>NC_091132.1:91271271-91615438 GCF_040183065.1 Periplaneta americana
GCGCCGCATTCCCAAACTTCCGTTGTTCGGATACTAGGTAGATACATTGTACCGGTGTTGAGTTATCTCTAACCGTGACCCTGATGTTACAAGATTTTGTGTCGCTGCTATCAGCTGTATTGTAACACATACAGCTACAGATGTCCAGAGAGAGTTCACAAGCATGCCTGTTACGGAAGAAAGAAACGTGATTTTATCCGAAACTATTCAAAATCGGACACATGTATATCTGAACTTTTTTCATCAGAATGATGTCAGAAATCACATTCTAGAGTATTGCACAATCTTCGTGATTCACCCTGTATGTGTATATTGATATATACACACGTGCACGTATAGACATAGAAAAAAATTTTGGCGCATAGATACATTGTAAGTTCTAGAAAGGAGACGGTGCGCATGATGAGAGGACGAGTGACCTGATTCACAAGAGAAGAACTAGTTGAAGTAATAAAATGAGTTATGATACGTTGTATGTTTGATCATGCGCACTACCTCCTTTCTGGGACATATAAAAGTGTATGTGCGACAAAACATTTTTCTATGACTGTACAGTACATATGCACATAATAATAATAATAATAATAATAATAATAATAATAATAATAATAATAATAATAATATAATAATAATAATATTTTTGAAAATAAATACCTAAATTTCATTCTCATTATAGGCTATATTTCAAGTCTCTCAATAAAACGTCATTTAAGTTCTGACTGCTACTATCTAAGGGCTGACATTCCAAGATCACGTTATAGTGCCACATTGTTCTAATGATCTTAGAACGATTGGTTGAATAACTACTTTTTACGCACACAGAGACTTCGAATGTACTTTATTAACAAATAAATTTGATATCAAAACAAAAAACTGAAACGCCAACTTGCAAACTCTTGTTTGTGTAGTGACTAGATCACCTTGCTGTTAATTATCTTGCGAAGTATATTTTGTTATTTTATTTATGTAGTCTTTATAAATGCGTTGTCAGTGTTTGACTGTCAGTAAGAAACAACTTGCTTGACGTCTTTATAAAACGTTCATGTGGTAATTTATTTTGAGGAAAGCTGTAAATAATGTTGTAACTTTATTATGCTTGGAAATACTGTTTTTACTGTTACTGATATAACGATATTTGAAACCATACTGGGACGCTTGAAAGTGTCTGTTTGTCGTTCGGATATTATTTTTTCAGTACTTTACTCTTATATCTATGTCACTTTAATTTAAATTTAAAAAGACTTGTAAACTCGTCAAATTAGTCAGGAAAACAAAATGAAAAGTTATTGCCAATATCAAAGGAAAATGTACAAACAACAGTAATACCAATCACAGGATACTTAAAAGGGTTTCATTAGATGTTCAAGAACAAAGTGCAACAAATAATGTTATGAAATTTCAGTTTATACCATTCATCTAATTATTTCACTCACATTAGAGTTATAAGTAAGGTAAATAAAAATTACACAATTCTTACAATAGTAATTTTGACCTTCATCGTAAAATATTCTGACAGGCAATCTAAAATTTTATAACCAATAAAATATTAGCAACGTATACGTAACTTAATTATAAATAAAGAAACTCCAAACAAAATGTAAAATTATGATTATATATCCTGTACACTTTCCTTTCAAGTTCTAGAAAAAGATTTAGATATACAAATAATATAATAGGTTTACATCATATCGAAAATATGTATAAATGAATATTGTGATTGTTTCTACAAAATAACATTATGAAAATATTATTTACACACACACACATACACACTACTTTGCAATTCCCACAAAGAACAGTTGTACAAAATGATGTAGAAACCCTACACAACAGAAACTTATAAAAAGTAAAATAAATAGATATTTCTAAAGGAATACGAAATTGGAATATTTTTTTTTGTCGTTTCATCGTCAAAAGCTGGCAATTGCATCGAAGTGTGGTCTGTTTTACTTGGACGCCGACGAATTGGGTTTCTCATTGAAATAAATTTCATTAAGAACAGAGTTTGTTCGTCATAAGTGAGTACATAGAACTGCTGATGTAAGGTACGAACTGATTGGAGACGAAGTGAATTGCACCCAGACTTATGGCAATGCAGTTTACAACCTCAAGCATTTGTGGGCGGTGTTTTCTCAACTATGACTTTTGCTTTCCCCCGGTTTGATACATAAGACTTGGCACTGCCCTTCAGAATTTTACGTTTTATATCCTTCCACTCGGAAATATTCAAATGCCGCTTTCTGTTATTAACACACACTTTATCATTTTCCGTCACGTTCCATTGCATAGACGACATGTTTACAAAAAACTTGTACTTCACTTCACGTATTTACGAAAGTTTTGAAGCGTAAACCCAAAATGTAAACCGTTTTAGAGAGTAAACACAAAATGAAAACAAGTGTGCAGGCACAAAATTAACGTGAACGTAGTAATAAGTCAAGAACATCAGTCCACGCCTGTGGAGTAACGGCTAGTGCGTCTAGCCCGAAATCAGGTGGCCCGGGTTCGATTCCCGGTCGGGGCAAGTTACATGGTTGAGGTTTTTACCGGGGTTTTCCCTGAACCCAGTATGAGCAAATGCTGCACTCCGGACTCATTTTACCGGCATTATCACCTTCATCTCATTCAGACGCTAAATAACCTAAGACGTTGATAAAACGTCGTAAAATAACCTACTAAATTAAATTAAAAAATCAAGAACATCAAACCCTCGCGTAGTCTTCCACTGACAATCAAAATTTAACTCCTCAATGTGCAACATTCAACGTTCTTCCACAGATTGATGACAATCTTTCGGTTTAGAGCTCTCCACGCACTCTCTCGGCAACCAGAAGTACTAACAATCTTCCTACTTCAACTCCAGCAGTCACTACCAACGCTTTTCCGTGAAAAAAAAAAAAAAAAAAAAAGATTTTGACAAATTTGTAACATGCAACGTTTTTCCAGCCAGGTATTCAATTATTGAGATACTAGCTTCCACTTGTCTGTGAATTATTGAACACTAATAAAGGATTTCAAGGATTCCCCGGTTACACTTTAGATTAAAAGGAGTTTCGCGGTGGAAAAAGTTTGAGAAACACCGCAATAGAGAAAACAGTTTACGGATGCGTACTCACGACAACCATGAACGGGATTAGGTAGATAATCTCGGGTGGAGACTACAGTCTACCATTGGTATTTGTTTAGTTACAGGAATTGATAAGAAGGCTTTAATTTGTTTTGTGAGAGAATAGCATATACGTACATTCGCTTGTCGATTGTTGATCTTGCTCCATACCTAACGAAAGGAATATTGAAAAGGTTAATCTGTTGAACACAGGGTAGGGCTAACTCCACATGTACAGTACGATTATTTAATCCTGACAGTCGCCGGCAATGTGCACCTAGATCAGGCGAGTCCATTTAGTTACGCGAAGAGGTGTTTGGGTTATTCACTCGCTTGCCTTGGGAGCGATCGGGCTTCATGCGTGCTGTAGAGCGGTATGTTTCCAGTACAATTAAGCTGTACTGCATTCCTTTACCGACCGCTCGCCCTTATCTCTATTTCGGAACACTCCCCACTTCTGCTATTACTTCCCCTCTTTCGCGTCGCTGAGCTGTCAGGACTAAATAATCGGTCTGTAGTACGCATTATAGGACCTTCCACACACCCTTTCTGCGTCTCGCCCCTCAAAGAACTAGCTCAGGAAGCGAGACACAGAAGTATAAAGTGTGGAGTCTAACCGAATAACGAAATGAAATGTGTGAGAGGATTAATCAAGAATATGGTTTTATGTCGCGTGAAAAATAACGTGATGAAAGATACGAAATGAGATTATATTTTCATTCGTTGTAAGTTGTTTAGAAACTAGTATTTGACAAATTCGTAAAGTCGTTTATGTTCTACGACTATAATTGAGTTTATTTACTGGTAGTGCTGGAGACTGAACTCTATAAGATATTATGAAAGCGAATTTAAAATTAATAAATGCAGATGGCTAATCAGTTATTTAAGAGAGGTAGCACTTTTAACATTAGAGTGGGAGTCATTTGATAAGATTGGTGGTGTTGATAAGATAGCTTAAGTGGATGAAATTTTGTTTTATAAACTTATAAACACAGTCTGTAGGTTATTACAGCACAATATGTTGTTGGAAGGGCGTGTCGAGAAATAGGTCAATTGTTTTTGATAAAGTGCTTGATCGTAATATACAGACAGAAGGCCTATTGGGTATTATTTGTAAAAATTTATAGGCCTACAGGCTAACAGAAAGATTATAAAAAGAATGAACAGGATAATTTTAGTTATGAACACTTTACACAGGGTGACTCCTTAAGTCCAGCAATTTTCAACCTAATAATGGATAAACTAATTGATAGCATTAAAACAATGAAAGGTTATGTAATGGGTAATAACCAGATAAATTTAATAGGTTACGCAGATAATGTAGTACTTATAGCAGAATCAGAAGAACCGATATTGACCTATGGAGTCAAAACACGAGCCATCCCCCCCCCCCAAAAAAAAAAGAAATCGGTTATATACAACAGTAGAAATGAATACATTAAGATCGATAATAGGGAAGACGAGAAGAGATAGGGTGAGAAATAAGGAAGTAAGAGACAAATGTGAAATAATAGACATTAATAAATTTGTGAAAGGAAGAAAAAAGGAATGGAATAATCACGTTACAAGAATGAGGGATGATAGAATAGCAAAAATAGCCAGGGACATGAAACGCTTAGGAAAAAGAGATATAGGAAGGCCGCAACTAAGATGGAAAGATGGTCTGCAATCAACATCTAGTGAATCTCGAGGATAAAGCGTAAAGAAAAATAGTTACGACTTATATAAAAGAAGAATAGGAAGAACACTTTGCAGTAAACTGCAAATATAATTCTACAAATCCTGATATGACAGTTCATATACAGCATGTTGAGAGTACGTGTATGTTGGAATGGACAAAATGTATCAATAAGGTGGGCTTTTTATGGAGAAATTAACCTATTTTAAAGAAGATTACTCTAGTTTTCTCTTTCTATTAGAGAGTGGCTATAAAGTCTCGATCTATTTATATAAATAATGGACATGTGGAAATGAAATCGGTATGGGGTTGTCGTGATGGTAGATACATACTGTGACAGCGACGTGAGATTCGAACTCACGACCAGCGTCCCGCAAGAGAGCAGATCGCGCGGGCTTCACGGAGCACTGAGGGACGGCGCGCGGCGGAGAGAAGAGAGGGGAAAGGGGCTACGCGGCGAGGGAGAGTGCGCGCGCAACTGCTGCGTACGGAGTGAAGGGGGGACGGACCCTCCCGACTCTTCCAGAGGTCCGTCGAAGTGGAGATATCCAGATAATTCGAGAGAGCTATCTCTGCACACCCGTAGAAATTTCTCGCAACTATGATTTTGCTATAAAAGAAGAAATGCCAGAGAACTTGAGCAGTTTCAGTTGATTAGTCAGCCAGTCAGTGAGTAAGCCAGAGCAAGCAAGCCAGTCTTGTGTACCGGAGTTCGGCTCGAATGTGCGTCCGCAACTGTGTCAGCATCCGAAGGCCTGAGTTCGAGTGCAGTGGACCGCAGTTGGAGGGACCTGAGTTCGAGTACAGTGAACTGTCTCTGAAGGACTGTGGTTCGAGATACTGTGAACCCGAGTGACTGAGCTAGAAGAACTGTGAACTGAGAACTGATAGTTCTGATTTGTAAATAGTGCTTTATAAATATTAGTTAAGATTAATAGTTCATTGTTGTTCATAACAGTCCAAGTAAATTGTCATTGCCGTCAATGGAGTGCTATAACGAATACTGTGTTGAGTGAAAACCCTATTGTTGACGAGAGCGTTTAAGGTGAATTGTAGAAAGGAATTATTGTTGGAAGAATAAAATCCTATTGTTGAGTTGAAATAAATTCACAATACGAAATGCATAATAATTCAACATGTGCGCCGTCCATTTCATAGAATTGTCCCCACCATTCACCTGTAGCCCTAAAGACATTCGTCAACATGTCGTCTGTAATCGCTGCACATGCTTCTCGGATACGATTCCTCAGGTGCTGTAGATCTCGTACTTTCATTTTTTACACTCGTGCCTTGATAAACCCCCAGGCGAAAAAATCTGACGGCGTCATGTCAGGTAAATGTCATAACCATGCTCATAATCAACCTCTGCCAATCCATCTGCTAGGAAAGCGCTGGTAGAGGTATAGTATGTCCGCTCAAATGAGAGTCACTTGCACCTACCTTGAGCGGGAGGCGTCAGGTGTTTCAGTCGTGAAGCACGCGGCTGGTTGCTGATACGCCAGCGCTGTTGACAGATCTAAGTCGGTGCTCCGAGAACAAGTTCATGTAGTATTCGGTTTCAGACGGGCCCGGAAATATAATACAGTTAGCTCAGAACAAGGCAGAAGACTGTAAATGTATATTGTGACTTTTGTGTTCCATATAATATAAATCAAAAATAAAATAGCTCCAACGTCAAACTTCTCAATGCAATGCGTAATAAAACACAAGCAACCCAATATGAGTTTCCGTATCAAAGAAATACTTTAATGGAACTATTACATTCAATGGGGTTTAAATATAAAATTCATGGATCTCAACCAGCAGCAATGGAATCGTTACGACTACGGATATGGCGTTCTTCATATTTATGGAATATAGAGTATTATCGACAACTGGGTTATGAAGAAGTATACTTAGACGAAACATGGTATGATACCCATGACGGAGTAAAGTGTCGTTGGTGAGATGGGTCAAGTTATTGTGATGACAATTTTTCTTCAGGTAAAGGACAACAAATGTTAATTTTACATGCGAGGGGAAGCAATGGTTTAATTCCAGGAGCATTATTCTTTACCCATCAAAGTATGTGTGATGTCCCGGCTGATCTTTGAAGAATGGTTTGAGGAATGTTTGCTAAAACGACTGGAAGAACCGTCTGTCATCATTATGGAAAATGCCCCATACCATTCCCGTATTGTGAATCCTGTACCTACCACCAGATCAACAACAGATGTGAGTAAAACGTGAAAATAACATCCCTTTGCCCTCGCCAGTCCCAACAACAAAGTTACATCTACTACAAGAGATAAAACGTAGCCATTACAGAAGAAATATGTATGTAATTGACGAACTATCATCAAAATACGGCCATGTTGTACTACGACTGCCCCCCTACCATTGCCATAGAATTCGTTTAGTCGGAACTGAAGAGAAATGTCCGGTCAGAAAATGCATTGGGAAATAAAACTGTTCAAGAAGTACGCGATTTAACAGTAAATGTGATGGACGACATTTACAATAAAAAGCATTGAGTAAAGTATATCAAACATGTAAGGACAAAAGAAAGTGATTATCGTTCCTTAGAAGCTAGCTTGGATTCTTGTGTAATTGATTTAAATAGTGACTCAACAGACTCTGAATAGGAGGTGTTCGTGTTTTATTTCTCTATTTACAAGACGCACACGAAGGTTCACTTCAGTCTTCAGAAGGGAGAGATGGCAACGCAGGTTCCACCTGCTCGGAGTCGCGTGCCTACTTGCTCCCTGCGGTAAGTGTGTCCAATCGCACGTTCCAAGTGGCTCTCATTTGAGCGGACGTACTATGCGCTTTTACAGTTAACGCAAAATGTTGAGGTGCTACATCGTGCTGAGAGACAACACTGTCAACAATGCCATCCTGCTCTAGCTGTAGTTCCAGAAAGTCTGTCAGCATGTCTAGGTAAGTGTTGCCTGTAATGGTACCTTCTGCGAATATGAAAGGACTGTAAACAGTGGTTTTCGTAAGCTCAAGCCACACATTCGCATTTGGGGTGCCCCTTTACCATACATAGGTGACATGTGGTGGCTCGTTACCCCATTTGCGACATTTCTGTTTATTCACTTTACCACAAATGTGGAATGTTGCCTCATCAGTAAAGAGGATATTTTCGAATAAGTTTCTGTTGTTCACAGCCTCCATTAAGTCATAACACACCGCCCTACGAACTGCATAATCTTCCACGTCTAGTTTATGTAACACCAGAATGTGATAAGCATCTCAAAATCTTCAACACAGTTGCTCGGGCACATCTAGCTAATTATTTAAACGATAAGTCGATGCTTGAGAATTCCTTTCGATGGCTTATCGGATTTGTACCACAGTCCCTTTGGGCACGGCAGGTTGACCGGACTTTGGAGCATTGGCAACATTACCTGTCCTCTGAAATTTATTGACCAGGAATCGGATATTTGCTCGTGTTGGCGAGTGTTTGTGGAATTTACGTCTAAACTCTTGCACCTGTGCATACGTTATGCGTCGCAATCGAGCACAGCCACCCGTTCTTCAATAACTACTGTAAAATAACGAAAAGGACAAATGTTAGAGAGCTGTGAAATACATCCTTGACTAAATAATATTATAGTACGCTATTCGTTTGGTTCATCGATCTATGTAGTGCAGTCTTGCGATGGAGACTAATAATTGCGAGCGAGAGCTATTTTATGCCCGCTGCGCGCGCGCGGAGCTCTTTTACGTGTAAACATTACTAAAGGATGTACAGATCTTAGAACACAGCGTATCATGACGGAACGGAAGAGCTTAAAGCTTTCAAGGAAGAGTGGAAGATACAATATTTATGCTTCGAACATGGTGATGAAGTCCAGTGTTTGTTGTTTAAAAAAAAATATCATTTGCAAGAAAAAAAAAAAAAAAAGCAACATACAGTAAAACGGCATTATGAGATGCAACATAACAAAACAAAAATATGTAGACATTATTCAGAAGAGAGAAATAAATTGATTTCGGAATTGACATCGAAGGTAAATTAATTTACATTTGGGTCAGTATCTAGATTCCTTTTATTTCTTTATTTTAAATGTATTGTTGATGTTTTATTTGTTGCTTGTTTCTAGATATTTACTTTTATTAGACTACGTGTTTATTTTATTTAGAAATAATATTAATTTTATCTTGGATTGCACTTTAACTTATACTATTACTAAACTCAAAATGCTAATTCACTTTTATTCCAATAACTATTTTCAGGATTTTTTTGCAAATATGAACTAAACATTTTGAAAACTTTGATGCAAGGAGCTTTTTTAGTAACCTCAATATAAAATATACTTAAAAATATAATTTCAAATCTATTAGACCTAATTGCACAAAATTTTGTACAGATATATTATAGATCTGTTTATATAGTTTAAATTTCACAAATTTTGGTCGAAATTGTGGAAGTTTTAAAAAGTCATACATATCCTCTTATATGATTGAACCCAAAAATTACGATGGCTCTCAATATCTTAATTTAATCAATTTGTTTTTTCGTGTTACGTGCATCTCACAAATCACTCTAAGAAAACTCATTACATAATCACAACTGGAGAGTAAGGACTACATTTTCACAATCACGCAATCAATATACTCTATTTCAATCAATATTGTCATTATTATTTTTTCAACAAATAACTCAAAAGTACTTAGAGATCAAACACGTCGAGCAGGTAGACTCTATTAGTTTCTCCTAATCAATGAAGTGAAGTATTTACATAATAAATAATTGCTTTTAACAATAAAATGGTTTACATACAATTAACTTTTCCTATTTCTCTTTTTGTTCCTAAAAAACCCTTCCCTTTGCGATTTGTTTATATATGTACATGTATATTAAATAACTGAGTAATTAACCCTATTACAAAGCCAAAAAATTAGTAACGCAAGTTATTGTAATAATTGCTGCCTTTATTCTCTGCATGTGCATGTACATCCCTGTTGTCTACGTTACAGTGGATGCGCTATGCGCTCGTGATTAAGGTCGAGCTCTTCTACCATGATTGGGAGCTAATATCGTCTCATCCCTGATGTAGTGTGTGAATCGACGCTAGTTTACATTCTGCTTTCCGATTCCATTTCAAGTTGGACATGTCCATGCGTATTGTGTATTAATTGTGCGATTGTTGTGAGTACAGTTTTCTGTGAGTTACCGCATAGACTGGTTCACTGTTTGACTCCAGCAGGAAGAGGGTTTGTGTAGAAGACATACTGTTAGTATCAAACGTCTCGCCGAGTCTGTACTAAGTTTATTGGGAAATTGAAGAATACTCGACCACGGACAAGACAGGCAGTAGGAAGTTGGTGAATAAATTTAAGCTCGCCTGGTCGGTGTTAAACAAAAAAACTCCCAAGAAACAAACTGGTTTAACAGATGTTAGATGAGATGACATTGACGCTACTCTCGAAAATGCGTCACAAAAATCACTAAGAAGTTGACCCTCGTTTGCGAGTGAATTATTGTAATAATTTTTTGAAACTGAACTATAACATTGAATTGGAAATTACAACAGCTACGCAATTCCATTTGTGTGGTACAAGAAAGCCGACATGTTCAGCTTCTATTATGAGATAAGTGTATTGCCGTAGTTTGTTTCATTGCGTACTTACGGTGTTTATTCTGGCGACAGTAGCCGCAGTCCTCTCCGAAATAAGGCTGGGGACGGAGCGGTTCGGTTCGGAGCAGTTAATGTGGCGTCATTACTCGGTTAAACCGACTACAAATTTGTGGCGGCAGATTTAAAATTTAGATAGATTGAGTCGACTTTAGAACGTATTTTGAAAGTGCAACCAAGCATGTTTTAAAAGCGTTGTGGTAAAGCTCTTTCGCTTTGCCAATTGACGAGAAAAAGTGCTTCTCTTCATTGCAAAATGGCGGTTGCAAATTTCATTTGCGTGATTACAACTATTTGCGGCCTATTTAACTTTCAGTGTTATTATATATGACAGACGAAATAAAATTGATAAAATAATTTTAATACTAACAGCTAATAAATTAACATGTGAGGTAAACGTTAAACGCTGCAGCTAAGTAAAACAGAAGATAGAAAGAAACAGGCTTCGTGAAGCGCTGCCTAAAACACTTAAAAATAACACACATTATTATTTACTATTACGGAAAGTGGATAAAATAATCAATAAAACTTGGAATCTTAAACTGAAGAACATAATGTTTATTTATTTTATAAAATTACTAGCCTTCAATACAACCATGTTCTCCTTGATAAAGAGTAATATTATCGATGAATTAAAGTAATTAAGTAACACAGTTCGTAGAAATAAATACAAATAAATTGATGGCTGATGAGGTAACACAAATCCAATAAACACAAATAGAAGAAAAATATAATGCACTTCCTTTTTTAACATATTTTAAAATTAATCACACTAAATGAAAATAATAATAATAATAATAATAATAATAATAATAATAATAATAATAATAATAATAATAATAATGCTTATGGCTTTTAAGGAACTCGGAGGTTCATTGCCGCCCTCACATAAACCCGCCATCAGTCCCTATTCTGAGCAAGGTTAATCCAGTCTCTATAATCATATCCGACCTGTCTCAAATACATTACAATATTATCCTCCCATTTACGTCTCGGCCTGTCCAAAGTTCTTATTTCTTCTGGCCTTTCAACTAACACTCTATATGCACTTCCGGATTCGCCCATACGTGCTACATGCCCTGCCCATCTCAAACGTCTGGATTTAATGTTCCTAATTATTTCAGGTGAAGAATAAATTGCATGCAGTTCTGCTTTGTGTAACTTTCTCCATTCTCCTGTAATTTCACCCCTTTTAGCCCCAAATATTTTCCTAAGCATATTATTCTCAAACACCCTTAAACTCTGTTCCTCTCTCAAAGTGAGAGCCCAAGTTTCACAACCATATAGAAAACCGGTAATATAACTGTTTTATAAATTCTAACTTTCAGCTTTTCTGAGAGCATACTGGATGATAAAACCTTCTCAACCGAATAATAAAACGCATCTCCCATATTTATTCTGCGTTTAATTTCCTTCCGAGTATCATTTGTATTTGTTACTGTTGCTCCAAGAAATTTGAATTTTTCCACCTCTTCATAGGATAAATTTCCAACTTTTATATTTCCATTTCCTACAATATTTTGGTCACGAGACATAATCATATACTTTGTCTTTTCGGGATTTACTTTCACACCTATATCTTTACTTGCTTCAAGTAAAATTCTCGTGTTTTTCCCAATTTTTTTTATGAATTTTCTCCTAATATAGCCACGTCATCCACATAAACAAGAAGCTGATGTAACCCATTCAATTCCATACTTTCTCTGTTATCCTGGACTTTAATAATAATAATAATAATAATAATAATAATAATAATAATAGTAATAATAGTAATAATAGTAATAATAATAATAATAATTATTATTATTATTATTATTATTATTATTATTATTATTATTATTATTATTATTATTATTATTATTTTCAGACTGTCAGTGTTCATTAGGCCCACTTGTTAGGTCATAATATAATAGGATGAACTCCTCTTCAACACTAGAGGCCTTTCAGCCCGCCTTGGGGATAAGGAAATAATTTGTCCTGCAGTAGAAAATATTTAAATACAACAGTACCTACGTTGTTGTTTGCTAGAATGAAGTAAAACACGTGAACTCTGTTTGAACGTTTGAACTGACCGGTAACGGTTACGGTTAACCGAGTAACTTCGGTGCTCCGCTGCCAAGCACATAAACCGGTAGAACCGAGTAACTCAACAGTTCTACTCGCTCCGTCCCCAGCTCTACTCCGAAGATTAACGCACTGGTACATCGATAAACTAAACCGATAGCAACTCTGTACGCAAGTAATTTATATTTAGTTTATAATTCTATATAGGATATACAGAATATGTCTTGTGTAGACACTGTACAGCATGAAAAAAATACTTCAAATTTGGTAATAATTGCCTACTATATATGAAGTTAATAAATGAAAATGGTATAGACGCGCCTAATATGTAGAAATAGTTTTCATTTTAAGCTCGATTATTTTCATGTCTAATGTTCAATTTAAACTGAAGTGTTGCTAGAGATGGCAGTGGTGAGAAGCGCTACTGAGTTGTGTCTGAAAGGCTGAAGATTATTTCATATACATTGACATCAATAGTAATATGCTTTACAAAAGCGGTATGTTGACGTTTTCATGTTCGAGGAAAAGATTGAAAAGCGAAACGTAGTTTAGCTTTTTTAATTTCCGAGAACATGAAAACAAACTTACCGCTCGTGTATCGTACATTATTTTGTGAGAAGATCATTTATTACATACCTGAAAGAGGAATTTCTAATTAGTTGCAATGAAATCTCCATCTTGGTTTCTGTTCAATTACGGCAACTTTGGAAAACAAATATATCTATCTTCAACATTGTTCATATAAAATGTTTTCTGTGTTTATTATACTCCAGCAGGCCGTGATATAGGTCTGTCTTTTTTTTCCCCCCAGTCTATAAATGCGAACTTAAAACAAACGGTAAGGTTATGTAATGATTTATTTTTCATTTTAATACTTTAAGAAAATTATTTATTTCTGCACATTAAAATTAATTGTCACATTTCTGCAGTTATTCAGAGTCACTGGAGCACCACCACCAGTTTTTTTCTATTGTGAAACTTTTTTGCATGAATATTGATTTTCCAGTTTCCGTCGAAGTTGAAGCATTAGCACCATAGATTGCAGCATTTGATAAACCCTCCGTCTGGCAGGAAGTCGATGCATTGGAGACTGTGGTTGTAGAGTTTACTTAATTTTTGTAAATATTTAAAAACAATAATTAACAGTACAATTTAGGTGAAATTTCAGTGGTAAGTTTCCAATTTATAATTATTACTATATTGAACGTCTTTAAAAATAATATGTTATAAGCCTAAAGCAGTAAAATGAATATGACGCTTAAGCGGTAAGAAGAGGGAAATTGTTATGTGTGTTACGTTGGGAATACTGAATGTGGTATTTCACACTTACCGCGTATTGGTTTTGTGCGGAAAGCAAGCAAATACGCACGATCTCGCACAAAAACTGTTTCCTTACATTTTTATTGTATCTTGTTTTCTGACTATACCATGCAGGCAATTGTCATGGAAATATTTTACACTGCATAGGTACAATCAGGGCATAGTTTAAAATGCAAGGAAAAAGTTTTTCATGTCACTCTATATACTGTATATATATTATTTCTTCTGGTATATAATTAATGACGTCAAAACTTTTGTTAGGTTTTGTTTCTACGTTTTCGATATCTGTAGAGTTGGATCCTAGAAACGTTCGATAGCTCGATACTCTCCATATTAGGGGATATAGAGAACCGTTGATATTTTGGGAAAAAGGTTACTTTAATTTCTTTTTTTCAGTTTTAAGAGTTTTCTATTTACTCTGTCTTTCTTCTTTGTTTGTTTGTTTCTTTCTTTATTTCTCTGTTTCTCTTTTTTCCTTTCGTACTCTCTTTCTCCCTTTCTTCTTACCTTTCCTTCTTTTTTGTCATTTTCTTTCTTTCTCTCTCTCTCTTTTCTTTCTTTCCCTTTCTTCATTTCTTTCTACATTGCTTCCTCTTTCTTTCTTTCTCTCTTTCTCACTTTCTTCTCTTTCTCCCTTTCTTTCTGTATTTCTCTCTTTCTTCCTTTCTTTGTTTCTCCCTTTATTCCTTTCTTTATTTATTTATTTCTTCATTTCTTTCTCTCTTTCTCTTTTCTCCTTTTATTTTTCTCTCTCTTTCTTCCTTCCTTTCTGTCTTTCTCCTTTTCTTTATGCCTCTATTTCTCCCTTTGCTGCTTTCTTTCCATTTCAGAGATGAATTAGACTTACACTAATCAGCGGTCTCAAACATGAGCTAATCAGGCACACCTCGCTCCTTCCGGAATAACGCTGCCCTCGCGAGGGCAGCTAAATAAGCGTTCGGGTATGTTCGTGACAGTGACGTCAAACACCGCGTAATATGAACATATCGACTCGGTCACTAGGTTACTACAGTTACACATTGCTTTCCGTTAGCGTCCGTAGAGAAATGGCTCTGTCTAAAGTGGCTAGGAAATCTGAAAACTATGTGTTACGAGAAAGTTTGGAAAAATATTATTTGTTTACAGAAAATGGAACTATTAAGGTTGAGATAAAGAAAATTTTTGACAGTCTTTAAGAACCCGGTACCAGAGCTTATTAATGAGAAATGGATACAAGATTTAGCCTTTCTTAGTCATATCACTGCGTCTTAGTCAAAAGCCCAAAAGGGAAAAGTATCTCAATAACTGACATGTATGATAAAATCAAATCTTTCATCATTAAGCTCACGTTATTGGAAGCCCAACTGAAACTTGGGAACGTTAAGCGGTTATCTGGTTTAACAGAACAGCAACATCTTACAGTGAAATTTTGAAAGACCTTACAATATCATTCAAGGAGTTTCATCTTTTTAAAAAGGATTTTGAATTGCTTAAAATCCCATTTTGGATTATGTATGTGTATAGATTATGACCAGTATATATGTGTGTGTTCATTTATACAATTTTGTATAGTTGATTAGCTTTCGTCATTTTTTATATTTTAAACTTTTAATTTTAATTTTGAGGCTCTTGAACATGAATGATACAATGTACATGCAAGTTATTTATCATCCCCAAATATGAATAAATACACATATATATGTAATATATCCATTCAGAAAACTTGCTTTCATTTTCCTCACACAGAAATCACTCACAGCGTCACACGCTACGGATTATGTACATGCCTAATGTGAAATATAATACTTAATAACATGTTATGAATCGAAGGTGATGTGGGTGTACGTTGTATCACAGAAGCGTCACAATCAGCGCTCTCAAGGTTACATCATTCTACGATCGGGTTCCTTCGGTTTCGCAATGACTAACGATGCTTTGCCCAGTGCAGTTTTAACCTCGAGACCGCTGCACTATATCATAGTTTATGGGATAATGTGGTATACCGTGCGATATTCTTTCTAAATGTTTTTGATTAGTGAAAATAATAAAAATATTTCTGTGAACCCGGGAAGCGAGGACTTTCTATGGATTTCTATTGTCGTAAAATTCATCTTTGTCGTTCGGGTTCGCATTCACAAATTTGAGATCCAACTTACATGGACAATAACTGCTGTAAGGTAAATGTAAAGTATATTTTATCTGCTTGAAATATTTTGTTATATTATGTTATTTAAGGTTTTACGGTTTATTGGACGAAAGAGATGTTCGACTACTATGATATAGACTAGGCAAATTAATAGATCTTGATCGCCTGTATCTAACAGAAGAACAAGAATAATATAGATCAGGTGATCCATTTCAACTTTCGAAAAATAAACTACAATCTTCCCTCAAATGTATGACATATCTTACCAGTCTGAATATTACTTTGTGGCTCCAAATAAGTCTTTTACTCTTCATAGTTTGCGGTCTTAACCTCGAAGCATTTGGACACGTCTTGAAATGACATTTCCTACATATTTCAGTCGTAACTGTAATTCATCTGTGAAACATATCGCTTTGCTTATTTCAGGCTTGGAAATAGCAAATACCTACACGCCCCAGGCGTCAAAATTATGTTCCCGTGTACTTAAGATAACCAATAACACGAGCGCGAATTTAAGAGAAAATCGCCGAAAAATTTTATATTAGGACTATATACCTAGAGACACGATCACAACACTCCTTAATATTATCCATTCCCTCCCACCGAACATCCTCATATACATCTTCTTTCACTGTGACTGTTCCTCGACTTAGGAATTCCCTACCGAGTAATGTCAGGGACTGTCAGACATCAAACCAATTTAAGAGTAGACTAAGGAAATACTTTTCTAAAAATTCTTGTTAACAGTAATAGCTGTTTTAAGTTTCTTAACGTTTAATGGTTATATATAGGCTATCACAGAGTAAATATTATTATTATTATTATTATTATTATTATTATTATTATTATTATTATTATTATTATTATGTAATATTTTCAGTAATAAACAGCGAACTGGTAAGGGAGTAAGTACGTAGTTACACCAAACGCCACTACCACTAGATGGATGGCGTTTGAGTTTTATTAACAAGAAATGGGACTAACACTGAATGATCATTCTCGCGAAATTAGGGTTTTTACTACATATAGCGAATACAATGAAACCTCTCCTTACTGACACCCCCAAGATACGGACACTCCTCATACACGTACAGATTTTTATGTCCCAACTGAAATAATATAGAAGTAATGATAAATTTAACTCTCGTTTACGGACACTCTCAGACACGGACACGGACAGCTGTTTCACAGTCCTAAAGCTTGCTTTACCTCCTGACTGCGGACAGAGCTTGGATTTCAAGACCTAACGTGTTACAAAAATGGACAATTTAGTTTTGAGAACTGTACAGAAATTCTGTAACATGAAAGAAGACAATAAGGGTCTCGTAGGCTACCACTAGTCCAGCCAGCTACCCCTTGTTAGCTGAAAGCGGGTGGATAAACAAATTCATAAAATTTAATCTGTCTGATGGGTTCAAAGTTTCCGGGATCGTGAAATTGTATTCGACACATGATAGGGTTAACAGGATTATTCTCTTCACTGCAATCAGTTGTTCTGTTTCGAGAGACATGGCACCTGAACGTAAAGGTTAAATTGAAAACTATAAATTACAGTATTGAATAGGCCTAACTGTAGACCTAGAATAAAACTGCATGGCACAGTACTGTATTTTCCTTTTTCGGTCTTATCTACTGTAGATCAAAGTTGCAAAGAATTTACTGTAGTACACTGTATTTAGAATTAAACTACAGTAAAGACCCATTCACAATGAAAATTAAACATAACGTAAGCGGTAACTTAAGAATATAAATGTTACGGTAAAATCAAGATCATTCACGATGGGAACATAAACATAACAGCAAACATACTTGGTAACCATGGAAACATAACAACGACGCCATTTCCTCATATTCTGTCGTATACTTCAGCGCTCCACGATTGTGTTCTGTTTGCAAATCACGTAAGCATAAGCATGAAAGTTTAGAGTTTGCAAACTTTCATGTTAACGTCTTACGGTAATTTTATGTCAATGCTTATGTGAATCATTTGGTAGCCTGGGCGCAAACTTTTGTGTTTATGTGACCGTTACGTTTAATTTTCATTGTGAATGGGCCTTAATACATTTCATTTAAAGCGTGAAGGGATACATAATGCATATTATAAATTTACTGTTAGATTGGGGAGCCTCTCTCCCAATAAAGTACACGTCCCAGATGCGGACAGATTGTTACGTCCCTTCGGTGTCCGTAAATGAGAGGTTTCACTGTACTACCTATTATTTAGGGGAGTATTACATATCGTACGAATATGAGTTAACAAGGAGCAAATCTATCTGAAAAGATGATTTACTAATGCATCTTCTTTTCTCTCAAACATGTCGATTTTTGATATAGCTACGTGTGTCGCAATTTAGACGTCATTTAGCTGAATTGTTCTCAATTGTTGCAAATAGGAGCATGCTAATATTCGAAACAACAAACAATTTAATGACCATTAGCATGAATGGACCATCTGTCACCGCCTTTGACCCAACAGAATGCATTCAAAACTGGTTTTTTAAGAAATCACACCGGCCTGTCTTTTAAGGTACAGTATGCTAAATCAAGTATCTAAGAAAGTTAGCTTGTAGCTTTTTTGTGGTCGTGAAAATATTCCGCACTTATTTGCGAGACTAGCCTATTTAGTTGAAACAGATTGTACCACAGGATGGTAAGGCCGAGGTTTGGGTAGTTGTTGATGCTACATGAGACGCACTGGAATCCTTTACAGCCCAACAAATATCCCTGCCTGAAACTGTATTCAAACCAACAACCGTGGCTTTCACGTAACGTCAGAGCTATACTTTACACTAGACTGACCCTGTTAGTTCATCACATGTAAAATTTGAGACTGGAGTGTTGAATGGCGCTGCGTCACATCTACTTCACAAATTAACCAATTCGCAAAACTAAAGCTCAGTGGACTCGAGAGTTAAACTCTTGACAGGATAACAAAGCACTTTATGAGTGATACCTGATCGTGTATAAACCGGGATTGTATTTTAAAACTTGTGAAATAATCGAAGTATGAAATTTAATTAAAACGTGGAATTGAAGTAATGTTCGTGACTGCTGGATGAAGTAAAGACGGAAAGTTATAAACAATTTGCGGTAGGGATTTGAATATTACGTTTTCTATTGGTAATGACGTATGGAACATGGCAGTTTGAATGTTGGATCGCCAACGTCTTCAAATAAAATATGGGGAGAGAACTTTAGTGTGTTGCATTAAGAGTTTTATTGTGTTAAGATTTTTATGGAATAGATTTTGCCTTCGATTTTCCGAATTCTGCTACTTTAGCCTATATCTTTAAATTTTGTTTTGTCTTGTGTTTATACAGGGTGTTAAGAAAAAAGCATCCAATATTTTAGGAGATGCTAGTATGCATCAAAGCAAGAAAATAATGTCTAATAAACATGGGTCCTACGACACATACTTTCTGAGATCTGAACACTTGGTCATAGGAGGTGCTCAATGTGACGTCCATTCATGGCAATGCATTCCTCTGCCACTGGGCGTAAGAAATCACGCACTCTTTGAAATTTGTTTTAATAATTAATAAGTAAGTCCTGATATTGATTCCAAGTTAATCTCTGTGGTAGTACGTATGGCCCTATTAATCTATCGCCAAGAACGCTTGCCCATACGTTGATTGAGAATCGGTGCTGACGCCTTATTTCTTCTACTGCATGGGGATTTGTAATCTGCCTACACATGCTGAGTACGAAAATTCACAACACCATCTCTGCTAACCCCGCTCATATCCGCAACCAGACATTTGTTTTCAGTAATTATTTCTTGCGACGTATCATTATTCCATGCCAGGAGTGTCAACTACGGTATGATTATTTGATAGTCTGCTCTATTGTAGGGCAGAGAATGCATTGCCATGAATGAACGTCCCATTGAGCACCTCCTATGTACAAGTGTTCAGATCTCTGAAAGTATGTGTTGTAGGACCCATGTTTATTAGACATTATATTCTTGTTTTTATGCATATTATCACCTCCTATAATATTGGATACATTCTTAACACTTGTATAATTAAGATTTGTCTTTTCCTCTAGTCATTGTCCATTTAATGTACATTCATTACGAGTTTATATACATTTATTGAGTTTCTATTGATATAACAACATATAAATTAATAAATGCATATTTGGACATTACTTTATATTAAATAATTCATATTGTTTATATACGTGATTATTGTACGAGGCGCGTTCAGAAAGTAAGTTTCCGTGGGGCCGTTTAGAGAAATGAAACACGATTTCTTGGAAAGATTTATTGGAACAGACAAGGAATTGTTTACCTATTTTTAACATATTCCCCACCGGAATTGAGACATTATTTTGTCATACCGTGGGACCAACTTTTGTAACCCTGTGTAGTAGTAGTCTGCCGCCTGGGATCGGAACCAGTGTGTGACAGCCGTCTGCACCTCTCTGTCACTGTGAAAATGCTGACAGGTAGGAATTTCTTGAAGTGTAATAAAAGATGTTAATTGCTGGGAGCGAGATCCGGGCTGTAGGGTGGCTATTAAGACAACTTCCAGCGGATCTACTGCAGATCTATTGTGCACCAGGACTATGTGTCTGAGCGATTACCATCGTTTCTTACACCTCAATAGTTAACCCCACAGTTTGAAAAATATCTCAGTTCCGGTGGGGAATATGTTGAAAAAATGGTCAACAAATTATTGCATCTATTCCAACAAATCTTCCCATGAAATTGTGTTTTCTTACTATAAACTGCGACAAGGAATCTTACTTTCTGGACGCGCCTTGTACTTTTGATTTCACATCTTGAAATAAATAAAATCAAGCAAAACAATTTTGAATAAGTTACTATTAATTTGTCCTCTCCATATCAACGTTTAAGACGTTTTCATTAAATACATTAACGTTGAAATTATTTACTTTCAATATTTATATAACCGCTGAAAGAACATTATTGTTTCCACAAAGATTGAAACACGACAATGTCATTAAATTAATACTTTTTTAATAAACACATCAATTTTCAGTGCGCTTTACAAATCGTTTAGTTTAAAAATTCTAGATTAAAAAAGATAATTTTGAAAACTTTTTTCTTCATTAATGAGATAATTTTGAGTTACATACTTTCCTTTGATAGTCATGTATTTTCCTCCTCTGGCAGAGAAATTTCTGCACATTTAAAGGAGAAAAGTAATATTTTTATTATTTCGTTCACTTATTATCATAATACCCTGCTGTCTTAAATTGATTGAGCATATTGGGAATTCAATCACGCTGTGGAATATTTTGTATATAAAAAATTATCTCGAAAAGGAAGCAAAAACAAGAAAAACTATATTAAACTTTTACGTCTGAAATACTTCAGAGTAATTCCCTGAAATTAATGACATTATTTACCATTCACTCTGTATATTCATCACTGTCATTATCAATCGCCTTTATTTTCGTCACTATTATCATAAATCATCCTTATCTTCATCACTATCATCGTCAATTACCTTTATCTTCATTATCATCATCGTCAGTCACCTTCATTTTCATCACTACCATCAAACATCTTTATTTTCATCATCAATCACTTTTATATTCATTATTATCATCGTCAGTTACATTCACTTACTTCAATACCATCATACATCTTTACCTCCATCATCAATCATCTTTATTTTTATTATTACCATCGTCAGTCATCTTCATTCTCATCATTACCATTAGACATCTTTATCTTCATCGTCAATCACCTTTAACTTCATTATTATCGTCAGTTAACTTCATTTTCATCACTACCATCAGACATCTTTATCTTCATCGTCAATCTTCTTTATCTTCATTATCATCGTTAGTCGCCTTCATTTTCATCACTACCATCAGACATCTTTATCTTCATCGTCAATCATCTATATCTACGTCGTCAATCATCTTTATCTACATCGTCAATCATCTTTATCTACATCGTAAATCATCTTTATCTTCATCGCCAATAATTTTTATCTCCATTATCATCATTGTCAGTCACCTTCATTTTCATCACTACTATCAGACATCTTTGTCTTCATCGTCAATCATCTTTATCTACATCGTCAATCATCTTTATCTACATCGTCAATCATCTTTATCTACATCGTCAATCATCTTCATCTTCATCGTCAATAATTTTTATTTCCATTATCATCGTTAGTCGCTTTCATTTTCATCACTACCATCAGACATCTTTATCTTCATCGTCAATCATCTTTATCTTCATCGTCAATCATCTTTATCTTCATCGTCAATCATCTTTATCTTCATCGTCAATAATTTTTATCTCCATTATCATCATCGTCAGTCACCTTCATTTTCATCACTACTATCAGACAACTTTGTCTTCATCGTCAATCATCTTTATCTACATCGTCAATTATCTTTATCTACAACGTCAATCATCTTTATCTTCATCGTCAATAATTTTTATCTTCATTGTCAATAGTCTTTATCTCCATTATCAACATCGTCAGTCACCTTCATTTTCATCACTACTATCAGACACCTTTGTCTTCATCGTCAATCATCTTTATCTTCATCGTCAATCATCTTTATATACATCGTCAATCATATTTATCTACATCGCCAATCATCTTTATATACATCGTCAATCATCTTTATCTTCATTGTCAATCATCTTTATCTTCATTGTCAATCATCTTTATCTTCATCGTCAATCATCTTTATCTTCATCGTCAATCATCTTTATCTTCATCGTCAATCATCTTTATCTACATCGTCAATCATCTTTATCTTCATCGTCAATCATATTTATCTACATCGTCAATCATCTTTATCTTCATCATCAATAATTTTTATCTTCATCGTCAATAATCTTTATCTCCATTATCAACATCATCAGTCACCTTCATTTTCATCACTACTCTCAGACACCTTTGTCTTCATTATCATCATCAGACTGCGGCCTAGGGTCACCGATTTGCGAGACTGAAGTTTGAAACGCACGGAGCACACTTAACGTCATGTCTCATGGGGTGGGATGGCACTGTGAGAATACAGTTGGTTTCGTAAGAAATTATATTATCGCCTTTCTAATTCTGCTTGGCGTGTATCAATTCAGTTACCACACGCACTTGAGATCCTGTATATTTTATTTCTTTTCATTTAATTATTTGATTATTATTTATACATGCATATTTGTATTAGTGTTAATTTCGCTGTTTCATAATACACATTGCTGAGGAACATGTCGAAAATTAAGAGGACCAAGCGTTCCCTTCAGAAAGAACTTGTAAAGAAGTTCGGAAAAGAATATTTTCTTATGAAAGGAAAAAAAGCACTGAATTTTGCAAATTGTTAAAAGTAGGCCTATAGAGACAGATAGAATTCGATTCTTTCAAGAGCAGTGTAACAGCAAAAGGTATTACATAAAAATGATTTAATTATACAATCAAAGCTGCCTTCAACATCAAAATCAGACATAAAACATGAAAAATAATTTCATCGAGACTTGTGTATAATGTTGGTACATGCCAACATCTCTTCCAACAATATTTCAAAGCGTTTCGTGAAAAAAAAATATATATATATATATATTTTGATGAAAGTAGGAGATATATTTCTTTTGATACGTTGTGAATGTAGGCCTACCTCGTAATTTGTTGCATTGAATTCTGAAGAAACATATTTTATGTAAGTACTGTATATTTTTTTGTTTTCTGCTCACACACAAATGAGTAATTTGTATGGTTAAAACATGTACAATATATTGTAAATTGAAACTTGTAATGTAGGCAATTATTTTTTTACTAGAAATGCACTCTATACATTATATTTGTATACGTAAACATTTATTTTGTGTCCTACAGTGACTGAATGTTTACCTGTTGAGGCAAGGAGTAGCTGTAGTCTCAATCTCCCATTCCCCTCGATCTACACAACACAGTGGGCCGTGCGTTGGTAACTTAATTCTTTTCGATACCATGGGCCACAGTCTGATCATCATCAATATTTATCTTATTATTATTATTATTATTATTATTATTATTATTATTATTATCAGTCATCTTTCTTCTTTTCAATAATAATCGCCCTTATTTTCATCACTGTCATCACCCTTATCTACATCACTTTAATCATCAATCATCTTTATCTTCATCACAAACATTGAGTAGGAATGCCGCAGTTCTCGCAAGAGGAGGGTTCCGAGCCCTTACATTGTGCGAGTGACACTTTTGTAAACTCGCTCCAAGTACCGAAGGCAATATGCGAAAACAAATTATCCTATTTCGAACGGTTTAATTTGAAAGCATTAAATTAGGACTCATGGACGGGGTTACTTAGTCAACAATATGACGTTGAAGCATGTGTTTATATTTGCGCCGAATCACATTCCTGATATGTTGTAATTTATTTCAGGATTGGTTAATTAATATTCCAGCATATTCGCAATCACACTTGCATTCATACAAATTTCCAGACTCTAGACAACCACATTGCAATAATTTTTCTAGATTAAGAAAAATTTCCCGAGAATCGAACCAGGGTCCTACAGATGTGGAAACCAACATGGTGATCATCAGACTACAGAAACAATCTTCAAATTAATTAACACAATCTTTTCCTTCATCACTATCATCAGTCATTTTCAAAATCACTATCATCGATCATCTTTATCTTCACTATTATCAACACTCATCTTCATCGTAACCACTATATTATCACCTGAATATTCATCTTCATCAACATTATTGTCATTATCAACAAACATCACACCAGCGTTTACAGTTGTCATCATTAACATTGTCATCATTACTTGAAAAAAACACTAGACAAGGGTACGTATAAGTATCGTTTGTAGAAATACAAGCTTTTGCTTTTGTATCGATAATGAAACCATAGTTCATGACACTTTTTGCTAGAAACTCTATTGGTTGGACCACAGTTGAGGACTCCAAGTATTGGTATGAATTTACGAGTAAACTACTAATGAGGGGTAAAATTTGTAAAAGTCTATCATGAATAGCCTATTTCATTCTTTGTAATTAATATAAACAAGAAGAAGTATGTTAAATACATTCAGTGTGAAATTGGATTCGTCGTTGCGAGAAAATGTAATTAATTATGATTTAATGGATATGGAATGAAGTGTAATATATGACACGCCTGTGAGCTGTTTACAACGCGATGGACATAAACGGTTTTGTTAAAAGTGTCCATCCTGCACATAACCTCAACATTTTGTCATCTGAACTTGATGTAACGCATTTATAACAAATACATTTCCATAAAATAGTGTCATTTGTTATAGTGTTGTTGCATGCTGAAATATAAAACGGTCACTTATCAAAGTGACACAGGTAGTGACAGATTTTTATGCTAGAATGTGCACCATGCGTTGAGTAAACTGCAAAAAAAAAAAAAAAAAAAAAAAAAAAAGGGAGAAAATATCCTTTGGTATGGCAAATTGCACATAAAAATTTGTTGTTAAATTAACCATCAATTAAAACTCCCCTTCATATCAAATAAAGTAATTGTGTTAAAAACACATATATTGTTTTCAGTCTATTGCTTATAATTCTAAAGGTTTAACCTCGCATAAAATATCTCATAACTTAGAGGAAATTCATTATTTCATCTCGACCACATATTTATTGGGTTTCGCAGTTATTGATCATTATAGTGCAGGAGTGTCCAAAGCAATAGGTAACGTCGAATCATTGCTGAATGCAGTCCGCAACACTTCAGTCTAGGTTTGAGGAGTGGGGATGGAGAGGTAGGTAGCCGATACAATGACAAAGTGTGGCAGGGAGGGGGGATAACGTAATTTACCAATGGCTGTTTATTTATCCAAGTATGAACATTGACACAAAATTATTCCTTGAAATATTTCCCTTCATTTACTCTTTTAAATGCAACAAAATAAAAATTACTCTCTTCTGTAATGCAATGTATAATGCTTCTTATGTAGCATTTTATATACAGGGACATCATTTTATTTTTACTTCAATTTTTATTGTACCTGAGCTTTTGAATGTACTTCACTCCCCTCCCTTCTACTAATGAAGTTCAATCGTCCTCCACACAGATCCAAGACTGCATAAACAGTCATAGTAGCCTTACGGTCTTAGTAAACAGTACGTTCCAAAAATATGTTCGCGTTTTCCAGTGACGAAAGAGCTTTCAATATTGAATCATTTTCGCACAGGTACTGTCGTCCATTTGCCTACGTCGTATCCCGGTTTCCCCCACCAGCATTTATTCGCCAACTAGTGGCTGGGCTGTCTTAGCTCCTTTCTCAGAACATTAATTTCTGTTAGGAATTGGACGTCTACGTAATATTATACAATTGTTTAAAATAACTTAAATAAAAGGGCCTTGTTAAGTAATTAATTGTCACGTGATTTTCTCCCTTTCTACGACCCTACGACATAACCACTTGGATTCCACACCTGTGGAGTAACGGGCAGCGCGTCTGGCCGCGAAACCAGGTGGACCTGGTTCGAATCCCGGTCGGGGAAAGTTACCTGGTTGAGGTTTTTTCCGGGGTTTTCCCTCAACCCAATACAAGCAAATGCTGGGTAACTTTCGGTGCTGGACCCCGAACTCATTTCACCGGCATTATCACCTTCATTTCATTCAGACGCTAAATAACCGAGTTGTTGATACAGCGTCGTAAAATAACCCAATTAAATAAAAAAATAACCACTTGGACGGACAGTAGATAGTATGTCTGAGTAATTTTATATTTCCGGATCGGGCAGAAGTGAAGATTCAATTTACAGTACGTAAGGCACTCTTTTACATAGTAGGTACAGAATTATTTCAACATGAGTTACTAGTACGAAGGACGAAACTAGTAATTGGGATTAGGTACAATAGTCTATAGTGCGATAATATGCACATTAGAACTGAAGCCTGTATCGAAATGAATGGTCACCATTTAAAAAAATTTGTTTAAATATCCATATTATGATTATTTTTCAATTTAACTTCATTCTCTATTTTGTACGCTAATGTGCTGTAGACAGTATAATATATACTGCATAATGAATACGTCTACATGGACAGCTCAGTTCGAGAGTAAAAACACTCATTGTTAATACTGTACTGTATTTTGATTAAACAAAAACCTAATGAAAATGATCAAACTCAAAATCACGATATTTTCTAGTTTACGTAAATGGATGAACTACTTTTCTTCCCTCCTATACCTAGTAAAGTGATTTGCTTGTGTATTACGCCAGTATCATCGAACTCCAGTCGTGAAAGGGGGTAGCAAACGGCGTTGATCCAGAGGTATAGGCAAGTTAATATTAAAAATGTTAGTAAAAATAAAATTATGTCCCGTACTAATGAACTGTTACTGTATTAACTAATTACGTCGTTGCTATATCAGTTCAATGAATAATTATTGTAAAGAACTCGGTTTATGTATGTTTTTATTAAGTGATCATTCTTATGTTTAACCATTATTGTTCCCTAATTTTCTTTGGCCAACCTACTCCACTATCTCCTGGCTTATTTGCCTCATAAGTGATGCCTTATTGGTGTCACTTGTGAGTTTCAGACCTGTCTTCGGACAGTTGACTAAACAAACAATCTCCTTCATCGACTTGAGTAAAAACAACTTGAAAATCTAGTGTTATATCTGATACAGCCACACGTAATTGTGCCAAAATGTCCTTGCCCAATATACGTATTCTATATTTTGATTTCATACTTATAGGTCGACGCATACATAAATTACATGGAATGAGCGAAGGGTTGAGGAAGGAAGCAATACGTCTTAAGGGGAGGTGGTACACCCTATCTCCGCAATGTTAAATTTGCTATCTTTATTCTGGATTTTATCTAAAACTACCAATCCTAAGGCGATGAAATTTGGTACACTTGTATATTGATGGTTTCTGTATTGATTGACATTTTTGTAACTGGATCAGGACACATACACATTATATTTTAACCTGCCATGGTGTACCACCTCCCTTTAAAGTGCTCGATGCGATGCTCGCAACCCACGTTTACAACACAACTCACTATATGGACAGGCCTGTTATAGTGGAACCCTTTTTATGATGTTGAGGAATGGCATTAAAGTTATTTTTCGAAACAGAACACCGTTAATATAGGCCTATATGGAGTTGTACGTACATTCAACATAAATAATAATAATAATAATAATAATAATAATAATAATAATAATAAATAATAATACTTACTTATATATGGCTTATAAGGAACCCGCAGGTTCATTCCCGCCCTCACATAAGCCCGTCATCGGTCCCTATCCTGAGCAAGATTAATCCAGTCTCTATCATCGTATCCCACCTCCCTCAAATCCATTTTAATATTATTCTCCCATCAACGTCTCGGCGTCCCCAAAGGTCTTATTCCCTCCAGCCACCCAAATAACACTCTATATACATTTTTGGACTCCCCATACGTGCTACATGCCCTACCCATCTCAAAAGGATTTAATGTTCCTAATTATGTCAGGTGAAGAATACAATGCATGCCGTTCTGCGTTGTGTAACTTTCTCCATTCTCCTGTAACTTCATCCCTCTTAGCACCAAGTATTTTCCTACGAACCTTATTCTCAAGGACCCTTGATCTCTGTTCCTGTCTCAAAGTGAGAGTCAGAGTTTCACAACCATACAGAACCGGTAATATAACTGTTTAGAAATTCTAACTTTCTGATTTTTTTGACAGCTGACTGGATGATAAAAGCTTCTGAACCGAATAACAACAGGCATTTTCCATATTTAATCTGCGTTTAATTTTCTCCCGAGTGTCGTTTATATTTGTTACTATTGTCCCAAGATATTTGAATTTTTCCACCTCTTCGAAGAATAAATCTCCCATTTTTATGTTTCAATTTCGTACAATATTCTCGTCACGAGACATAATCATATAGTTTGTCTTTTCGAGGTTTACTTCCTAACCTATTCCTTTACTTGCTTCAAATAAAATTTCCGCGTTTTCTCTAATCGTTTGTGAATGTTCTCATAACATATTCACGTCATACTCATAATAGAAGCTGAATAATAATAATAATAATAATAATAATAATAATAATAATAATGTCCAACAATAACAGCCATGAAGGATTATGCTCAGTCTTGTGAGGCTATTGAGAATCTCTAATATGGTTGCATTTGACTTTCCCTTAGATATGAAAGTAAAGATAATATTTAAGTTAGCATTCTGACTTAAGCCTTATAGTTGGGAAAAACTTGGGAAAAACGGAACCCAAGGGGATTTGAACCATGCCAAAGCACAGCCTAACATTACGATTTCGTTCGCTAAAACTTACACCATGCTTCTGGCGTGCTCACTATTGTATTGTCCTCAAAGCAAATGAGATTATGAAATTAGTATTTCCTACGAGAGCCATAACTTATATGCTCCGTACTTTTTTCTTACAAGTGTTTTCTTTCATTTTCTAATAGATCTGCTTATTTAAGATTTTTTGAACCAACCCTACCAATGTAAAGTAAATGTCATTAAAATTATAAAAAATTGACTTTGATAATAATTGCAATAATACATGCCTACAAACCCGAAGCGAAGTATTTGTGTTCATATATAATACGTTTTTCTTCAGAGATGGGAAGAATAAGTCTCCGAAGTTTAGTCGTGTACTTTCGTTACACTCTGTATTGCTAAGTATTGAACACCGTAACGAGTTATAACCTGAGATAAGGGTGTGGTCAATGTCACAACTCATGCCCTCTCTTCCTCTTCCCCTCTATTCTTTACCCTCATTTGGTGTCACATAACGACACAAGTTACGAGAGTAAGAATAATCCGCACCAGATATAGCCCACAGTGTTATCAACTAATTGTGTTCAGTTACAGCATTTGACGCCTTAACTTTTTAAGAACAAAGGCTATTATGACTTCGCTATTACTGATGCACCAAACTCCTGACGACGCGGAAAATATGCGAATTACTACTGTAGATCCACTGACATCATCTGGCCGACTTTTCATCCAGGCGCTAAGTCTCATCTCGGATGTCTCCAGTGTTGTCACCTACTCTCGATTAGTGACCGAAATGACATAGTTTTCACCATCCTTAATTATGATTTCATCAGACGTGGCAACGCAGTAATTGATGCAATCATGAGAATCGTACTCCAGTTCCAAGTAGCTTGGCACGCTCACGCCCCAGCTGGTAGGTGATAATTAGGGCCGTGACATCGGTATATTTGTATTAGTTTGAGGTGAACATACGACGCCGGACAGAATGTAGTCGGTGTTTAAAGTACAGGCAGCGGAAGCGAATTTGACACACGCCTAAGCAAGGACGTTCCGTGTTTTGTATACGATTATTGCGTAGTCTATTATAAAATCAAGACAATACAATCATTTATATAGAGTTAATATCGGAAAGGTCTAAAATGCTGGTGAAGTTGAGAAATCATACATAAATTGTGGTAAAACATAAGTCTGAAAAGAGAGAGAGAGAGAGAGAGAGAGAGAGAGAGAGAGAGAGAGAGAGAGAGAGAGAGAGAGAGAGTGTTTTGCATTACAGTTTTAGAATGCGGAAAACGTATATGGCGTACAATTTTGCTTTCCCTATATTCAACTGCTACATTAATTTATTTATCACATCTATTCTGTACTTTACTTTTCTTGCATGTTGTTCGCATGGTTTCGATTCCAGCTGCGATAAACAACAACTTTCATTTTCAAAGTTTCAAATGAAAATGACCGCCGAGTGTCGGATAGTATAACCTTGTATGCGGAAAAACTGCGTTCTACATCGGATGAAACCAAGGGCGCATATGTAAAATATTTCACATTTTCCATTTCTACATCAAGTTTATAACAATCCCACTTGTCATCTGACAAAACTCTTGCAATTTTGCATAATGTATTGAAATCACAGTTTTTTTTGTATTACTGTGTTAATTTTCGCAGACACCTTTTTGCTTATATCATCATACGCCATATATACGTTTTCGGCATTCCAAAACTGTAATGCAAAACTCTAAATAAAAAAAAAAACATCTTTTCAAATTTATGTTTTATCACATTGTGACAATTTAAGTATGATTTCCAACAATTATTCTCAACCTGAACATTTTTTATCTTTCCGATGTTAACCCTTATACACAATAATTGTATTGTCTGATTTTATACTTCGCAATAATCGTATATAAAACACGGAACGTGCTTGGTTAGGCGTGTGTTAAATTCGCTTCCGCTGCCTATACTTGAAACACGTCGACTACATTCTGTTCGGCGTCGTATGTCCACCTTCAAACTAATACATACCAATAGCCCTAGCGATAAGTACTGCACTAGCGCTCGATTTTCTATGTCAAAGTCACAGAAGTTTTGGTAGTACAGTAGTAAGAATGAATAACCATTGAGTTATGTAGGCTACTATTAGTTGGAACTTTTTATTGGTATTTAGATCGCTGAAGCAAGGAACTAGTTGATTACAGGTACTTGTTTTATTTCTTTGATTAGTTTCTTGGATGGTTACTTGGTTGTTTGACTTAGTTTGTTGGTGTATTGGTTGATCAATAGGTTAGTTTATAATAGAAGAAAACTTTTTTAGTTGGTTATTTAACAGCGCTATATCAGCTGCTCGGTTATTTAGCGTTGATGGGATTGGTGATAGCGAGATGGTGTTTGGCAAGATGAGGTCGAGGATTTGCCATACATTACCTAACAATCGTCTTACGTTTAGAGAAAACCTCGGAAAAAAGCCCAATCACGTAATCGGGAATTGAACGCGCTCCCGAGAGTTATTCTGGATAGGAAGGCAAGGGCCTCAGTCGACTGAGTTACGCTGGTAGAACAAAATAAAAAGTAAAATAATGAATAAGTAAATAAAATGCTTTGTTTCTACAATAGTCTGTTGTTGGGTTTGTTGATGGAAAGACATTTTCGGATATAGGAGTGAATGATTAAATTAATTGCATGTAAAAGCACTCTTGATTGTCGCGTGGATCCAAAGCTGCGTTTATAGCTCAAGTGCTAAAGCAATAGTAATTCATCCAGGCGGTCCGAGATCGATTCCCGGTCACGTCGTGATGAAATTTTTTCTCGCGGTACTCCAGCTTCCATCTATCATTCTACCAACTATGTCCATCTTAACTTAATTTTATCTTTAATCTGCAACAGTTAAAAAGAGACAGGGAAGAAGCCTTGGGGGCAGTACTTACTCCCTTTATCAAATGTAGACCTACTTATAGGCATTTCGATTTAGAATGTTCACAATAAGTCCCTCGAGTAATATTGCCCAACAAGTCCACCGCTGTGGAGTAACGGTTAGCATGTCTGACCGTGAAAGGACCGGACCCGGGTTCAAATCCTGGTTGGGACAAGTTACCTGGTTGAGAAATTTTCCGGAGTTTTCCCTCAACCCATTAAAAGCAAATGCTTTTAACCTCCGGCACTGGACCCTGGACTAATTTCGATGTCATTATCAGCTTCATTCTCTCAGATTCTCTATATCCCTCGCAGTTGATAAAAGTCTTAAAATAAACCAATTAAAACATTGGCCAACAAAATAAGGATGGACACAAACTTTCGAACCTTCTTGATGTCCCAATGTCACCTACAGGTGCCGCTTCCTAAAAACTTTCCAAAATTACCAGTAAATTAATTTAATCATAAATCAGCATCGAAAATGCCTTAATAAATATCTGGTAACCGAATTCCAACGCTGATTTATGTTTAAATTCATTTACTGGTAATTTTGGACAGTTTTTAGAAAGCGGCACCTGTAGGTAACATTGGAATATCAAGAGCAAGTAAATTCCGAAAACCGGCTCCAACACAAGCAAACATCCACTTCCTTGTTAATATATTTCCGAGGAGAGAAAATATTGCCGATGGGTCACATTTTGGTAGACCTATGTCCGAGCAGATTGCGGAACGTATTCGATAAGTCATCGACAGGAGCCAGCTAGATATGCCAAGCTCAACTGTTCTAAAGTTCACAAGAAAAAGCAACTTACCACATTCAGATGTTGCAAAAAGTAGACGACGAAGATATGCAGCTCGTAGGCAGCGAGTTATGATTTAATTGGAGCCAAGGTAAAAAGTAAATGTATGACTTGGGTTCACAAAAACCACTGTTTATGATCCTTTCATGTTCGCAAAAGCTACCATTACAGGTAACAATTACCTGGACAGGCAGAAATTATTTATTGAATCATAGCTACAGCAGTATGATATTATTGACACCGATGTCTTTCAGCAAAATGGAGCACACCCTCATTTTGCGTTAGTTGTGAGAACATACCTCAAGCAACGCTTTCCCAACTGATGAATAAGCAGAGATTGAACACAAGTATGACCATGGCCATCACGTTCACCTGATTGACTTTCTTAGACTTTTTTGTTTGGTAATATAATCTAATAATTTTATTTAGAGTTCAGTCTAATTGATATATAATAGTTTAAAATCAATAACACTTACAAATGTAAATGATCATTGCATATTATAAAATTGAAATGCAAACGTTTTCGCCTTTGGGCATCATCAGGCATTTGACTCACAATATCTTATACAATGTTTGCTATATTTTGCTGTGCAATGTGTACCAGATAAATTGATATTTACAATCTTGTGTATATTAACAAACAATTATTTACATGGTTAACTCCATGGTAAATAACAATCTTAAATTTTAAATGAATACAGATATTAAAATTATATATGATAAAATTGTAACTAAAATGTTGTATTGATCTTATATTTCTCAATTATAAAATTGTCATCATTAAACTAACATAATGAAGAACATATGATTCCTCTTAAACTTCATAGTAGGCCAATATACTTCAGTTAGTTGCGTGTTTGTAGTGCGAGCATTTATCTCACTGGTTTGGCAATCCATTTAATGGGAGAATCCATTATTTAAGTTCTTATATACTGCACTAGGTTATATGTATTGACCTTTTATATTTACATTGAAATCAATTTGAAGGGCTGGGTTTATAGGAAATTGTGGCTGAACGTAGTTGCGATGCATCCTGTCAACTTTTTTGTTTGGGGTTATCAATCAAGTCAGTAGTGTACAAAATCTTGGTAAGAAATCTATACGACCTGAAGAATGGAATTCCAGAAGCATCTGAAGCGATCTCTGGCAATATGCTTACGAATGTCTCTAGGTCTTCATTCAAACGTTGGACACAATGCAATGAAATGTATAGAGATCATGTCAAATCACGATGAATTAATAAGTACACACCATAAAATAGCCCTCTATAGGCCTACAGTTTGTGTCCGAATAACCATTATTTTATTAAAATGGATTGAGACTTTATATCAGCGGTGACCAAAACTCGAGATGCAGTGATTACATGCTACAGACAGCCTATGAAGTAAGGAGACTGAGGAAAGTTACTTGGCATGAAAACTACAACCTGTGGTGGTTGCTGTACTAACATTTTGATCAATCCCGTGGAAAAAAATCTCAAGCTTTGCTGTATCAATAAAGTCACTGCTGTCATCAAGAGCTGTTTTTTCTTGCTTATTTTTTTAACCTTTCTCTTGAATATAATCAGGAATATTCTAAATTCTTCTCTCGATACTTGGTCGAGTAATTCATAGTTTTTCAAAATTAAAAACTTCTTATGTACAAGTTATTTGAGCTACTTTAATCATTACTCTTTTGAGAAATTCTGTTCTATTAAAAGGCTTTAGAACACGAGATATTTCAAACCCCATTAGGTAGCTGACTTCCTTACATTTATTTATCTCATCTTTCTCTTCCTGGCGTTTAACAGTTCGTTGGCACATAATATATATATTTTTTTCTAAGAAATGTGTCCCCTTTTTATTAAGTATGCTCCATTGCAGTAATGCAATACTACACACATTTGTTGCTACATTGTTTTTACATTCTGTCTAAACTTAAAACAAAAACTAATAGTAAACTATTTGTAACAATAGTAGTGCTATGACTATTTGCAATATTTACAAGGATGTAAAGTCAGCTGACTGAATAGAGTTTATGAATTACAATTATTAATACTAATACTAATTTTAACTGGAGTAGTATTTTCACTATTTACAATATAATACACTGCCGTGAAGTCTATTGACTTAATAAAGGTCGTGAATTGCTTATAATTATTTTAACATATCTAACTTGAATACTAATACTAATACTAATTTTAAGTAGAGTAGTATTTTCACTATTTACAATATTTATAATGATGTGAAATCTATTGATTGAACAAAGTTCCTAAATTCCTTATAGTGTTTTAACAATAGTTTCTCATGTGACACTGGCCATCTATCTTGATTTTTATATATACCCTTCTTCAGTATATCTCTCTGTTTATTCAATTTGACACACGAGTATATTAGGTGATCTACCGTTTGTGCATCTTGAAGGCATGAACACTTGAGTCGTCTTTGATCCCGAAACGGTGTAGGTATGCCTTGGTTTTTCCATGGCCTGAAATCATGGCGGTTACTTCTGCTGTCAGCGTGATATTTTGTTTCATCCTCTGACGTACAGATGGGAAGAACTCCTTACATATAGTTCCTTTAAGAGTGTTTTTCCAGTCGTTCTCTCATTCGTTGAACCCTTCTTCTATTTCCGTTACAATTGTGGACTTAGGTTTCCTGTTGTATGCCACTTCAAGGCACTTCTGTTGCTGTCCCTTGAATCATCTTTTCTGCAATATTATTATTAAATGAATAACTAATAAATATTTACCCTCATCTAAAGATTAAGAAGATTAAAATTTAGATGAAACCTAATAATTTTATCGTTCTAGGGAGAAGATGTAAAAATATCAATATTCATGCACGTACAGAAGAATTATAGAAACACATACTTACTGGTCATTAATAATAATAATAATAATAATAATAATAATAATAATAATAATAATAATACTTTATTCACCTTATCAATTAATGTTTCTATATACTTCTAATTGAACCGTTGAGGAAAGTCAATATATTACATTTTGTTCGACAGAACAACAAAGAAGTTCACCTTCTCATTCTTTACGAAACAACCCCTTACTGCTTGTAGAGCAGAGTTTGTAGAGCGACATGTTACCGCCACTGTTTGCCTTGAGTACGTGAATGAAACAACACATAATGTACAGGAAACTCCTCGTACCCTTTTGAATGTCTGTGATTATAAGATGTAATCACGACACCCGCTTTGGTCACCGCTACTTTATGTCCACTCTGTACTAGTCTGCACACATTCCAGGTCATACGCGAGCACAGAGTTCTATTACGAGATGTTTAGTAAGAGGAAAGGCTTCGTCAGCCATTCCTATATATAGATTCAGGAGACAGAAGTGACCAATTGTCTCACTCCTACGCAGACTGTATAGTGAACTCCTATTTTGCATGTTTGCTATTAGTCGTCGTGTTGTCAGGCAAGGTGGACTTTCCAATCGATATGATAATCTAGCATGCAGGCTGACTGGTTTTATCCTGAAAGGGGAGGACAGCGAACTAGCGTTACGTCCATCACGATGAACTACTACAATGACCATCACTCGACTGTACTAAGGTTCGCTGCAACAGACAAGTCCACTAGGGCTGGGGACGGAGCGGTTCGGATCGGAGCAGTTACTGTGACGTCATTTCTCGGTTAAACCGAGTACAAATTTGAGGCGCCAGATTTAAAATTTAGATAGATTGAATCGATTTTAGAACGTACTTTGAAAGTGATACCAAGCGTATTTTAAAAGCGTTGTAGTAAAGCGCTTTCGCTTTGCCAATTGACGAGGAAAAAGTGCTTATCTTCATTGCAAAATGGCGGTTGCAAATTTCATTTGCGTAATTACAACTATCTGCGGAGTTATTTTCTATGAAAGACCTATTTAACTTTCAGTGTTGTTATATATGACAGACGAGATAAAATTGATACAGTAATTTATAATACTAACAGCTAATAAATTAATATGTGAGGTAAACGTTAAACGCTGCAGCTAAGTAAAAAAGAAGATAGAAAGAAACGAGCTCCATGAAGCGCTGCCTAAAACACTTAAAAATAACACACATAATTATTTACTACTAGCCGTACCCGTGCACCCGTTAGACATAAATATAAAGTAATTACATAATTAAAATAGGACATTTGATCCAGGGAACATTCGTGTTTGATAATAGGATAAATCGTTTAATATGTTACTTAATTATTATTAATAATACAGCCATATTCTCTTTGGTGAAGAGTAATATTATTGATAAATTAAAGTCATTAGGTAACATAATTCGCAGAAATAAATAAAAATAAAATGGTGACTTATGAGGTAAACACAAATAGAAGAAAAATATAATGCACTTCTTTTTTTAAACATATTTTAAAATTAATCAAACACTCTAATATGATAATAATAATAATAATAATAATAATAATAATAACAATAATAATAATAATAATAATAATATCATTATTGTTATTATTATTATTGTTATTATTATTATCATTATTATTATTATTATTATTATTATTATTATTATTATTATTATGTACAGTAATATATTCAGACTGTCAGTGTTCATTAAGCCGACTTGACAGGTCATGTAATAGAATGAACTCCTCTTCAATACTAGAGGCCTTTGAGCCCGCCTTGGAGATAAAGGAATAATTTGTCCTGCAGCAGAAAATATTTAAATACAACTATACCTACGTTATTGTCTGCTAGAATTAAGTAAAACACGTGAACTCTGTTTGAACGTTTGAATTGACCGGTAACGGCTACGGTTAACCGAGTAACTTCGGTGCTCCGCTGCCAAGCACATAAACCGATAGAACCGAGTAACTGAACGGATCTACTCGCTCCGTCCCCACCTCTAAAGTCCACGTACCCCTAGGATAGCTCCCAACGCACTTCTTAGCCACCAGCTAATGATCGGTGAAATGCTGTGTATATGAGAATGGAATGAACGTCGGTCCGAATTATGTTAATACCTAACATGGGGAAACGGGAGATCCCCAAAAACCACTCCAAATCCAACATTGTCTGCTACATGTGCTACTATGGTTATTTCAATTAAAAAGCTCAGACCTCACCTGGACTCGAACATGTTTAGCCTGCAACACAAGTTAATGGTCTAGCTTAGGCGTCATTAGCCGGAAGCACTATGGATCGCAGACTACCTGCTCCGCCGGCACAGCGTGGATTAGAGAGAGGAGAAGTGGTTTCAGCAATGTCGTGTCGTAATTGACACACTCACAAAAAATCTTCTTGACAGTATACACTGGTTGTTGTTATTGTTGTTGTTATTATTATTATTATTATTATTATTATTATTATTATTATTGACTTTTTTACTTTGTATTATGGTAATAATTATAGTAGTAATAGTGCGGAAGAAAAATTTCATTACATATTTTTAGTGTAATAAACACAATCGTATCTGCCTTTCATGGATATTATATGACGAATTATTTCGTAAAATTTCATACAAATTATTATTATTATTATTATTATTATTATTATTATTATTATTATTATTATTATTATTATTATTATTATTATTATTATTATTGACTTGTTTAATCCTTATTATACAGTAGGTTGTAATTAAAGTAGTAATGGCGCGGATGAAAAATTTCGTTACATATTATTTATTAGTGTAATAAACACAATCTACAGTAAATATTGGAAATGTTTTGTAATCTAGTTTGCGGTCAAAAAATCTGAAAGTTATTTTAGGCCTACAGGTTGTTCTGTATGGCTGTGAAACTTGGACTCTCACTTTGATAGAGGAACAGAGATTAAGGGTATTTGAGAATAAGGTTCTTAGGAAAATATTTGGAGCTAAGAGGAATGAGGTTACAGGAGAATGGAGAAAGTTACACAACGCAGAGCTGCCTGCATTGATTTCTCCATCTGACGTAATTAGGAACATTAAATCCAGACGTTTGAGATGGGCATGGCATGTAGCACGTATGGGCGAATCCAGAAATGCGTATAGTGTGTTGGTTGAGAAATCGGAGGGAAAGAGACCTTTGGGGAGGCCAAGACGTAGATGGGAAGATAATATCAAAATGGATTTGAGGGAGGTGGGATATGATGGTAGAGACTGGATTAATCTTGCTCAGGATAGGGACCAATGGCGGGCTTATGTGAGGGCGGCAATGAACCTCCGGGTTCCTTAAAAGCAAGTAAGTAAGTAACTAAGTAATAAACATAATCGTATCTGCCGTTCATGGATTTTATATGACGAATTATTTCGTAAAATTTCATGCAAATTACTATTACTATTACTATTAATATTATTATTATTATTATTATTATTATTATTATTATTATTATTATTATTGATTTAATTTTTTTACTTATTATGGTTATAATTATAGTAGTATTAGTGTAGATGATAATTTCATTACATATTATTTATTAGTGTAATAAACAGAATCGTATCTGCGTTCATGGATTTTATATGATTTAGTGTAAGTCGGAATTTCCGTGTCCATTGCCAAATTGAGTCAAGATAGTCATTAATTTTAGTTATTGCATCATTTATTTTGTCAGTGTGGAATTTTATGTATATTTGAAAGTCGTCTGCATAGAGATGGTGTCGGCAGTACTTTAGAGATTCTGATATGCCGTTTATATAAATTGCAAATAGTAAAGGGCCAAGAACTGATCCCTGTGGGATCCCTGACCTCACGGCCTGCCAAGAGGAAGAACAATTTCCAGCTATCACACTTTGTTGGTGGCCATTAAGGTACGACTATGACGATGATGATAATGCTAATTAAAAGCACAGAATTGTAGAGTAGGTGTTGATTGTGACGATGTCATTGAAGGTATGTTTTTAGTCGGTTATTTAACGACGCTGTCTCAAATATCAGGTTGTTTAACGCCAGTGGAATTGGTGATGATGAGGTGGTATTTGGTGAGATGAGACCAAGAATATGACATAAATTACCTGATATCTTCATCTTATAGTTAATAAAAATCTCCATCTGAGCTACGTCAACGATGAAAACATTTGGTGAAGATAAGGAAGATCACGAAGAAAATGGAATGAATGTATGTAATTATGACGATGTTGAAGATCACGAAGCTGACGCTGAATATTGCAACGTCAGTGCTAAAGCTGGCGAGGCTAATGGTAGATAATGACGATAACAAGGAGAGAAATTTAATGTTATAAAAGGAGAAAAGATAGGCGTTAATAGGCTATAAATGTGTCACAGGTTCTTTCTTATAAGTATCTGCGTTCGTGTGTAACTTGAGGTGCAGTAATCATGAACATGACTCTCCCTCATGTAGAAGATTGACTCTGTCCCCAGTAATCGATATTTTCATTTCTTCCAGAGATACTGGAGATCGTTAAGCGAACCTGGGGGCGTCTGATTTATTACACACAGATGGCAATGAGTACTTCTCGCATGTTATTCGCAGTCATCTGGAAGAAAAGTTTTACCGACTGTGGCGCGGCCTGTTTATTTCGGATCGAGTGGGTGAACAAGCATTAATCTAAATATATTTGTACTTGAAAATTTAATTTCCGGATATCTAAATCCGTCTGTCTGTTAAATGCCGTATTTATTCATGGTAACAATAATAGTCGTCGGAATTTATAATTGGTATGTACAGTCATTAGCTAATAATACCATGCTTCCTTTCCCATCATCACCAATCATGAATAATTTCGAGGGAAAAATTGTTCGATGCTCGGGCCCGAAACAATTTTTCCCTCCAAATTATTCCAATCAACTTTACAGGGAGTTATACCTGAAAGCTTGATTTCCATCACCAATTATCATCATCATCATATTATTATTATTATTATTATTATTATTATTATTATTATCATCATCATCATTCATATTCCATACTACTAATCGAGCAATAATTCTATATTTGCAAATTTCATGAAAACGGACCTCTGAATTATAAGATGGAATGATTAAACTGTTTTTTGTTTCGAGAAAGCGGTTAGCGATTTAGCCAGGTATCGACTTTGGGAAAACTGATTTCGGATATTAAATAACCAGATTTAAATGTTTCCGCTGTTAAGATCCTTGTTAACAGAAGAGGAGATGATACTAGGAATATAATACTGAAGATAAATGACAGTTTTGAGCAGTATGCCTAAGGGATAACGATAAATATAAAGAAGAAGAAGAATAACGTTGTTAAGGGAAGAAAAATAAAGTAGACGCGCGTATTCGAAATGACGCAGTAGAACAACTGGGCACACAGAAATACTATAAGTAGTAACAGGAAAGTCATAGGAGGATGACAATTATTGCTCAATAAGCTTAAATAGGAAAAGGAACACCTTCTGAGGACCTTTGGAAAAAGAACTAGGAAATAGCCAATGAAGCGCCTTGTGTGGAGTGTGGCATTGTATGGGGCAGAAACATAGACATTACGACAAAGTGAAGAGAAACCACTATACTTCGTTTCATAATGTCTGAAAGGAGATGTAAACAGTACAAGCAGAGAGAGAGAGAGAAGTACAATTGCTATTGAACTAATGGCAGATCTCATTCCACGTTTATCTTGAAGTTTGGCGGTCTGAAGCGTTCTACCTCTTCCAACTTCAAGACGTGTGGAATGAGTTCTATGCCATTGGCTGAATAGCAATTATTATTTCCCGCTCTCTGTCGGCACTGTTTACGTCTGTAAGACATTATGGAATGAAGTATAGAAGCATTTGCAATGCGAATGTGGCGAAAACTGGAGCGTGTGTAATGGACAGAGAAGAAAGGAATAAAGTTCTGCTAGAATGAATCATTCTGAAACTGATCATGAAGAGAAAAATAAATTGCCGGAATCACTGACAGAAAAAAACGCCTACTGAATAATGCACTTAAAGGAATGGTGAATGGGGAAAAATTTCGGGGTGGAATAAGCTATCAGATGATGGACAACATTAATATTTATGAATCGCATAGGGTAACTAAGAGTAAGGAGGAAAATAGTGAAGACTAGAGAATGTTGAGTTTGCAGTGGAGGACCTGCCCTTGGGCAAAATGCCTTCAATGAATGAATTAATGAGTAAATTGTTAAGATGCATTTAAATGAAGAATTCCGTTATTTTGTGTTTGCTAACTTCGATGGTTTTCCACCGAATCTGATGGTCCGAGGTTTCTGAACTTTTGTGCAAAGTCTGCGTCTACGACGTCAACTCTAGAGAGAATGCTAGTAAATTAATGTCAATAGCAATAAAATTGGCAATTCGTTTAGGCCTACTCCGTTTTCGCTCCTCTGCAATTATCCAATAGCAAGAAAGGAAATGTCTCCTTTAAGCCACGCAACAACGCGGTTCGATCACCTGAACCAGCCGTCGTGGTAAAGTCACTGAGGATGGAGAAGCAGTCTCCGAAACATGTCTGACTTTACTATTTTTTAATAATTATATTATATTTATTAGTGTTCATATAACTGTAATATATAATTTTTTACGTTTCTTATAAATTGAAGGTTGTTTTTCTGAATTGATAGCGGGTGGCCTGTGATTAGTTGGAATTAATCATCAATTCCATTAACGTTATATTCATCTTTCATCAGTCACTTTATTGTGATTCCGTTATTCTTAATCATAGGGGAAAATAAAATGTAATTTTTTAAAACGCTGGCTAGAAAATGTTTGTTTATAATATCGACTTTTAGATGTGCTAATACCTCTGCTATAGTTATCTGTAAATTTTGTGGGTGAAATTTAAAGGAAAAAAATGTAATAATTTAATTGATATTCATAGACAAATTTAATTCAACTATTTAGTTTATGAATCTAAACGAAACTGAAGTTTCCGCCCGAAAAAAAAAGTTAATTTGAATAATAACTAATAGATAATAATTTTAACGTCAGGGTGGTCTGATGTGCCAGATAGTAGACCACTGTAAACGAATCGGGGAGGATAGCTATACAGTACTGATCTATGGCTTCGAACCTGTTCAGTATCTTCGAACTCGAGAATAGCATCACAAGAACTGAAAAAAATATATATATATTAAAACATAATCTAGGTACTAGTAACAAAATATAGGGGAATTCGGGGGAATGTGGGCACGTGGGGAATATTACGTTTTCATGTCACAACTCCTGCAACGAATTATGTTTCGTCGTTAATAACGGTTAGTATAAAGTGAGAGTATCGTAATGGTTGCTGTGGGAAGCGCGCTGTGCAGTATTGTCTCGTATTGTTGTTAAAACAGTAATCTAAAACGTGAGTATCGACTTCAAAGTATACTAAAATTTCACAATACTTATTTTATATATGTTATATGCAATAGATTACACATGAACTTTAGAAAATATTTTAAATCTAATAGTATACAAACAGAATACACATCTTGAACTGCCATTCTACTGCGTCAGACGTTGTTTTGTGAATAGTTTACGGTAGAGCGAAATGTTGAAAGTAAACCCTACATGTCGGAGTAATATGGGCGCTAATGTTCGGCGGAATATGGGCAAGCATTACACTTTATAGAAATGACTCTTCAATCTTGATTAAAATGGCCTACAAATGATTACAAGAGCGACAGATGTTATTGTACCTAAAGAACACAAAGTGGTGCATTGCATTTACCCTAAAGAAAAGGGAAAAATCATATCCTTGTGACCTCCTTCAATCCAGCAGGGAACTACTTTTCTCCAAGTATCATTATAAAAGATATGAGGACAATAATGACTGAAAGAACAGCTGCCTACTGTCAATAAGGTGTACTTCAACAATCAGTCTGCCTGCATTAATGGAGATACGAGTCCTATTCCATAAGTGGAAATAAAATTACCTCATTTAAATTTGGCTGCCATCCCCTTCAAGGTAGTCAATTTGGGCAGCTATACACTGATCCCAACGTGTCTGCCATTTTTGGAATGCATCCTGGAAGTCGCGTTCTTGAAGCCTGCCAAGCACATTCTGCGATTCGCGTTGGATCTCCTTCACAGTGCCAAAACGGTGACCCTTTAGCTTCGGAAACAAAAAAAAAAAAAAGTCGCAGGTGGCCAAAGCTGGTTGAATAAGGGGGTGAGGAACGACGACTGTCTTATTACGGAGTGTTGCGAGAGCTCTGTGAGCTGGCACAGAGTCGTCGTTGCTTTCTGTCCAGAGTTGTGGTCATTCATATTCAAAATGGACGTGAGGATCATTATGCAAAATTTGTCCAATTTTTTCGACATTTTCGGCAGTGTTGCAAGGGTATGGTCGACCTGGCCTCTCTTCGTCCTACAGCGATGTTCTGCCATTTCTGAAACGCAAATGCCACTCAAACACCTCGCCTGACTCACTGCTTCGTTCCCGTAGGCTTGCTTCAACATTCCATGGGTTACGGTTGCCGATTTTCCAAAGACTTTGACGTTGGCTCTCTGCTCCAGTTTCGAGTCCATCGTGATTTCGCAATTGCGCGAATGCACCTACTAACAAAACCTTGTGTAACATAGGTCTCAATGAAGATAGCGCTTCGAAACTTTGTGTCGTGTCTCTTCAAGGTCCGTCTAATGTCACTGCTGCACACGCGTGTCAATCACATGATCCCTTCGCCCACAGCAGACACAATCTCGGAATTTCATGATCACACCTCGTATATTTTTCTCAATAATCAAGAACTCCGTTGTTTATTTCAACATTAGGAAGCATGCACCTGCAATTTTGATAGTAGATGGACGTGATTCACATAGCTGTAATCATGACACTCTTAACTTTGCAGTAGAAAACGGATTATGCATGTTTTGTCTTCGTCCACACACCACAGCTTCGCTTCAATCAGCAGGTAAGGGTCTGTTTGGTCCTCTGAAGAAAACTTACAACAGTGGTGCTACAGCTTTCTTCAGGCAACATAGGAGACCTTTTACGAAGGTCGAGTTTGCTTCCATTGTCAAAGAAGAATGGAACAGATGTGTTAATGTATGTCTGGCTGTAAATGCCTTCTGAGCTTCAGGCTCTTTTCCACTGCACATGAGTTCATTCCTGATTATGCTTACATTCGCACTGCAGCATCAGGTGATAAATCTGTAATTCATACAATTCCTTCCACTGATTCAAATGTCTTAGGTACTCCAAACGTCATTCATCGCCAAAGAGTCACACTATCTGCCAAAGGCCTTACGCAGTAACCATCACAAATTGCTTATAAAATATATAATATAGTTAATACAGTTATATTTTGAAGTATTATAAGTGTTTTTCCACTTCTTTCAGTTGACTGTGATTCACATCGTTCATGCCCATTTTACCCCCACACTCTGGGGAATATGGGCAAAACACATTAACTTACATTTTGCAGTTTTGCTGGCATACGTTTAGGAGTAAGCAGTCAGGATTCTTATATAATATAGCTAAATTGTTAAGAAACATATTCCAGCTGTAAAATTAATTATTAGAAAAAATCGAGAGATATTGCACCCAAAATTGCACTAAGGTGCCCATATTCCCCCGACTTCCCCTACAGAGTGTTAAAAAGTGTCCAATATTTAGTAGGTGCTAGTATACATCGAAACAAGAAAATATCTAATAAACATGAGTCCTACAACACATACTTTCTGAGATCTGAACACTTGTTCATATGAAATGCTCAATGTGACGTCCATTCATGGAAATGCATTCCTCTGCCCATCGGCGTAAGGAATCACGCAATCTTTGAAATTTGTTTTAATACGTTGATAAGAAAGTCTTGAAAACGATTCCCAATTAATCTCTGTGGTAGCACGTATGCCCCTATTAATCTATCACCAAGAACGCCTGCCCATAATTTGATTGAGAATCGGTGCTCACACCTTGTTTCTTCAACTGCATGGGGATTTTCATCAGCCTACACATGATGATTACGAAAATTCAAAGCACCATTTCTGCTTAACCCCCTCTCTCATCTGCAACCACACTTTTGTTTTCAGTATTCCTTGCGACGTATCATTATTCCATGCCAGGGTTGTCAACTGCGGTAAGATTATTTGGTAATCTGCTGTATTGTAGGACAGAAAAATGCATTTCCATAAATGGACGTCACATTGTGCACCTCCTATGAGCAAGTGTTCAGATTTCAGAAAGTATGTGTTGTAGGACCCATGTTTATTAGACATTATTCTCTCGTTTTGATGCATATTATCACCTCCTAAGATATTGGTTACTTTTTTAACACCCTGTATACGTAAGCGGTACACTTGCTTATTGAATAAAATCGCGATTTGCGTAGCAGTAATACATGAATAAAACTACGTTTAACCCCAAGACCACGAGTCCCACGCCACAATTTCCAGTTCCCCACTATACATTAGCAGTTACTTCAACATGGAAAGCTCTCAGACCCCTTTATCGAACGATCCTCGGTCTTCCACTCTTAATATATTATTAGCATTAGTATGTGAAGAAACCAGATAAGAGAGGCTTAAGTACCACAATGGCAATGAAGTTTAGTGACACGAGCAAAAATTCAAGTGATTTATCCAGAGTAGTGGGAAGGAAGGTCAGTGCCGAGAGGAGAAGTGAAAGTGTTTCTAGGAGTGCAAAAGCGGAAATGGTGAGAAGTGAAGTGAAGAAAAAGAATGACGAGTGTATAACAGAAAATGGTGAAGTGGGTGTTTCTGGTCCAGAGACGGCTAAGGAAGAGATGGGTAAGGACTTAGTGAAGAAAATGTTAGATGAATTAGAGGAGTGGAAGAGGAAGTTCAATTGCAAGTAGATAAGACGAGTGAGTTAATGAAAATAGGTTAAGAGTACTGTATGGTGGAGGTGGCTAGCTAGGACAGCGAAGTATAATATGTAGAAAATTAGTGAGATCGGAATATGAAAGGTACGCATGAAACAGACAAAAATCGAGCATATTGTTAATGGTGTAATATGTTTTAGTAACAAGTATTATTAGGAACAGTGTGTCCTTGATATAGTCTAAGTCAGGTATGCTCATTCTCTGACTCCCGATTACGTTCTGTAATCACAACCTTCCAATGCAGAGCGTGCTGTTCCTCGTTCAAAGCTCGACGGATGACTGCAGAAGGCAGTTCAAGTACTTAGTAGACGCATGAACAGTGCGGGACAATGACACAGTCAAAACCTTCTGTAAGCAAACGATCATTCCTTACAGTGTGGGAGGAAGACTATTTTTGTTGTACGTTCGGTGAAAAAGTAAAATGTTTACTATGTTGCAAGGTACTGTCAGGAATACGACTGAGCAACATAAAACTACATTATAGGCTCTGCCATCCAGAACATGCCGAAGTGATAGGGAAGCTGTTTCCTGTAATATAGCCTATTTTCATATACCAACGCTATTATTATTATTATTATTATTATTATTATTATTATTATTATTATTATTATTATTATTATTATTATTATTATGCCTATGATGATGACTATTATTATTATTATTATTAGACCTATTATTATTATTACTATTATTATTATTAGACCTATTATTATTACTATTATTATTGTTATTGTGGTGATTTTATTCCAGCAGAAATAGATATTTTGATAAAATAATTTTTCAGGGGTGTAACGTGCACTACAGCTTCAAGAATTGGAAGTACTTCATGAAAGGCCAAACATTGAAGAAAGTCGAACAATTCAGAGTCTATGTTTTGGAGCAAGTTAGCCTATGTAGTATGTTGAGTATGTTGGGAATTAGCTAAGACACTAAAACCCTTCACGGATGGTGAACTTGTAAAGAGATGCATGGTGCCTGAACAAAATATAGTTAATTATGTCTCTGTACTGCAACAGTTCAAATGTGAATTCACAGAACATAGATTTAGTGATTTTAGACGTATGGAGAGTGATATTAATCTTTTTGCTAATCCTTTCATAGTAAACTTAGTGCAATCCGTGAGAGTGCAGTTCCAGGACGAGTTAATTGATTTACTAAGTAACGTAGAATTCAGAACTAAATGCAGAGAATATGACTTGACAAGCATAGAATTATTTAAAAAATGAACAAAACGAAATATTCCACGATGAGCTTATTCGTTGCCACTATGTTAGCTATCTTCGCCTCGACATATGTGTGCGAAAAATTATTTTCGAGAATGAAGGTTGCTAAATCCAAACATAGATTCCGATTAACAGATGAGCATCTTTATGCGCATTGCAGTAAATTCGTTGGAAATAGATTCCCGATTACTTGCAGAAAAGAATGCAGATGTTGAATAGACCGCAATGTAGACTATATGGTGGAATATGAAAATGATATTATCTATGATATTATTTTATCATAACTATATTAAATATAATAAATAATGTAATAACTGAATATTGCAGTGTATACTCTTTCCTTTTTCAAATTCAGTTTATTATCCGTATTTGTAAGAGTGCAAGAACTATGCCACAGGCGGTGCTGCAATGTAGTTGCGGAGCCCAGTCCATACACTGTGCGTGTTATGCAGTGCAGCATCATCCGTGTAATCGGAGCTTTTACAATTTAGAGCATACCTAGTCTAAGTGATCTGAAAATCAAGAACAGAGTGATAAAATGTCAATTGTGAATGAACTAGAGAAGTGTAATAGGATTATGTAAAGCAATAGAGAGAATGAAAATACGTGAGGAATATGGCGGGGGAGGCTAGCTAGGATAGTGAAGTATACATGTAGAAAATTAGTGGGTCTGAAAATGAAATTTACATAAGAAACAGACATAATAACGAACTTATTGGACAATGGTGTAGTATATTTTAGTAATAAGTATTATTGAAACAGGATGGGTACGATATAAGTGTCCTGAAAATCAAGAACAGAGTCGTAAAAGTGTAAATTTTGAATGATCTAAATTAAATTGTTGAGGATTTAATGGGAGAAAACTGATCAATTTAAATGTGGTCGAATCAAGTATAAGAGCGTCTACAAAAGGTATATCTGTAACGAATGTAATTGTGGCACCGGATAATAAAATTGTGAGGTCCACATTACATGGTGTTAATGTTGACGTCAAATATATCATATATCATATTAACATTAGTGGTTACTCCAGCAATATGAAATATTCTAAGTCCCCTTTAACGAATGATCCCCGGTCTTCCATTCTTAATATCATTATTAACTTCACTGTCATCATCACCATTATTATAGTGATATTGTCGTGAATGCTATAGGCCTATTTGTCAGAATACTATATTATTATTTTCATCAATGCAATGGTAATGGCAGTAAAGTCAATATACAGAATGTAACACAATGTATAACAAAACTTTGGGCATATTAGTCATACCTAAATGAATCGGTCATTGTGAAACGTTACTGTCATTTCTTTCAGTATTGTGACAACCGAACAAATTGTTCTACTTACTTACTTACTGGCTTTTAAGGAACCCGGAGGTTCATTGCCGCTCTCACATAAGCCCGCCATTGGTCCCTATCCTGAGCAAGATTAATCCATTCTCTATCATCATATCCTACCTCCCTCAAATTCATTTTAATATTATCTTCCCATCTACGTCTCGGCCTCCCCAAAGGTCTTTTTCCCTCCGGTCTCCCAACTAATACTCTATATGCATTTCTGGATCCGCCCATACGTACTTCATGTCCTGCGCATCTCAAACGTCTGGATTTAATTTCCTAATTATGTCAGGTGAAGAATACAATGCGTGCAGTACTGTTTTGTGTAACTTTCTCCATTCTCCTGTAACTTCATCCCTTTTAGCCCCAAATATTTTCCTAAGCACTTCTCAAACACCCTTAACCTATGTTCCCCTCTCAAAGTGAGAGTCCAAGTTTGACAACCATAAAGAACAACCGGTAATATAACTGTTTTATAAATTCTAACTTTCAGATCTTTTGACAACAGTCTGGATGATAAAAGCTTCTCAATCGAATAATAAGAGGCATTTCCCATATTTATTCTGTGTTTAATTTCCTCCCGAGTATCATTTATATTTGTTACTGTTACTCCCAGGTATTTGAATTGTTCCATCTCTTCAAAGGATTAATTTCCAATTTTTATATTTCCATTTCGTACAATATTCTGGTCACGAGAAATAATCATGTACTTTGTCTTTTCGGTATTTACTTCCAAACCTACCTCTTTAGTTGCTTCAAGTAAAATCCCCGTGTTGTTCCTAATCGTTTGTGGATTTTCTCCTAACATATTCACGTCACCCGCATAGACAAGCAGCTGATGTAAAACCGTTCAATTCCATACCCTCTACTATCTTAAATATGTTTATTTTATGTTTACTTGTTAATCATCATGATAATACTAAGCAAGAAAGTATAATGGTTTGTGGATAAGCTTCAGGGCTTCTACCGCGTTGTCTTGGTGTTATTGGCTGACGTTTCGACCGCTGTGTTGGGGCCATCTTCAGAGCAGTTGTTGAATAAGGAAACAGTCTGCCAGCTCTTATATAGATAGTAGTCTCGAGGGGGGGAAGTACTTGCTGTGATAGGTCGTAGGTTCTTCTTCTGGCATCTGCTTGGTCCTATGTGGTCCAATCCGTTTGGAGTCTGTGTGAAGGGGAGTATTCATATTAAATACTGGCCCTCATAAAGTCCGAAAGAGTGACCTTGATACCAATCCGGTTGGAGTCTGTGTGAAGGGGAGTATTCATATTAAATACTGGCCCTCATAAGGTCCGAAAGAGTGACCTTGATACCGTGCCCGATGTCCGGATGTAGGGGGGAGCCGCGTACATGTGGAGACCTGGTTTCTCGTTCCTAAGTATGATCTTGGAATAGACTTCCCCATGAGTTGCTGAGTTGTAACCCCTCGTCCTTGTTGATGTTGTTGGGATGTTGTTTGATGTGGAAGGCTTCTTTAACCAGTCTTCTGTATAAGTTGTCTTCTTTATCTATTGTCTTGATATTGTCGAATTCGATGGCGTGGCCTGAATCTGCTGAGTGTAAGGCTATTGCTGATTTTTCGTATGGTCCGTATTTGCAGAGTCTGATGTGTTCCTTCCTTCTATCTTCCACCGTACGTCCAGTTTGCCCTATGTATTTTGAAGCGCAGGAGCAAGGGATCATGTATATTCCGGCTGATTGGAGGTATGGAAGTTTATCTTTGACTTTGACTAATGAGTGGGAGATCTTGTGTGGGGCGTTGTATACCGTCTTGATATTGAATATCCTCAGTAATTTCCCAATTCTGTCTGTGGTTCCTTCTACGTATGGGAGAAAGGCCTTCTATTTCATGTTCATAAGTTCAGGATCTTGTTCATGTGATTCCGGTCTTGAGTTCTTGTATGTGGACTGCCTTATAATGTTGTTGTCATATCCGTTATTTTTTAAGGTTTTGTGTAGGAATTGAAGTTCTGCTCGTAGGTTGTCACAGCGCGCTCATAGAATTTGTGACTCTGACAAGTGACATTTTAATGGCCATATATTTCTAATATAGGCTATATATGCCTACTTGCTGTATTTATCTCTCTTACGTTTAACTGCTCTGCTTCAAGCTACGTTGTTGCGCAACATATTGAACACTTTGTACGTCTACGTGTATTTTGATGGTCTATCAAAGAAAGTTGTTATTCTATGTGAGTATAATGAATTTATTGTTAATAATTTATGAACTTGATAACGAAGTGCATTTACTCAATGAGTAATTAATATGAAGTATAACGTATAAATATTATACCAACAAACTTCGTAAGCTAATTGACCTATATGGAATTATGAGAGGTAAATTTTAACAATTAACATAGCCGCAATTGCCACTTTTAGTCACTGAAGGTCACCGAATTCGATGACACAGCTGCTCCTTTCTATAGGCAACACACTGCACTCTGTATAGTTCTCGAAGTAGTAGTAGTAGTAGTAGTAGTAGTAGTAGTAGTAGTAGTAGTAGTAGTAGTAGTAGTAGTAGTAGTAGTAGTAGTAGTAGTAGTAGTAGAAGAAGTAGAAGTAGTAGTAGTAGTAGTAGAAGAAGTAGAAGTAGTAGTAGCAGTAGCAGCAGCAGCAGAAGTAGAAGTAGAAGTAGAAGCAGCAGCAGCAGCAGAAGCAGAAGCAGAAGCAGTAGTAGTAAACTTTATAAAACATGAAGGTACTTTGCTGCTGAATGTGAAACATGGAGGCAACTGACTCTATCAATAATTAAAATATTATATTTCTAATTATTTTAATTTAAGGAAGTAATGCCTTTCTCGCGAAATCTCATCCGAGTACTTAATTGTATTTTCTGTCCTGCCATTTCTTTAAAACATTGCCTAATATTCTTTTCTTCTGGTGCTCGGACATCTATATGCTTAGTGTAATTCTGCAGTGCTGGTTTTAAAGTAGAGACTGTCATGTACAATGGAAAACAAAATCTCCTTGTGATAGTGATTTTTGCTCTCCTGTTAAAAGGTTACGTGACAGTTTTCAGTATTTCAAGCTTCTCCCCACTAGTCACTCAATTCGCCGCAAACAAAGTCTCCAGAACACACTCTTATTCTGTATTTGAGGAGTTGTATTTGAAGAGCACAACATCAATGAATTAACGGCGACCTAAGTCACAGAGGGTAGCTGATTTGATTCAGACACGGTTTATGTTTAAAGTTTGTCACTAATCTATTAAAACACAAGTCGTCCTTGGTGGTCTAATGGTTACCATGTTAGTTGTTTAGGGCAGTGGGATTTCGTGTTTAGATTTACGGCACGTAAAATAACTTTTGCTGATAGAGGGCCTTAGGCAGAATACATCCGCTGCTTCTCGATCACGTTAAATTTCAGCGCTCAATAGCCTCTGCAGCAGAAGTAATGGTAGTCGTGGTGGTAGCAGTGACAGTGGTGGTGGTGGTGGTGGTGGTGATAGTAGTAAGTACATTCGAGCAGTATGTGCTTCGCGGTTTGTGTTTGCTGTTTGCACAAACAAATTGGATTTCCTTGAAAGATATCCAGAGTTTGCAGATGTTTCCTCAAATGACTGTGCTCCGCAATTAACCCAACCGCTTTCTTAAGTTTTCTTCTGTTTAGATGCAGGAGAGATTATGTGAGATCTCATTTGAGGCTTTTAATATGAATTTTGACTAAAGTTTGGCTTGGATATTTTGCCCATCTTTTCTGATGTTTCCTACAAGTATGTAATTTCACTGTTGTCTTTATACTTGATTTTTTAATACGGAAGGCTGGTTCAGGTCAAACGTGTGAGTAAGATATCTTCGCCAGATTGTCGGTTTTTTAATTTTCCATTTATATTCTGTGATAACCATTGCAACTCCAACGGAGTTCTGTGACAGTTTGTGAAAGGTTTGAAGGCATACACATACTAATGTGCACTTTAATTGGATGAAGTCAAGTGCTTTTAGGGCAGTTGGACTGTGTAAGAGGATGGGAATTCTATAACCTTTATAGCCCTCTTCATCTTCTCTTTGAGCAGAGGTCAGGATTGCAAATATTTTTGCCTGAATTGCAAGTAGGCCCACAGTTTCTACATAGGTTAAAACTGAGTTTTGTATTTCGTTATACTGTATACTGTATATTTCTACTCCACATTGAGCCGTCTGTGAACGAGATAAGTTTACTCTGGACTGCTTTTGATTTCTGTCTGCTTGAGCAGTCTTTGATAATCCTATTAGGGTCTTGAAAGCTCGCTCAAAACAGTATTTTATTTTCATGAGATCAGATCTCATTTTTATATCCGAGTTGCTCAACACAGTCTCCTGAATCAGAATGTGTCTCTGCAAAGATCCTCTTTCCAGTTGTCCATGTAGGCTAAATCAGTTGATAAGCTGCTAGTCTAACCTCCGCTTCTAGGAATGTAGGCTATCTAGCGGTGGTTATCTAACAAGGATTTGAAGTGCAGCTGTAGAGATCCTTTTAAAAGCACCAATAGAGCATTACAGGTAAGTCTTAGTAGATTTGCTAGTTTTGTTACTATTGTGGAATGTAATACCTCCAACCACTAGCTTAGTTATGGTCTGATTAGCATGACATACATTCACTGGTATACCTTTGGTTATAATTCCAAAAAATTCCCAACTAAACTTCTAGATGTTAAGAGTGATAACTTTGCTTTTCGGGTAATAGTATTACTATTTGTATTATATATATATATATATATATATATATATATATAATATTTCTCATCAATAAATAAAAGAACATGGAAGTAATCATATGCCAAGTTGCTTTCCAGATTCTCAAATACCAACAACAAGACCATCAATATTTAAGTAAGACAATACACTTAAGTTATTTTTCTTGTAAATTGAACAATTACTGGGTGTTTTTTTTATTTTCATAGGTTATTTTACGACGCTTTATCAACATCTTAGGTTATTTAGCGTATGAATGACATGAAGATGATAATGCCGGTGAAATGAGTCCGGGTTCCAGAACCGAAAGTTACCAAGCATTTGCTCATATTGGGTTGAGGGAAAAGCCCGGAAAAGCCTAAAGTAGGCAACATTCCCCAACCGGGAATCGAACCCGGGGAACTTGGTTTCACGGCTAGACGCGTTAACCGTTACTTTTTTTTGTAGGTTATTTTACAGCGCTGTATCAACATCTCATGGTACTTAACGTCTGAATGAAATGAAGGTGTTAATGCCGGTGAAATGAGTCTGGGGTTCAGCACCGATAGTTATCTCCAGCATTTGCTCATATTGGGTTCAGGGAAACCCAGCAAAAAACCTCAATCAAGTAACTTGCTCCAACCGGGAATCGAACACGGGCCACCTGGTTTCACGGCCAGACGCGCTAGCCGTTACTCCACAGCTGTGGAACCCAGCAAAAAACCTCAATCAAGTAACTTGCTCCGACCGGGAATCGAACACGGGCCACCTGGTTTCACGGCCAGAGGCGCTAGCCGTTACTCCACAGATGTGGAACCGTTACTTCACAGGTGTGGACACAATTATTAGTGGTTTTGAAGGATTAATCTTAAGTCCTTCCTTCGTGAACCAGTTATTAATTTCTTTCAGCCTATCATTCATGATGTCTGAGAGGACCATGTTAAGAGAAAAACATTGCAGGTTATTAATTTTTTAGGTTTCCTTTAATTTTATTATCTCTTGTATTTCAGATTGGTAGTCATAATTAGTACAATTTTCTGTTTATGTGACGATAGTGATGATGATGATGGCCATTAAAATCAATGTCATCATTGATTACATACTGCAAAGCGTTAGCCCCGGAAACAGATTTCATTCGAAGATAAATATCGTTTGATTTCACTGTTACAGATCAAACTCTACTGCCGAAAATACAGTGTGTACATATCCCCTGGGTCGAGTTGGGAAATTTTCGTATTGCGTAGTATGGAGAGTGTTGTACAGATACCAAAGGCTGAAGGGATGTCAAGGTCAGAGTAAAGTGTACAGTCGACATGTATTCAGTATACAATAGAACAGAAAGTAATCATTTGTAATAGACCTACTTTGACCTATATTACGAAGAAATGTTACAAACGTCTGGTTCTGTATAAGAATGTACGGAAACATTCTCGGGTTCAACTACCATATGATCCAACAATTAAGTGAAAAAAGTAAGAGAAACCGGCCATTTCGAATAAAAATAAAAGGCATAAATCGAATTCTAACTGGAAAACAAATGATATAGGCTAGAGTTAGAAGAGTCGCCCACGTAATCGTGAAGACAGTTATTTGTGCATCCAAGACATCAGGTTGGAAAGTGACGAAATTCTTAAAAACTAAAGGTTTAAGATATAACATACGTTCATAAAATGAATGAAATGGCGGAGCTATGTCTAGGGGTTCAGATTTATTAATAGAGACGAATTCCAGCGTGTGTCAAGAAGTCTTTTCGAGGGATGTGAAATTTGCAACAGATAAAATATTCGACAGTTTCAGCACTTATTATAAGCTAAGCCCATAATTTGCGTAATATTGTAACATAAAAGTCCTAACATTTTATTGCCGAAATCGGACTCGTTTATTCACCGCTAAGTGGGCTGTTACTTGAACATATCACTTTTTGAACGCAGCCGTACTAATTGAAATCAATTTCAAGGCATATACCCGTTATTATACTCCGTATCCTGCTTAGAGGGATCGACAAATAAGTGTTAATTTAAAGTATAAGTAATGGTTTGTAACGTAACTTTTTGTACAACTTGATGTAAAAACTCTCCGAGTTTCCAAGAATGGTCAGTGCAACTCGATGTGTGCGCCTCGAGCTACCCTCAAGACGTCCAAAATGCACTAAACTTCTGCCAAGTGTTCCACAACATTAGCGCAGCTGTATTTATGCCTAAAGTATTGTCTCTGTTTTTCCGAAGTGTTTGACTGTACCACGTTGGTACACAACATTCGTCATAAAGCCTCAGAAAACGGTCAATGGGCGTCAAGTCGGGTAGCCTAAGTAGCCAGGCAAGGGTTCGATCCCCGCTTGGGCTGATTACCTGGTTGGATTTTTTCCGAGGTTTTTCCCAACCATAAGGTGAATTCCAAGTAATCTATGGTGAATCCTCGGCCTCATCTTGCCAAATACCATCTCGCTATCACCAATCATATCGACACTAAATAACCTAGTAGTTGATACAGCGTCGTTGAATAACCAACGGATCAACCTAATGTGAAAATTTGCATTTAAGAAGCCACGCACTGCTCCATAGTAATGGGGTGGAGCCACATGTTGCTGACAAACGGATTCTGTTGGAGTTGATCAACAACAAAAGTTCTCCACATGCCCAGATACACATTCCCTTTGATTGTCGCCTCGATGAAGGCGAATGGTCCATTGACGAAATGTTCTACTGAATGGCGCCAGGCTTGTTTCCACGATAAACGTGAAACCATTGTTACATAAACTTGGACAGTTTCTGCATCTTCTCAGATGTAAATAAAAACAATATCTTCATCTGATATTAAATTGTTATCATTTATTTCTCGATCCCTCTAAGCGGGACACGGTGTATTAGTAAATATGAAGTCGATGTCAACAATGATAGAACCTTTTCTACCCCGAAATATGTAAATACATGATACGTAACAGACTTGTATCTTACATAATGTAGCAACATGAAGTCATCTGAACTCGCGGTACGGGATGCGCGCTGTTTTTATACTTTTGGAGAAATAATTTCCAATGAAATTTCTGTCAATGTATGGGACAAGTGTTCACCCAACATTGTGGTTAATTTGGAGAGCTATAATAGGTAGTGGAATCTAGTTTTCAAAACAGCTAAAACGGCTGGGATATCACATTTCTGATTACACGTTCCCTCCTTTCTTCTTGGATGAGCGTTCACCTTTTTTCCCTATTTGCATTCTTTGGTTCAAAATATCGTTATAATGTTATAATGTAGAAGTCATCAGTATTTAAATAGTAGCATAGCCGTCACTGGGACACGGCAGATAACATAGACTCTAGAAGCTTGAGAGTAGATACGTCTTCCATCAACCAATTCGTTTAGGGCATACCTGCACAAACAGCGCTCAACTAGCTCGCGTGCTCGTTCGGAGCGGGAGAGTTGTGTTTACCGCTCGCCGAAACGGAGAGGGAGATACGTCAGAATGACAGACTTGCTATAGGTAGAGAAAAGGGAAACGACCACTCAGCTATCTAGTGGAGTGCAGTGTATAGGCCTATTCTCAGTAACTGTTGCACGTTGCTTACCTACTGCTACAGTACGGTATGGAGGAATCTAAAAGACGGAAAAGTGTTGATCAGGCAAATTGTTTCAATGTTGCATGGGAAAATGCCTATTTTTCATAGCTGCGGAGTAAATACTCAGTGCCTTATCTGCCACAACATTTTGAAAGGTACGTAGAAAGAAACGTAACATAATGCGTCATTACGAATCCAGACAAAGATACTAAAGATATTAATCTTCAACAATTTAAATATCTCTCTTCGGGGAAAAGGCCAGCTCAGTGTTGATATGTTGAATAAATTATTGGATTTCAGTCGTAAACTTACACTTTTCGTAAGTCAGTTTCAGGAAGGTAATATGGCTTACTTTCGAACGATGTAAACTGCTCATGATGAAGCCATGTTAAACGATTATGTTCAAATATTAATTGAAATTCAAAATGAATTTAATTCTAGGTTCCAAGATCTTGTGGAGTAACGGTTAGCGCGCGTCTAGCCGCAAAACCAGGTGGCCCGGGTTTGATTCCCGATCGGGGCAAGTTACCTGGTTGAGGTTTTTCCGGGGTTTTCCCTCAACCCAGTATGAACAAACGCTGAGTAACTTTCGGTGTTGGACCCCGGACTCATTTTACTGGCATTATCACCTTCTTCTCATTCAGACGCTAAACAACATAAGCTGTTGATAAAGCGTCGTAAAATAACCTACTAAAAGTCTTGTCTTAATTGGAAAGAAGTTTAAAGTTATCACAATAAATTCCTTCAACACCAGTTGAAACAATGTCATTTAAGTTACAGGTGGGCCTGGTTGGCGCAGTTGGTATAGCGCTGGCCTTCTATGCCCGAGGTTGCGGGTTCGATTCCGGGCCAGGTCGATTGCATTTAAGTGTGCTCATATAACCTCTGCAGTTGCGAGCGTCGTTAAATAAAACATAACGTTGTTTAACGATTTACAGCTTGGACTTATTGATTTTCAATGTGGCCTAACGGCTAAAGATCGTTTGAATAATACTACTAGACAGGTTGAGTTTTACAAGACTAAACATTAGCAATAATATCCACGACTACACAGGCTGGCTGTGAAAATGATTGCTATGTGTGGCTCAACATTTATATTTGTAAGCAACTGTTTTCTATAATCAACATTAATAAAGGCAGGCATCGAACATCTGTAACTGATGTTTCATTAAGATTAGTAGGCTACTATTCCTTTCAGCTGCCAACAGCATAAAATCTCGTTTTCATGTACTGATAAATAAAAATATAACAAAATGATATTGTACATTTAAGTAGGTATAAAATTTCTATTATTTCTGTAAAATAAATATTTCTGTATTAATTAATAAGTCCAAGATAGTTTTGCAAACACTGAATGGGAATTCATTTCATGAACCTCGTAGTATTACTCATTTTTCCGTACATCTTGTACGAGATCACCCCTTCTTCCAGTCCACCCTATACAGAGCGCAGCTAATATCTGCATTCCACTCATGAGCTGTGAGCCGGCTCGGAGAGCGCAAACCTTGTGCAGGCCTGGTTTAGGGCAAGACTTTTTACATAAGTTAATGTATACTTTGTGGTGTCTTGAGATTAACCTGGATTAATCGAGTAAAGGGAATAAATTATAGAATAAAATTATAAGATATTTGCCACTATTACCTGTACATTTCGAACTGGGGGATCAAGGTTACGTACTAAAGTACAAAGCATGCATGGGTCACTGAACTAAAAACTGTGAACTGAAGCACTGGTAATCCCGTCTGTTCCAGCTGATTGTAGTTGAGGAGAATGGTCCAGGATTTGGATAAGCACACGTGGCAAATACAGTGCATTGCTTGACCTTGAGTCGCCAGTTGAAATGCACAGATAATAACAAATACCGGTACCTTCATTATGTTGACATTAAGTAACAGTGTTTTCTGTCATTAATATAGTGCATAGTAACTCAATTGGGTATAAGAATGTTTGAAAACGTAAATTTTCAGAAAAATCTTCGAATAAAAATATCTTGTTGTTAGATAACTTCTGTTGCTAATGTCTTCCCTTTCAAACTGCAGGATAAAGTCAATTCGCTTGAAGTTCTGTATATTATAGGCCACTAACGGAATAAAGAGGCAACATATTATTCCCTCGTAACTGCAATATACTTGATCTCGCATCAAATTTTAATTTAAGTTATAAACCGATATCTAACAGCCGGTTATTCTATTTCTGACTCTTTCGAGTTAAAGCATTTTGTCTGTTTTACCAGCCGATCGAACACACACTATGAGCGAGAACACTGTAGAAAGTTTCACTTTGAAGTTACGAATAACTTCTCAACATTCGCTAAGTGCTTTGCTGTTGAAGAATTGTTTCATAATTGGAACAAAAGATGTGGATAACTAGAGTTCAAAATAAAGCAATCCGAAGTTTGATATTTGCAGAGGACTGGTGGAAAATGTTCTGGTTGAATAAAGTATAAAAATTCTTTGATGCTTGATACTGTTGTATTTTAAATTAATTTATTTAGTAACTATTAATTCCTATATAAAGATAATCGAGAGTATTGCTGTGAATAATAGCATGAGAGTGATTAATTGTTAATCAAAATGTACATTTAAATTAAAAAAATCTTAATTATTTCAATTTCAAGTTGAAAAATATTGCTTAGAGATTTTTTTACGTTTATTTATTTAGTTATTATTTAATTAATTAATTAATTAATTTATTTATTTATTTATTCATTCATTTATTCATTCGTTTATTTATTCATTCGTTTATTTATTCATTTATTTATTTATTTATTCATATATTTATTTATATATATTTATTTATATATTTAGTTATTTATTTATTTACTTATTTACTTATTTATTTATTTATTTATTTATTTATTTATTTATTTATTTATTTATTTATTTATTTATTTATTTATTTATTTATTTATTTATTTATTTACTTAATACTTTACACTTGAGCTACATTAGGCATTGCAGCCCGAAAGAGCAGAAGCTCGTGCTCGGGCGCAGTTCAGATCAGTTATACAAAATATATCACAAAATGAAGAGAGTTCATTGAGCAGAATAACATTCATAAATGGTAAAATACATAGGTACAGCATGTAATAATACGGTCTATATACGAATAGAAAATACAAAAGTACATAAATATAAGATATCAATTTTAACTCAATTAGCTTAAACAATTAAATAATTAATCAGATTTGTTTCTTAAATCTATGTGTCTTAAGTGTACTTAGTTCAGGGTAAGCTCTAATTAAAGCATTATATATTTTGGGTCCAAAATTTCTGCTGTGTTTTAATCGAACAGTTGTGCGGAATTTGAGAGTATTTAGAAAGGAACTGTAGTTTTGTCTCGTATGGTATTCGTGAGGATCAAATTAAAATTTATAGTGGTTTTTATGGAAGTAAATCAGCAATGTTTGTTTATAAATTTGTTCTAGATTTGATGCACCAAATTCTTGAAATATTAATTTTAATGTAATTCTTTCTATAAGGTGTTTGTTCCGTCGTCTGCAATAACAGTTATGTGTATATTATAATATCAAATAGTTTGTTTAATTTTCAGTCTATCACTTATCAAGGTATGGAAGCAGAAATTAATTCTGTTACATCAGTTACAATATATTAAATTATGCATCACGAATATTTTCGACTTTTCAACTAAGTCATCTTCAGGTGATGTGATTTGCTGACAAATACAATTGAACGTAGATGAAAAGATACATTAATAAAAACACACATATAAACACGTGTAAAATTTAACCTTGCTTGCTCATTTTAAAAAATGATTATAAATCATGGCGTCAAGCATACTATTGAATTAAAAACATTCAGATAAAGACAATCATTGAATATGGCTGCGATTAGGAGAAGTATATTAGAATGACAAACAATGTGCCAGTGTTGAAGAATTAAAATTGTTTAAAATTATTTAAACTAAAGGCATGAGGTTTGTTAATTTGTAATACAAAGTTCAGCATGATGGAATTCTGTAAGACGCAGATTTAAGGTTATTCTCAGTCTCTCGCCGCAATGAGTGGCATTAATATGAAATGTGTGCAGCAAGAGGTTTCAGAAGTTGCAGCCTTCTCATCATGGCGTTACAGTTATGTGGCTTGGCACATCATCCAGATAACAAATTTCTCTCTGTCCCTCTGTTGTTGAAGGCCCAGATTAATCGTAGAATACTTGCACGACGAAGTCCAGTGTTTCCTTCATCATAGACTTGCATGAATGTTTTCTTAATGTTCACTCGTGCATTCTTTGGTCTTTTTTATATTTTGGTAGCCTAGCCATATAGTCACGTCTTCGTAATTTCATTTATTTTTAAATAATATATATAATTATTCTTATGGTCATATTTTACTTTATCAAGATTTAGTTTACAGCAACTGTTTGTCTTATGGAAGTCACTGTTATAGCCTCTATGTCCATTATTCAAGATGGAAAATTGCGTCTTGCAACTACTTACACCAGGGCTGGGCACATTACGTGATTCTGAGAAATGAGCGCTTTGTGATTTAAAGAGCGGATCTTGCGAGCAATGTGACGTATGCATACTGTACGTCATTCAGTGTCGGTGCAGTGGTGACTCTGCAGTATGATGGCGAACTTTGAAGACGGAGCTTCCGCTCATACATTCATTGAAGCGTCCCGCTACTCCCAATGCTTTTAATGTATCATGGGAGGAGCAGTTCTTTTTGGTAGAGAGCAGTGCATTAGCAAAGTGTTTAATTTGGCATAAAACACTCCAACTGATTAAGAAGTTCAATATCCAATGGCATTATTCTTTACAACATGCTACTGAATATGACAAATATGTTGATAATGAACGACATAAATTAATACAACTTAAAGAAAATGTTTCTCAGGTACATTATATTAGAGTATCTATTTGATATTTACATTGCATTATAAGTTATTAGGCCTATACATTTAGTAATATATAATTTTAAATTATGAAAGTAATGTAATATACTATACTATGATATATCATAATATTTGTATAATTTAAAATTATATATTACTAAATGTATTATAATAACTTATAATGCAATATAAATATCGAATAGACATTCTAATATAATGTACCTGAGAAACATTTTCTTTAAGTTGTATTAATCATATATTATATTATATTATTTATATTATATTATATTATATTATATTATATTACATTATATATTTACAGGATGACAATAATGTACTTAGTGAATCGGCTATGAGAATTAGCTACAAAATTTGCCACGACATTGCAAAGGAATTGAAAACATTCAACGAAGGTGAATTCATCAAGCGATGTTTAATTATATTGGCAGATGAACTCTGTCCACAGCAAGTAGGGGAAGTGGAAACCATACACCTATCTCGTAGAACCGTGGTGAGGAGATTGCAGTATGTGCGTATTGGTTATGTAAATAAGCCTAATGGTTTGTGTTCATAGAACGAAGTTTATTTCATTAAATTAATAAGAGTGTTATAAATTCTGTAATGTACAATGGATTGATGTGGCATCCTTATAAACTATTATGTACTGACAGACAGAATGACTAGAACAACCGTGACTCTTGTTATATTAATGCAGGGAAGGTAGCTGTAATGTGAGTCCACCACTGTGTGAGCGTTCTGCTCCTGCTTTGAATTGAAGTGCCTTGCGGAGCGAGAGCAGCTCTGGCCGACTAACCGGAGCCGCTCTCATGCCCGGCCCTGTCTTACACGTTAGAAATGAAATTCTTCTTTGTGCTAGTCTCGCAGATTGCAATAGATCATATTATTCAGATATATTACGAAGTAAGTAAAATCGAAAGCAAACTAACGACAACACATCAATCAATGCGTCACAAAATTATCCAACCCATGTATAACACTGTCCTTCTCCTATATGAAAGAAATATTTTTACGATCTAAAAAAATACATTAATTAATTCAAAATGGTGGCTGTTCACTGTGCAGTGATGAAGCGTTTCCCTCATAACTCATAAACTTGTTAAATTCTTCATGTTCTCTCTCTCTTTTATTTTTATTGCTGAAACTCATGCCCTTTCAACTGCATTCCTTAATAAATAATATATTTTTTATTTTGTGTTAGAAGACAATACTGATATTTGGACATCTGAATTACACAACTTTTAACACTATATCACTTTGGAAAACGTATTATATATCTCTCACGTGTTAAATTTTGTTACCTTGTTTATATGTTTCGGCCTGCTATTGGCCATCATCAGAACTGGTTGTTGCTGATCTTGGCGCTTTTGTTTTGTTTCCTGTGGAGGCGTGTTTATGTAGTGAAATGTGGAATCAAAGAGTGTGTGTGTTCAGAAATTGAGTTTTGTGTTGAGAATTTCATTTGGATGTGTTTTTGTGTGTTTGTATATTTCGTATAGTTCTAGCGTGTTTAGTTTCTGGCTTTTTGGTTCGATGTGTAGAATTTCCACGTCTGTGTTGATGTCTCTGTAGGTGTGGTTAGCATTTGTGATGTGTTCTGCGTGGAAGTGTTTTGTAAGTTTGCTATATCTGTGATGTGTACTTTTTAACGTGTTTGAAATGATCTGCCTGTCTGTTCAATGTAGAAGTTGTTAGAGATGTTACAAAACACTATTACTAACACCGAAATAACCAGGTACGGTAAAATTTAACACGAGAAAGACATATAATATATATTCCGAAGTGATATAGTGTTAAAAATTGTGTAAATCAAGATGTATAATGTAGAATAATTATGTTTGTGTACTCTTTTTCAATTTCTTTGCTTCAGCATGCTTTTAAATTTGCTTAGAAGATAAGAAATTATCCCTCTTTATCTTCTCTGCATAAAAATTATATTAAAGAAATATAATGATTGTTATCAGGCATGAATTGTATTGCAGAAACCGTAAGTGCCATATTCATAGACATTCTTAGCGCGGGCTCCCGGTGGATGATCAGAGAATTAACGTTTTTCATATTCATAAACCAGTGTTAGCGATATATGATATGATATGATATGATATGATATGATATGATATGATATGATATGATATGATATGATATGATATATGATATATGATATATGATATGATATGATATGATATATGATATGATATATGATATGATATATGATATGATATGATATGATATGATATGATATGATATGATATGATATGATATGATATGATATTGTGACAGCTGCAACGGGGTTTGAACACGCGTCCGACAGGGCGCGCAGCAGACGAAACGCTGGTACGGGGAGCATCTGCATGCTGAAGGGCAGAGGGGGTGTATTACGTCAACGCGACGAGGGGAGGGTGCGCGCGCAACTGCTGCGTGCGGAGTGAAGGGGGGACGGACCCTCCCGACTCTTCCAGAAGTCCGTCGAAGTGGAGATATCCAAATAATTCGAGAGAGCTATCTCTGCACACCCGTACAAATTTCTCGCAACTATGATTTTGCTATAAAAGAAGAAACGCGAGCGAACCTTGGCAGTTTCAGTTTATTCAGCCATTCAGTGAGTAAGCCAGAGCAAGCAAGCCAGTCTTGTGTACCGGAGTTCGACTCGAGTGTGCGTCCGCAACTGTGTCAGCATCCGAAGGCCTGAGTTCGAGTGCAGTGGACCGCAGTTGGAGGGACCTGAGTTCGAGTACAGTGGACTGTCTCTGAAGGTCTGTGGTTCGAGATACTGTGAACTCGAGTGACTGAGCTAGAAGAACTGTGAACTGAGAACTGATAGTTCTGATTTGTAAATAGTGCTTTGTAAATATTAGTTAAGATTAACAGTTCATTGTTGTAATAGTCTAAGTAAATTGTCATTGTCGTTTGTGGAGTGCAATAACGAACGCTGTGTTGCTGTGCGGAGAGCAAATCCCATTGTTGCCGAGATCGTTTAATGTGAATTGTAGAAAGGAATTATTATTGTTGAGTTGAAATAAATTTACAATATGATATGATATGATATGATATGATATGATATGATATGATATGATATGATATGATATGATATGATATGATATGATATATGATATGATATGATATGATATGATATGATATGATATGATATGATATGATATGATATGATATGATATGATATGATATGATATGATATGATATATGAAGGGTACAAGGGAATAACGATCAAGGTCCATTTTAGAAAGTTTCAAGAAAAACGGATTTTAAAGTTTAAGCACTTAATACTTTGTTATGTGTGTATTTAATAGAAATTAACGTAGTGGAATGTCAAGAACGATTATTTCTTATTACTAGCTAGACCACATGATAGTACTTCCTTTCCACTATTAGATAGCATTATTAACTCAATTTCGATTTTTGATGGACATTGATCGTTTTTCCCGTGTACCCTTCATATGATATATATGATATGATATGATATGATATGATATGATATGATATGATATGATATGATATATGATATGATATGATATGATATGATATGATATGATATGATATGATATGATATGATATGATATGATATGATATGATATGATATGATATATATGATATGATATTAGGCCTATATATGATATGATATGAATCCTGTACAAGTAATCAGTTGACAGCCGGGGCTAGTTTAATACGCTCGTAGCGCGGGCTAGCGAAATGTCTATGCATAGCACCCTACATGTCCAGGAAATTCAGATTTTTTTGGAGAAAATGAAAAAGAAAAATAAGTTAAATGTCATGCTTGTCAAACACTGCATCTCTTTATTTCGATTTAGTAAAAAATAGTAATTTCAAAATACCAAACGCTTTTGAAGCTATCAGTTTTCGTGACTTCTGAAAACTTCACTCAAACGGACATGTGCGGTTTCAACAATTCACGATTCAATTCTGATATCCTTCCTTACCAACAGATTTAACACATATTCCTAGTATGTACTTCTGATTTTTATTATTTTGTACATTTCCTGTTAGGTCTTCTTAAATTCTGCAGCCACAATATTTTTACTTAGTGCTCTCAGTTGTAACCATTATCAGAGTAGTCTTACAATGTAACGTTTTAATAATTGCCTATAGTTCTTGGCTGTAACAAACACTTTTCACAGTTTCCAGTGAATTTTAATACACTATATTCATTTCCGATAGCTCTTCGCGAAGTATTAAAGTCAGGGAACGTGGAAATCTTATTTGAGACGTGTCCATTCCTTTCTCTATTTTTAATTTTGTCTTTATAATATATAGCCGAACATTCACTGCTCCTAGAAAGAAGATCTGGTTTTACTACTCTATTACGAAACATTTTACCTTTTTTCAGTTTTTTTTTTTTTTTTTTTTACTTTACTCGCTCCTGCTGCGTAGAAAATGAATTACCTGATTTTATATCTTATTTTTTGTGTTAACCTAGGCCAAAATCCACTCACCTTGTAATCTCAAGGTCCAGGTTAGTTCAAAACTGGTCTCTGCAGCTGATTCCCTGCCAGTCAAACATTCCATTTTCTTTTTGTTTAGTAATTTTATGGGGGGGAAATGGCATCCGATATTTCTTCATTTTTCAGTGGACTCTGCTGTCGATTTAATATGCATTATACAATTATTTCTATAATGTTCGTAATATTAATTTCATTTCGTGTTTTTTAACCTTCTTAATGATGAAGTAAAGTTTAAACATAACATAGTTATATACAATAAAAGTTATTTAATACAGTTATATGAACACTTTTTAATGATTGAATAAAATTAATAAAATCGGTTAAAAACCGAGTATGGTTATAGTTTTTAACCGATTTTATTAATTTTATTCAATCATTAAAAAGTGTTCATATAACTGTATTAAATTACTTTTATTGTATATAACTATCCTACTTATGAACACTGTTGCATCTGACCTAACTTATGTAATTTAATTTAAACATAACATTTTTAGTGAACAATTCTAAAGTTTGTACAGCGATAATACCAAAAATAAGTGTGTTCTTGATCATGTGTTTAGTTGTGCTTTTCATGTTTCTTCATATAACAATAGAACGAGATAATAAAAATAAAATAGCCTAATACAGATTAGTAAATCTGATGTTTAATTTTTTAATCGGTTATTTAGCATATTTGTACCAATTACTGTTTTATTTAGCGTCGATGTAATTGGTGATAATGAGATAGTATTGGGAGATATGAGGGTAAGGATTCGTCATGAATTATCTGAAATTTGCCTTACAGTTGGGAAAAACCTCGGAAAAATCTCAACCAAGTAATCAACCCAAGCGGGAATCGAACCCACACCCGAGCGCTACTCCGTAACAGCAGACAACACACGCTACCGCTGACCTGTGCCGGTGGCAGAATATTTTTCAGTGTGAAATTTCTATCTTCTAGGCTACATTTTCCTTGATTTTTTTGTACACATCATCACAGTGTGAAAGATAATAATGTGGTGAAGTGTCATTTCTTTCAGTCAATTAGCTTCTGAATTATTAACAAAAATATTCTAAAAAATTTGAATATTTCAAACTGAAATTTGTCACTTAATTTTGGAGTAATAGGTTTGAAACTTTTTTTTTTTTTTTGCAAGACCAGGGGCATATTTAGAAAAATGTCACGCATCAGGTTTCCTATGTCTTTACTACAAAAGGGAGGGGTGGGGATTATAATCTCTGCATACCTAAAAACAGAAATTATACATTGCCGCTATAAGTATTTAATTTTTTATTTCATAAAGTATACATTTAGTTATACGAGGGAGAGTTAAAAAGTAACCTTAATAATTGTTTTATCAATTGAATATGTACAATAAGACTACAAACACTTCATCACTTTTCAACATAGAAGAACAGGAACACTTGCATTGAACATAATGGGGACTATGTTGAAAAGTGATGACGTGTTTGTAGTCTTATTGTACATATTCAATTAATAAAACAATTATTAAGGTTACTTTTTGACACTCCCTCGTAATATCAATGCGCTATTTTGTTAACCACGGTATATATTATAAAACATGCAGTAAAGATTATATGTTCCCAGCATCAAAATTGTAAAAGTCTTTACACTTCAAACCTGACGAAATGTACTGAAAAAAGCATGAAAAAGCAGTTTGTAAAATCTGCATGGAATTGAAGTTCAAGGGTGCAACCATTTATATACTGCGTAATTTTTATACTTTCTAGCGCCGTAGAGCATTGAAACGAGCTCAACATACTCGTATAAATAAGATAATGCTGATTCATTTTTTACAACAACATTTCACCCGTCCGTCATCCCCATTAAATGAAAAATCTTGAATTTTTTATTTTGCATGGAAATTTTATAGTTACATTTCCAGGAACTATGGCTACGTATAGGCCTATGTTTATATTCAAATTATTTCTATTTCTGCGTAATATCAACAATTGGAAATATGTGCTCTTTTTCCAATAAAATTGTTTATAAATTTTTTATCAATATCACGAATATACACACATTTCATAGAACACTTCTCTTCGTAAATAATTTCCATCTGGAACAATACTAGCAGTTATACTGAATGCGCAAATTTGTGCTGAAGGCAGTCTGCCAATAGTTTAACATTGCAATAGTTCTGACATCGCTCTTCCACCATTAGGAAACGAGTGCTTTGTCAGCAATGCTTTGTGTAAAGCACGGAATTCAATGTTAGATTGTACGTACCTACATACCGGAACTGCAATACTGTTAAAATTATACATTCAGGCAGCTCCTGTTTTAAACAAATTTAATGATATTGCATCACGAGTGTCGTCATCACTATTATACTGCAGAAACTGAGATCGTGGAATCACAGATTTGAACTAGCATTAGACATCCTGGTCACGTCAGCATAGGGAAAAGAATCGTTAAGGTAACACAGAATAAACACAAGAGAGATACAAACTTCTACTTCGCTGTCGCTGAATTTATAAGAAGAGAAACAAAGCTTCAATTCGTTCTCGGTCGATTTATAATTTACAATAGTTCGGCGGCGGTGTAAGCGACGTATAGGTGAAATAGAATTAGCCACAAAGCGCTTTGAAATTAAGTGAAGGTGAAGGTAATCCCTTCACATGTCAAGAAGACACTTGGGGGCTTGGAGGTAAAGTACCATTCTTTCTAGACCTCGGCACTAGAATGATGTGTTGTGGTCAGCACCACTCTTCGACGGCACCGCCTTTTCCCCCGGGAAAGACTCGGTGGATACTCAATTTAATAGGAGGTTGAGTGTATCTCAGACAATAGAATTAAGTACTGTATATTAATTGCATATAATATGTTTTAAATAGCCATTATAGTAGTGTCATCACCACCACCACCACCACCATACAACGATCACCAAATTCTTCTTCTTATTCTTATTAATCATAGGTTATACAGAGTGTTTAAAAAACTATCCATTATTTTAGGAGGTGCTAGCTAGTATGCATCAAAACATGAAAATAATGTATTTTCTTCCCTCCTATACCTAGTAAAGTGATTTGTTTGTATTTTACGCCAGTATCATCGAACTCCAGTCGTGAAACGGGGTAGCAAACGGTGTTTCCGGTTCTCAACCGTTAATCCAAAGGTATAGTCAGGTTAATATTAGAAATGTTAGTAAAAATAAAATTATGTCTCTGTACATCATGACGAAGAAAAAGGAATCTAAGAAGCATCCATTTGTGAAAGAATTTGGTGGCGAGTGTTTTAAAGTGAATAGGGAATATATTACTTGCAAACTGTGTAGCGTAAACATGCTGGATGAAAAACATCAATATATACAGAGACATTGTAACACTAGAAAACACAAAGAAAATAATCAACTTGCATGGAAAAACGAAAGTGAAGATCAGCCAACAGGTAATTCCATTTCAAATATACAATCATAATTTTAACTGGATTTGTGTGAGATTATGGTAAAGGCTGGCATTCCGTTCTTTAAACTGCAAAATCTGCACTTTAAGGTCTTTATTGAGAAATACACAAATAAAAAAGTTGTCAATCTATGCAACATTAAGGCAAATTTATTTTAAACTATATTACGATAGCATATTGCAATAAATAAAACAGATGTATTTAGGTTATTTTCGTTTTTAATATAATATTTATTTAATTTTCTATAAATGTTCTTATGTAACTCATCGTTTCTTGCAAGCAGTGTTTATGTTCATTAGACGACCAGCATAGTTGTATAATATTAAAACTCAGAGATCCTTGCCTGATTCTGAACTAGCCGGCCCGGATGGCTCAAGCGGTAGGGGCACGGCATGTCCCTATCGCTTGGTCCGAAGGGTTGTGGGTTCGAGTCCCGCTTTGGGCATGGGTGTTGTGTTTGTATTAGTGTAAGTAAAACAAAGGAAACAAATGAAAAAGAAAACAGAAAAAAATAGATAACTTTGGTAAACGGCCTCTGGCCGGTCTAAATTAAAAAAAAAAAAAAAAAAAAAAAACTACATGGTCAACAAACATTCAGCAGTAAATAACGCTCCTTGAGTTTTGATGTTTCTGTATACCCCATATTCTATCACTAGCAACGAAGCCTCAAGTATATACTCCGTTTTGCAGTCAATTTATCTCGTGCGTTCCTAAGATGCTGTATCTGATGATGTGTATTGCACGTGCGGATAAAGCTATGTCATTGACTGCTGGCGTCTAATCAACGTTCATAACTATATCAGCGAATCCCCTTTCTGCTAGACCAGTGGTCGTTAGCACTCGCTGAAATGGGTAGACTGCATGGAGGATTAGGATATATGCTCCGTCGTGCACAAGGGGTAAGGAGACAGCATACCCGCCAGCAGCTACGAATGCACGCTAGGGCAGTGTCTTGTCAGCGGGTAAGGGACGTTAGTCCGAGGGTGTATTGTTCTGATGATGGCTGTGCTAGAAAATACATTCCTATACAACTTATTAACTTCCTCCTCGATAATTTTATAACGCGTTACAATATTTCTAAAATATTTCCTAGGATCATAGATCATAGACCAATAGAGAAAGTGCTACAGTGTAGTTATACCCTGGTCACAACACAGATCAATATTAATTAATATGAACCACCACTGCCATCTATTGATCTCTAGGCAAAACGCTAGGAACGGCGGACGGCTAATTCGGCGTCACGCAAACACAGAAATGCCCTAAATTTCTAGACTGAGATGATAATGAAAGAGGAATTGTGAAGAATGTTGGTGGAATGACGAGGGGAAAAATGGAAGAAACCTAAAAAAAAAAACTGCTATAACCTTGGCTTTGTCCACTACGGTATTACAGAGATTTAACTCGGATCTGCGGTCACCGTAAGCTAGCGCTTTGCCAACTGCACTGCCAAAAGGATTTAATTTGTGGCTCCGTATATGATGACTGTGTTTAAATCATGTCAGGTCTTTCTCTTATTCCAAGAGTGTAATTAATTACTTTTAGGAACTCTGTAATTCAGCCGTTGGACGTGTGGATAGCACTTATTGTGTTTTTGTATTGATACATTTTTGCTTCTTTTTCTGTGTCGCTTTCTGTCTGTTTTTTTCTGTACAGCCACGTGTTTTTAAATCTCATTTATATACACCCAATACTTGTTTTGTTCCACTTCTGTGAATGCCTAGCATTCTGAGCGCCATAAAGAGAAAAGTTAATTCCTGTATTTATACAATTTCATTAGGTACAGTTTTAGGTCTCACTTTAGTTTGTAATGTTTGGTATAATGTTTCACCAGGAAGTTCGAATGTATGGTATTTAATTTTCTCTTTTAGACTACGAACTTTTATCTCTTCTGTTTGGAAAAGTAGTTGAAACATTCCATTTATATTTATTATTTTATTTTAGTTAGCCCGTTCTTTCCTATTACACTGGTTTTATCATGGTATTGACATTGATTACCGCACTAAGGGCCGATTTCATCAATATGTTACTAATCCACAGTTAACTAATTGACTTTTTTACTCCACATTACACTACACAAACACACCCCCACAGGAAAGAAAACAAAAGCGCCAAGACCAGCAACAACCAGTTCTGAAGATGGCCAATAGGAGGCTGAAACGAGTTAACAAGGTATTATAAAATTTAACACAAGAAAGACAAATAATACGTTTTTCGAAGTGATATAGTGTTAAAAGTTGTGTAATCAAGATGTATAATTAATTGTAATTTAATTCAAATACCGAATCATCTTAGAAAGCACTGTGATAGTATCCAGATAAGTTAAAATACAATATAATATAATGTAATATAATGTAATATAATATAATATAATATAATATAATATAATATAATATAATATAATATAATATATAATATAATATAATATATAATATAATATAATATAATATAATATAATATAATATAATATATAATGTAATATATAATATAAGAATATTTATTTTATATGTTCAATCGAAATGACATCAATATTTAAATACAACAACAAATATTTATAAATATAATAATTCATTGAAGTTAAAATATTTAAAGCTAACGTTTTCGCCTATTTGGCATCTTCAAGCATATTTTCAAACTCTCATGTGATACATTAATTTTACTGTGATTGGAATAACTATTAAATATATACATAAACACTATTAAAATATAAATATTAAAACCATATGAAGGGTTCGGGAATAAAACACGGTAAGTGACGTTTTAGTGTTTTGAACTTATTAGGTAGGTAAACATTTATACATGCAACAGTTTGTATGGTTACAAGGAAAGTAAAATCTGTGTACTTCTGTCATCTGTTGAGATGTTAGAAAACTAACTACTGCATTAGATGCAGAATGTAAGATACCACATTATATGCTACAAGTCTCATTTTTGACCGAAATGTCAGTTACCATGTTTTACGCCCGAGCCCTTAAAATATACAAATTAAATAAATAGGCCTAATAAACTACAGTTAAGTTAATTATTGCTTTTAATTAATTTATTCGTGTGATGGTTAAAATCAAATCAATATTCATATCTACTTCAATTTATAACAATAATTAAAACAACTTATGACACACAAAAAAGTTGTTGTTTTATTAAGTCAAATCCACTGAACATATAAAATACATATTCTTATATTATATCATTTCAATTACCGAAGTTAAATCACATTTCATTCGTTTGCATTTCACCGAATTAATTCGCCTTTAAAATAAAGTCAACTAACTTAATTCCTAATTAAATCATCAAGGCCTTCGCAATTATAGTAAAATCGTAATTTCGAAGGACATGTGCCTTGTTAATGTAAGTAGTGACTTATATAGTGTGTTTATTTGTTATATGGGACATTCAGAGGACAAGGGAAATGAAGTTCACTTTTGGACTATTGGTAGATATTTCGTCTGTACATACCTTAGATGAGGCTACTTTCAGAACATAAAAGAATCATGTCCTCACAATCTTTACAATAGTGGCTATCTTTAAAATCATACTCATCTTTAATGGGTAGGTAACTATACATAAAAACTTTGGGTGCTATTCATAGACATTTCGCTAGCCCCGCTACGAGCGTGCTAAACTAGCCCCGACTTTGCCAGAGGAGGGACGAATAATTATTGATGTCGCTAACATTGGTTTATGAATACGAAAAACGTTAGTTTCGCTGATCATCCACCGGAAGCCCGCGCTTTAAAATGTCTGTGAATACGGCCCTTTAAGTTTAGTTTTCTTAAAACTTTATTTTTGTGACTTGATTTCCTTATGCTCTGAGCGCCCCATATTACGACAATAAAATGTCATCGTAAACAGAGGTAACCTCAAAACATATTAAATTCTTGAGAACAAAAAGACGGATGGACAGACTTCAGAAGAAAAGAAGAAAGGTTGGAAATAAGTAGAAATAGGCTTCAATACAAAAAATCTCATACCAATGTCTTCAGGAATATTGAAGACAAAACGGGATAAAATGAAATTAGATAGAAGGGAATAACATGCAACAAGTAAAATGGAAAGATTTAATAGATTTGCGCTATTTCAATGCCTTCAAATGTAATATTAAGTTTACATGATTTGTTATTCATATTACTTTAGTTGCCGTATTTTAGACAACCGAAGATTGATTAAACGTTTCTTCAATAAATGTACAATTAAAATAATATTATGAAGAACCGTACTTAATTATCACTTGGAATTTCTAAATCACTTTCTATATTATTCAAAATATAATATGCTTATGTCTTGCTTAGCCTAAACTGCATTTGCATATCTTTTCTGTTAATTGTATTAAAATAATCTTCTCTTTCGGAAATCATCCTCGTCCATCTTGGTGTAAAATCATCATCTTCAAATATCAAGTCCATCATTCTCCTCGCTATGATGAAAATTGTTGTCGTTAATAAAGGATGAATTATTTAAATTACCAAATATTGACCAATTAATTTAAATGTACTTTAATGAGAGCTTAAAGCCTAATTTGTGTTGGTGAAATGCATTGTTCCTTTTAATGTTAATAAAAAAGATATTAAGTCACAATTAAAGTTAAATAATTTTGGCGAAATCGGTCCTAAGTGTAGTAATAAACTCTCTCACTTCTAAACTTGGAATAGTACGCCCACAGGGCCTAAGGTTTATAAGACAAATAATCAAACAAGCTAGTAAAACATACTCATTTGTAATATTACCTAATTTCTTAATTTAATACCATTTCAGGATGCGCTCATAAGCAAATTCATAACTACGAAAAAACAGTTAAAGATACTTTCTCAATAACAAAGGGAAGCTTTCTTTAGAACCACTCATTTCAGAGAAAGAATTAATATTTTGACTTGCAAATAGACCTATATCAACTCTAAATTTCATAAACCATTATTTGGTTACCATGGTAATTAACGACTTACTAGAACCTATGCGTTACAAGGTCTAGCTATATTGAGTGATGATACTTTCATTTAAAAATAATTTTAAATTAATTCTTAAAAATAAACATTATTGAAGATCGCAAATGAAATATTACATTAACTCCAAACACTACATTAACACATTCAGAAGAATAACACGCAATCTAACGTCAACACAACCATTCCTGCACAGGGACCGAACTGGACTGCCAAGGGCGAGGAAAATGGTTTGCTCCATGCTGTATGGCAGCCGTGGCGAAAATGTCATCGTGCGCCGAGTCACTGTGTAACCTGCAACGTGCATAGCATCTATGGAGGGAGGCGGACACCCGAAGGGGAAGTGAAGCAACTGTCTTACTTATTAACGGTTTTTCATTTTCCTTACGTCAAGCACTTAGATACAATTTTATACAGTACAAGGCTACAAACTAATGTTTAGTACGTGTAACGAAGAAAGAAATGAACAATGAAACATAGGACACATTATCACAACCTAAAATTAACTGCCTTCAGAATGTTTCTGCGACACAGTTTCAAAATCATGAATGATGTCACTTATTGCCAATCGTTGTTGATCACGAAGGTATTTGTCTGTCACTCGTGATCTGAATTTGGTTTTTACAGTTTTCATTGTTGAGAATAATTTTTCAAAAACGTAAGTTGTAGCGAACATGGCTTCAAAAGAGAAAACGAAACAACGAAGCTTCGGATATTTATTTTTTGACAAAGTTTTGAAAAGTTCAACATCTAGCTTTCATTTAACATCATATTGTAAACCTGTGAGTTTAATTTGAAGAGCTAACCGCATTATTCGTACATCTGCTGAAAATGAATCGACGTACAGAGATAATAGTAATAATAATAATAATAATAATAATAATAATAATAATAACAACAACAACACTTAACCTTTTAATGTTTCATCAGTAACATGTAGTAACTTATAATGGCGTTTTATATTATAGAACTGTTTTCCTCGTAATACTTGTGAACAAAATCATACATTTAATATTCTCATTATATTGGCAGCAAAAAATGCGTCCTCCCATCCTACTTGGAACTTTCGATTTTGTAGATGTACATGTATTCGAGAGAGACATTGCGACGATACGCCACTCGCAGATCAGAGAGAAATACAAATGGAACGGAGTTTGACTCCAGTGAGTGAGATGGTGGGGGTTTTGGGAGGTAGAAAGCAAGAGAAATGCACAGCTATCATTGCGAGCCACAATGTGCTCGTGAGTCACATTTTCGCCACGCCTGCTGTATGGTCTTGGCGGTCGCGTGCCGCCCGGTCGGCCTATATTATTTATGCGAAGGCTCTGTAGAAAGCGCAAAAAGATGTACAAAATATTAAACAGTCGATTAAAAAGTGTAGCTATGTTTTATTTTATTGCTTTAATTCGAGTATAGATATTTCACACTATCATTGATATTTCCTCAAAACCTCTGTCGATTTCAATTATTGTGTTTGAATGTATGGTTGCGAAAGATCTCTAAGCTATTTAGTTATTAATTTCTTTCCTGTTATCCGGAAATAATGAGATTTAGGAGTTTTATTCTCGACAGTATTGATTACTTTAAAGTGTGTTCCTTTCACATAACAAAAAAACTGAGAGGCCTGTCGGCGTAAACAGTAAACATGCTTGAAAGCAACTGAAGATCTCGGTGCAAAAACCGGTCAAGTCTAGAAATGAAAATTTTATACGGAATAAAAAAAAATCCAGAAAAATTGAATGTGCACTAATTTTAATCTAATTGCTTACACGAAAATAGAAAAATTAGTGTTTTTTGTGGTTACCAACATTCTTGTTATCTTTCGTCCATAGGATTTTTTAATGGTGGACTTTAATGTTTTTTTTTTCTCCCGAAAATACAACAAATTTCTTTGTCATGTTTGAACTTCATTTTATTTCTTCTTTGAAAACAAATCTACGAAAGTAACTTCAGGCTTAGGTGAATTTCCGTTGAGTGGTTAATAAATGCATGTAATTATATATTACTGTTGTATACATTAAAGCTTAAAGTGATTAGTACACCAAATAAGAGTAAGCTTGTAATAGTTTTAACTTGGTTATTTAACGACGGCGTATGAAGTACTGGTCATTTAGCGTCAATGAAATTGGAGATAGCGAGATGGTATTTGGCGAGATGAGGCCGAATATTCACTTGAAGGTTGGAAAAAACCTCGGGGAAAACCCAACCTGATAATGCCTTACTCTGGGAAAAGCCTCGGAAAACCTAACCAGATAATAAGCCAAAGAGGAAATCGTACCCGCGCCAGAGCGCACCTCCGGATCATTAGGCAAACGCGTTGCTAGTATCTGAACTTGGGGGAATAGTTAAAATTGGTACTGAAATATAGGACTGTAGGGAAAGAATATTGATCTGCCTTCCATCTAACTGTAAGATCCGCTTTTTGCGCAAAGCAGTGAAACAGTCAAGTCCTTTTCAACTGTAGACACGTTGCTAGAAGTGAGACTTGGCGGAATCTTGCTCAAAAGTGTGCAGCATATACAGATTGGCCCACTTAACTCTTTCACCTCCGATATCTTGTGAAGTATTTCAGATATATGTACACTACCCGACAATTATAAGTTAATTTATATCGAAGGGGGCATCTGATACACATAATGTATTTTTTATACTTGAAATAATTTTCAAGATATTAGAGTCAATTTTATTTTTTTAAGTGGGAACCAACTATGTTTTGTATTCAAATGTTGCATTACCCTGTCTAATAATAACTGGATACTTTACTGACTGTTTCAATGTCACCGGAAAGAGTAAACATAAACAATGTCTGACGCACTCTTCCTTATGTCTAGTTCATAATGTTGGCGTAATTGAAGATCGAACATACCCATAGTACTCTACACTACCCAATACAACCCTTAGTTCTTCAGTTCTGTACTATAGACTACTATAGAGTATTCCACCTTAAGGAAAAAGCATTGATCCTACGGGTCTTGGCTAGTACACTGTTGCCGCAAGATGCCTCCGTTAGTAGAACGAGTGAGGTATAGTATTTCTATCTCACTCTCTTCCTAACACGTACAACGTTCTAGCAAGTTTATCGCACAACATAGGTACGTTGAGTCCGTTGAAATGATAAAAAAAAACTATTAATGCCATAATGATGCTTGTGAAAACATTCATTGCATTTTATATACATTATAACTGGACTTCGGACATTTAGGCCCTTGATTATATTTTAGATACCTCAACTAGGCTCTATAATGATCAAAAGTAGGCATTAAAATACAGTTTTAGAGACCTAAAACGTTACTGTAATTACAAATAATAATAATAATAATAATAATAATAATAATAATAATAATAATAATAATAATAATAATGGGCGGCCGGGTAGCTCAGTTGCTAGAGCAGCTGGCTACGGACTGGAAGGTCCGGGGTTCGATCCAAAGTGGTGACAGGATTTTTTCTCGTTGCCAAACTTTCAGAGCGGCCCCGAGGTTCACTCAGCCGCCTATAAAATTGAGTACCGGGTCTTTCCTGGGGGTGAAAGGCGGTCAGAGCGTGGTGCCGACCACACCACCTCATTATAGTTCCGACGTCATGGAAAGCATGGGGCTCTACCTCCATGCCCCCCAAGTGCCTTCATGGCATATTACGGGGATACCTTTAATAATAATAATAATAATAATAATAATAATAATAATAATAATAATACTTACTTACAAATGGCTTTTAAGGAACCCGAAGGTTCATTGCCGCCCTCACATAAGCCCGCCATCGGTCCCTATCCTGTGCAAGATTAATCCAATCTCTATCATCATATACCAGCTCCCTCAAATCCATCTTAATATTATCCTCCCATCTACGTCTCGGCCTCCCTAAAGGTCTTTTTCCCTCCGGTCTCCCAAGTAAATAATAATAATTCATTTATTCTTTCATAGTGTTCTCCCCAAGCGCAAGTATTTCACTGCAAACCCAGCATTCTCCAGTCTTTTCTATTTTCTGCCTTCCCCTTTGTCTCCGCATATGATCCATATATCTTAATGTCGTCTATCATCTGATATCTTATTCTGCCTCGAACTCTTCTCCCGTTCACCATTCCTTCCAGTGCATCCTTCAGAAGGCAGCTTGTTCTCAACCAGTGACCCAACCAATTCCTTTTCCTCTTCCTGATCAGTTTCAGCATCATTCTTTCTTCATCCACTTTTTCCAACACAACTTCGTTTGTTACTATGTCCACTTCACATGCTCCATTCTTTTTCCATGTCCACATTTCAAATGCTTCTATTCGCTTCTCTTCACTTCGTCATATATATTTTTTTCATTTATTTTATTTTATTCCATAGATCTTACATGAGCAATGAAGCATTAAGATGTGGAACATGTCAACATTTTACAATATTACAATTACAATTTTTACAAATTTTTATAGTTTTACAATTTAGTAATTTTCTACAATTTTTACAATTTTGTACATTTTTTTTTTTTTTTTTTTTTTTTTTTTTGGCGAGATGTAGTGAGATGAGATGAGGTCCGAGGATTCGCCAAAATATTACCCGGTATTGTTTTGGCGAGATGTAGTGAGATGAGATGAGGTCCGAGGATTCGCCAAAATATTACCCGGTATTGCCTTTTCGGTGGGGGAAACCTCGGAAAAACCCAACCAGGTAATCAAATCAAAGTGGGTAATCAAATCAAATCAAAGGGGTTGATGCCAAGGACTCGCCATAGACCATCCGGCTTCAGTCCCACGGCTGGGGAAAACCTCCGAAGAAACCAAAGTCCAAAGGGGGATCCAACCCAAGCCCGAACGCAGCTCCGGATCAGCAGCCCAGCGAGTCTGCCGACTGAGCTACATCGATGGCTCTACTAAAAGTATACAATACATAGCCGATCAGATTATTAAATTTACAAACGCAAACGATCATTCATAAGTTGAGCTATATTATAATACAAAACAATTTAATTAAATTTAAGGCATAAACAATTCAACCAGTTGTGATATACAGAAATTGATAATACATATCATGCAAACTACTTCAAATTACAAACACAAACAATTTATCAGTAGAGCTATATAGATTACTATTCAATTTGAAGCATATACAATTCATCGGCCAAAACTATACAAATATATACAGTACAAAGTAGCATACTTTCATTAAGCTATACAAATTTGTGCAATTAATATCAAGTAGATTAATTCAATTTATAATCATAAACAATTCATCAGTTGAGCTATACATATTACCATTCAATTTACAGTAGGTCTATATACAATTCATCAGTAGAGCTACACAGACTAGTAATCATTTTAAGAACATATACAATTCATCAGCCAAACTATACAAACATATACAATCAAATTAGTTCAATTTACAAACTTATTTTCGTTAAGCTATGCAATTCATATGAAGTAGATTAATTCAATTTATAAGCTTAAACAATTCATCAGTTGACCTATACAGTATACTATTCAATTTACAGTACATACAATTCATCAGTTATGCTAAACAAAAAAATACAATACATAGTAAACAGATTAAGTCAATATAAAAACATATTTTAGTTGAGCTATATAAAATTGTACACGTCATTTAAGTAGAATAATTCAATTCACAAGCATAAACAATTCATCAATTGTGTAGAAGGTATGAGTATGTAGAAATTTGGTTAATTCTTTTCTGAACCTTTTCTCGTTGTTCTTCAAATCTTTAAGATAATTAGGCAGTGCATTGAAGACTGTTATACATGAATAGCGAACTCCTTTTTTAAAACAGCTTAGACTAACAGTGGGTAGATGAAGATCTGATTTATGTCTTGTATTAAAATGATGAATGTCTTGATTAGTACTGAATTTATCTTGGTTCTTAATATACAGCATCATTAGGGAAAGAATGTATTCACAAGGTAAAGTCAAGATTTCTAAGTTTCGGAAAATATTTTAACATGAGGTCCTTTTATGCACACCGGTCATTATTCTTATAGCTTTCTTTTGTAAAACAAAAACGTGTTTAGCTTCAGACGAGTTACCCCAGAATATTAATCCATATTTCATTACATAGTGAAAATATGCAAAGTATGACATTTTAAGTAAGTTTATATCACCAATAGTAGATAAGGATCTTAATGCATAACAGGCAGAGCTCAATTTACGAGTAATACATTCTATATGCGTTTTCCAGTTCAAGTGATTATCCAATTCTAAACCAAGAAACTTTGTGCTTATAGATTCTTTGAGATGAGTTCCATTTAATCGAATACTGTAGGAAACCTGAGCACTATTGTGTGTACTAAATTTGACTGCACTGGTTTTATCAACATTAAGTGCTAGTTTATTTGCATGGAACCATTCATTCATTAGATTCAGCACTGTATTAGAAGTGTTTATAAAATGATCGTATTGTTTGCTTGAAATAATTACACTTGTATCATCTGCAAATAAAATTACATGGGATGAATTGTTTATGGTCAAGGCTAAATCATTAATATAAATTAGAAACAACAATGGACCTAAAATTGACCCCTGCGGAACACCATGTTTAATATTTCTAAATTCTGAATAAGTAACTTTATGACTATTTGGTACATTTATTTCTACTTTTTGTTTTTTATTTGATAAGTACGATGTAAACCAACCCAACATCTCATCCTTAATACCATAAAACTTCAATTTTTTTTACTAATATACTATGGTCTACACAATCAAATGCTTTGGCCAAGTCACAAAAAATCTCACCTACATGTAGTTTCGAATTTAATGAATTTAGTATTTCATCCACCAAACTAAAAGCAGCACTCTCTGTCGATTTTTGTTTTCTAAATCCAAACTGTTCTAAAACTAATATATTGTTGGACTCCAGGTAATGATATAATCTATTATACATAACTTTCTCAAACACTTTTGAAAATGTTGTTAATAATGATATGGGTCTGTAATTAGCAATAGTACATTTATCTCCCTTTTTGTATATTGGTTTTACTATTGAATATTTGAGTCTTTCTGGAAAAATACCACATTGCATTGACAAATTGCATAGATAGCTTAACGGAGGGGATAATATTTCAGAACAAGCTTTCAGAACTTTACTTGGAATTTCATCATATCCAGAGGAATATTTTGTTTTTAGTTGTTTTATCACATGCATGATTTCTGCTGCGGTAGTGGGAATAAATTTGAGACCTAAAAACTCAGTGTTAAATGCATCAGTTAGGTAACCAAGTGCAGCATCTTCTGCACAATCTTGAATGTTTAAGTTCTGAATAATATTTATATAGAAGTCGTTAAAATGATTTGCAATTGATTTTGGGTTATCTATTTTACTATCATTGATTTTAATGCAAGTAATATTTTCACTCTTTGAATATCGATTAGTTTCATTTTTAATAATATCCCAAATAGTTTTAATCTTATTATCTGAATTTTGTATTTTTTCATTCAGATACATTTTCTTTGCATCTTTTATAACTTTTGTCAAAGGTTTACAGTAATTCTTGTAGTAATTAAGAACATGAGGATCATCACTATTCCTACTCATTAAATATAGATTCCTTTTTCTAGCACATGAAATTTTAATTCCCTGAGTTATCCACATGTTTTTACTTTTACATTTTTTCACCACCTTGACTGGAAAACATTCATTGAAATAATGTCCATGTTTCTGCCCCATACAATACTACACTCCACACAAAGCAGTTCACTAGTCTCTTCCTTACTTCTTTCTCCAGAGGTCCGCAGAAGATGCTCATTTTTTTTATTAAAAGCTTCGTTTGCCATTGCTATTCTCCTTTTGACTTCTTGGCAGCAGCTCATGTTACTGCTTACAGTACACCCCAAGTATTTGAATAATAATAATAATAATAATAATAATAATAATAATAATAATAATAATAATAATAATAAAACTGTTATTTTATTGGGTTAAGAAATCCTTATAATATAGATTTAAAATTATGTGCAGTACACGTTTACCCTTATTAAATGTTAAGAAGCGCTTATAACACAAATTTAAGATTATTTACAGCAGACGTTTTCCGTTATTAAATGTTACGGAGCGCTTATAATACAAAATTAAGATTATGTGCAGCACATTTTTTCCGTTATTAAAAATGTTAAGAAGTACTTATAATACAAATTTAGGATTATGTAGAGCACACTTTTTCCGTTATTAACTTCACACTTTAATCAAACAAGAACCTGAGTTACATACTTAATGCCTTTGTTGTTTTGCTGACAGTTAAATTTTGTGTACTTCTTCAAATAAGCGTGTTTTAACAGTGTAAAATCTCAGCCTTAACTGTATCACCCCTACTTGTCTGTTAAATTTTTCAGCGGAGATTTCGGCAAAGTGCGGAAGTCTATTCCATCAATTATTTAGCTGTTACGCCGTTATTCGTAAATTAAATATATGGTAATTTTGGAGTTGTAATGTAATTTTGGCACATGAAAGCGATCTAGTTCTTAATGTAATTACGTTCTATGAATTAAAGGAAACTAGGAAACTAATTAATTCCCAGTTTTCAAGAAAAATGTTTATAAATAGTTGATGGAACAGCCCACCATATGTTCAATGCTATTTTCTTAAAGTGGAATCCTCTATAGACATCGGCAAAGTTTTCGGAATGGCTGTGTGGAAGGTTTACGTGTGTGGAGGTACGTTAAGCTACATTGCTCTAGTGCATTGTACAGTTAATTGATATGAATATTTTAAACGTAAACTCAATTTAACCTGTCAATCATTTCTAGACATTTGATTGCACATCTGATAATCTGTGTTTTTGAAAATAATGTTTATATTTTTTTTATTGTACACTACTTTTATGTCTCACTTCACCATGTGCAACATTTTCATTATATTAAAATATGCAGTACATTGTGATTGTGATTTAATTTAGGCACAACTGTAACCAAAATTGTCCTCCCTCTGTTTGGTCCTTGGTCAGACATTGTTTATGTTCACTCTTACCGGTGACATTCAAACAGTCAGTAAAGTAGTCAGTTGTTATTAGACAGAGCTAATGCATCATTTAAAATACAAAACATACTTAGTTCTCATTTAAAAAAAGAAAGTTGACTTTAATATCTTGAAAATTATTTCATATATAAAAGAAATACATCTTGATTACACAACTTTTAACACTGTATCGCTTCGGAATATGTATGATAAGAACTTTCTTGTGTTAAATTTTAACGTACCTTGTTAACATGTTTCGATCTATTTTCGGTCATCTTTGGAACTTCCGAAGATGACCGAAAATAGGTCGAAACATGTTAATAAAGTACGTTAAAATTTAACACAAGAAAGTTCTTATCATACATATTCCGAAAAAAAAATGCATTACGTGTATCAGATGTTGCCTTCGATGTAATTTAACTTGTAATTTTGTCGGTTGGTGTATATCTGAAATATTTCACACGCTATCGAATGTGAAAGAGTTAAGTAGGCCACTCTAGATTTATCTATGCAGTGCATATGAAATGTCGATTTTGAATAGAAAAAAATGGACTTGACTGGTTTTTACACCGAGGTCAATTTTCCTATTCAGTTAAAGCTAACTAAAGTGCACGATTGAAATAAATTCGCATTTCACTCTGGCAAATAAAGTAGACTATCATACATAATTAAGCAACTTACATCCATTCCAACTGACAAATAAGGAGATAAAAACAACGAGAACAGTTAATTGCAACTCATGCATGTATGTAAATAGTAGTAATTAACGAAATAGCGCAAATACAGAAAAGATTTTGGACACGAAACAAACGCCATGGCATGTACTAATTTAGTTTACCGTATCGCGGTGGCATAATATTTGAGAGAACGAGAGCGAAAGAGAGACGTAGAGAGAGAGAGAAAGACAGAGAAAGAGAGAGAGAGATTGTAAGAGGATAGTCCGTTATCAGCAGGGTTGCCATACGTACAACTATAGTCGTACGCATACGACTATTTTTTAATAATTGTACTAGATACGCCAGTATTCTATGTCGTACTTAGCTTTGTAGCTATTTTACAGATATAAAAAATTATTTTGGAATTGTTGTTGGTGTAAAATTAAAATGAAATGAACGGTTAATTCTGTGGTGTTCGGGTAAAAGGGAATAAGTCAGTTTTTGTGCGGATTAAATTTTTTCCCCCAGATGAACACACAAGATAAATTAAACAAGTGAGTTTGCAAAAATCAAAATAATACTAGCATTTGATAAATTTTACTTGTGTAGAAAATTATTTGCAATAAGAGTCCGAAGTTTAATTTTAATTTATCTCCGAACTCATTTTCATGACTTATCTCCTTTTACCCAAACACCACAGAATTCATCCCTTTTAGATAAGTTTTCTTCATTCAGTATGTCCTCGACTAATATGAAAGAAACATGCTATTAAGGGGTGAAAAATAATTCGAAAATCGATATAGTGACTATGCTTGCCATGCAAGCCATCATAGGTGAGCCTTCAGTATAATAGTGGATAATGTCCATATTACACATTTCAAGAAAACGGCATTTTAGTTCATTAACAGATTTATTTTACATATCAAGGATATACAAATAAGTTCCTATTTAACTGTTGTATGCATACCATTGATAATGTTTAAAATCAGTTAATAAAATAAAATGCCATTTTCTAATGTGAAATATAGGCCTAGACATGGTCCACTATTTTACTCTAGGGCGCAATTTGTTATGTAGCCTATACGGCGCGGTTAAATCAAAGTAATACGAGTTATATGTTCGATATTCAGCAATGAAATAGTATCGCAGTAGGATTAAGAAGTCTAAATAAACACGATGACATTACAGCGGTGTCATTGTAGATGTGAACAATAATTACTAGTATTCTTAATTATTGGGACTAAAATTAAAATTTAGTGGTAGAATATTTTTATATAATTGGTTTATTTTACGACGCTTTATCAACTGTGATAGTATTCTAGCATTTGAATGAGATGAAGATTATAATGTCAGCGAAATGAATCCAGGGTTCAGCGCCGAAAATCACCCAGTTGGTCTTAATGGATTGTATTGTATGTATGTGTGTATATATATATATATATATATATATATATATATATATATATATATATATATAAAGGTAAGAAATGTACGGCAATTTTATGCCGAAGTACGATAATTTTCATGACTTGGACCACAGTTGCGTTTCTTTTATCTGGCAACTCTGGTTATCAGAGCTGTCATTGGTAGCACAGTGTTACCGAAAACAATTATTCCATCTCTCACTCACTCCTACACGGTTCAACACTCTTATCGACTTATTTCTCTCCTACAGTATGCACTACTAGAAAGAATACCAAAATTAAAAAGAAAGGTCCATTGCTATGACCACCAGATGCAAGAGTTTTATCCGTTGCTAAGCAAGTGACGTCAGAATAGTGTGATGTACAGATATGTCATTGTACCTCTGCCGGTCAGTTTTCGTTAAATTTCTAGTGGCTTATCTTAGTCGTGGCTGTCAGCGAATTAAAAAGCATTACAACCTTCTGCCATCTTCTTTCCTCTCCACCGCAAATGTGACGTTGCACAGAGACAGAGATAAAATATAAGATCTGTAACTAAGCGCTTTAGCAAAGCAAGAGGAGTCAGATATTCGCAATTTTCTATCGTTTTATTCATTTGACTCTCGAGAATGAAAGTTTCACGTCAGAAATAAGCTATGAACGTTAATATCAAAATATAACGTGGCACAGGAACTAAATTATTGTAATACGCGTTATTGAGAAATTATAATATATCATCTTCGTTGTAATATTGTGTTCTAATCTTAATGATAATACTTAAGTACAATAAGGCGTAATCTACATAATGCACAGCTATATATTTCCTGAAGAGTAAAACGATATGATCGTCTCAACCTTTCGGCTCTTTCGCTTGCGCAGAGAACTGTGTTTTAAGTGAAACAGTGGAAAGCTGCTTAAAATGATAGCACTTACATATGAGCCGTTCAGAGCAGAAATGGTGTAAGTCAATTTTGACTTACACCACTTTTGCTCTGAACGGCTCATATAAACTAGGCTAATGATTCGGTCGTTATTATACAAATTTAAATGATATGAATATATATTTTGCCTGTAAATGTATATACGAAGAACAGAGAGATTGAGAGAGAGAGAGAGAGAGAGAGAGAGAGAGAGAGAGAGAAAAACAAAGAGAAAGTAGGAATTGTATTTTGTATATTATTTATTTGAGCCGTTCAGAGCAAAAGTGGTGTAAAGGAAAATTGACTTACACCACTTCTGCTCTCAACGGCTCATATATTACGTCTTTATCCTAGGAACAACTTGAAAGCTGTAACAATGCAAGTAATACTTCGAAAGAAACCTATGTGTAGATTAATTTGACGAATATTCAACAACTTCAGTGAAGTTCTGAATTGTTTTAATGCAGAAACATATTTAACACACCTACTACCAATGGAGGTAATACAATTACCTCACAGATTCATGTTTTACTTTATTTAAATTTAAATATACAGAATGAAGAATATAATTACAAACAAACAAGAGAAATAGAAATAAAATAATACAAACAATATAAAACAGGAGATACAGTAGTATTAACAAAATTTGAGACCGAATGAGCAGCGCTCATGTTCGGTCGCAGTTCAGATATAATATTAATAGGCCTATAAGAGAATATAAAATAAAATAAAATAAAATAAAATAAAATAGAAAATAGAATTAAAATTACAGTTACAGAAATTATATAATACAATATTAATATAAGAGAAATATAGAGAAAAATGTATAATAATAATAATAAAAAATAAGTAAAATAAAATAGCAACTAAAATTTAAATTACAGCGGCAATGGAATTATATAATATAATATTAACACTAGAGAAGAATAATATCGCACGTGAAAAGTAGGACTATATATATATTTCAAAATTATAGAATACAAATATAATATAGGTTGATTAATTCATACACATACTTACTTACTGGCGTTTAAGGAACCCGGAGGTTCATTGCCGCCCTCACATAAGCCCTCCATCGGTCCCTATCCTGAGCAAGATTAATCCATTCTCTATTATATCCCACCTCCCTTAAATACATTTTAATATTATCTTCCCATCTACGTCTCGGCCTCCCCAAAGGTCTTTTTCCCTCCGATCTCCCAACTAACACACTATATGCATTTCTGGATTCGCCCATACGTGCTACATGCCCTGCCCATCTCAAACGTCTAGATTTAATGTTCCTAATTATGTCAGGTGAAGAATACAATGCGTGCAGTACTGTGTTGTGTAACTTTCTCCATTCTCCTGTAACTTCATCCCTCTTAGCCCCAAATATTTTAATTCATACACATAGGCTATAAATTTATTTAATCAAATTGAAGATATTAACAAGTTTCTAGTTTTCTTGTTATATGTTAGTGGGTTACATGTTAGAAGTTCTGGGTGTAATTTAGTTAAAGCATTGTACAATCGAGGGCCAAAATTAATGCTATGCTTTAGACCAGCAGATGTGAGACATTTAAGTTCTACTAATGTTAAATTAATATTTCGTCTTGTGTCATAATTGTGTGTCTGTAATACAAACTTATTACGGTACGATTTTTATGATACAATTTTAACAGCGTATACTTATAAATACATTAAATTCAGAATAAATTAATTTAATTGGATAATCGAAACGTTTCATCAACCAAATTTTAATTATTCGTTTTTTTAGTAAATTTAACGGACTAAGATTAATTTTTGTACTTCCACCCCAAACAATTATACCATATTGAATGATAGACTGAATAATGGCCAAATAAACATTTCGTAGAACTCTAATGGGTAAGTAGCATCGAAGATTAACGAATTTATAAATTGTTTTACGAAGCCTCTTACAAAGATAAGTAATGTGATGAGGCCATTTTAAATTCTGATCAATAATGATACCCAGATATTTGACATACGTGGCTTCTTTCAATGGTGGACATTTACAACTTTTGGGATCTAAACAATTTTCACTGTGTATGATGATTTTACAATATTATTTTCAATTGTTTCCAAAGATATTTGTTCAATTCCATGTATTTTTCCGTTATATCTTTACGAATACTTTGAAATAAGAATAACACAAATAATTAATCAACTTAAAGAGGTAATTCGTATTATTTATGTGAGCTGACGCTGTTACCCGCTTGGTAATGTGTCAGAAACTTCCAGGACATGAAATTCAATATGTAGCTTGAGTTTTGTCTTTTTTTCAGTTCGCCGGGTTTCAAATTATTTGATTTAGTGATATTTATTCACAATATTATTTATGTTATCATGACAATTTGTTCTCAATTGTTTTACTTTTGTTTCATTTTTGTGTGTTATCGTTATTCTAAGTGTAATTATTTTGAATATAAATTATTAGTGCTGCCTTTATTTTTGGAGCTCTTCATTGTTTTACAATTATGGTTTATTTAACAACTCTCGTAAATGCTGAGGTTATATCAGCGTCTTCGGTATGCCGGAATTTTGTCCTGCAGAAATTCTTTTACATGCCAGTAAATCTACTGACATGAATCTGTCGCATTTAAACAAACTTAAATATCATCGACCTGGGCCGGGATGGAACCAGCAACTTCGAGCAGAGAATGCCAGCGCTATACCGACTACGCTACCGAAGCCGACTGTTCATTGTTATATAAACAGTTTCCGAATATTTCAATTTTAAAAATTAGGGCAGCCTTAACTCTTTTGACAAAACTTGCTCGCATTGATTTGATCTGTTACCTCTGTGAATTAATGAAATAGCTTCCCTCCACTCTGTAAAGGGCGCACAACGAGCCACGACAAACTAAACTGCAAAGATCCGTCCAAGCTCCACCCTAAAAAAAACTAAGACAAGGGTTTATAACAAAACGGAATTTTTCGATTGAAGCAAAGTCTCTTGCAAATAGCCTAGAATTGCTATAGACTAAATTTCATGGTAAATAAATTAACTCTAAACTATTGAGATATTTAGGACATAGAGACTATATTGCTAGTATAGTCTACAGAAACCATCTATTATGTCATTCTTTAAGCTGGGGTTCCATGTAATAATTCAACATATGGTTGTAGGTTTTCCGACAGCTTTCTTCTTCTTCTTGAAGCGCCTAGCCTTTCTTTAGACCAAATCTAGGCTCTGTCACAAGGCTGGTCTCCCTGATTATGTGATGAATACAATATAAGGCCACAGCAAAGACGTCACATGTGCAACTTCAAGACGAAGGATAAACACAAAGTGCCGTGTAATAAGATAAATCTCCGCCCACTACGGTATTCGAACGGTTTTCTGACCGTAGGATTCGAAATTAATTGAGAATGATGAGGGGATAGCATGGTAATTGCTTCCTTTCTTGTTTCGTGTAACTATCAGCATTGCTCAATACCAAATATATGACGCAATAGCACCACCATCTCTTTCCGTACTTCGGAAACTGACCGCAAATTGCAGGAGTCTTACAAGGCACATTAGCGAACTGCCTGAATGATAATGGTGTAAAATCAAATAGTATGGAAAGTTTAGCTCTAGTCAATGTTTATGGTACCAATTGTAGCTGCCCATAGTGGTAATTATACAATGTTTATGAGCCTAGACAGATATTGGTATAATAATGAATACGGAAGGAAATTCAGCTATAAATAATGATTATTATAATAATTTTAGCTGTCCTTACATAAACATGTTTGTGGTAGAAATCCGTTAAGCACAAAATGTAAACGACAGTAGTGCTTATTGGATAAATTATGCATTTCTGCAGTTGGGAGTTGAGCAAATCGAATCTTCAGTGTCCCAGATAACATTGGCAGGAACTTCAAAGGCATCACATTCAAGTAGAGAAGTAGCTTTCTTCCAGGCATGCTTACTCATGTTAGTGAATATGGAGGCACTGAATGATTATGGATAAATGTATGCAGGTTGATGATAGCGATATGGCTCTAGAGGTCAATATCAATGTTGTCGAGTAAGACTCTCTCACAAACCCGTTTGGCGAACTTTTTCAATTGACGAAAAATTTATACATCCAACTGTTGAGCAAGGGAAGTTGCACGGGTGGAGTGGTTGTTACCTGTATATGTTTATCCGGAATTACGAATAGCTTTTGTTGATGGCGTGAAAATGAATCAAGAACCAGACAACATTTTGTTTCAATATTGAGAGAGAAAGACTGTTATCCCACAATTGTTCAAGAATACTCGTATCCACATTGCCTGATTTTGAACAAATTATATATGTTAGAAAGTCGGATCATGTTCTGTTGCACACGGGGACCAAATATGCCACTTGGTTCACGTAAGACAATTAGAAATGGAGAGAGAAGTTTGTTTATCTTCTGTGGATTCAATGGGCTGAATTGTATAAAAATGTGATATTACATATACTGATTTCATTTCTACTATCGCGTTTCTTTCACCCATGCAAGATAGTGTACGGTTTCTGTCATTTTCATAATAAAATCCAGATTGGTCGGTATTCAGAATTTCTGCTGTTGATTATTTACGAACGATTATGTCAGTGACTTCAATACCAGTCAATCCAAGCTCTCTAGCTTTCGTCTTATATCAATATCATGCACAGAAATTACAATAGATTACCCTTTGCCTCTTAAAAATGACCACATGTACTTCGATATCACCTTCTGTTTCTCTCGTTTTGTACCATTTGAACCAGTTCGTTAATCTCCAAGATTTCAGTGATAGTGGCGTCTTCCGGTTTCTTGATCAAACTGAAAATAGCGTTTCATTTCAAAGCTGAATTAACCTGGGTTTGGAATTTCAAGTCAGTTCACAAGATTGTTAGTCGTAAACATTCTCAATTACAAGAAGCGATTGAGAATTCTGCAAATGAATTTGCTGTTTGTAATTCCGGATAAACAGATATAGGTAACAACTATTCCTTACTCAACCGTTGGATGTATACTGTTTTCGTCAATAGAAGAAGTTCGCCAAACGTTTTCGTGAGAGAGTTTTACTCGACAACATTGATATTGACCTTCACAGCCGTAACGTTATCAACCTGCATACACTTACCCATAATCAGTTTAGTGTCCCCATATTCACTAATACGAGTAAGCATGCCTGGAAGAGAGCTACTTTTCTAGTTGATTGTCATGCTTTTGAAGCTCCTGCCAATGTTACCTGGGACACTGAACATTCGAGTTGCTCAACTCCCAGATGTAGAAGTGCATCATTCATCCAATGTGCTTAATGTCGTTTAATTTTGTGTTTAACGAATTTCTACCACAAACATGTTTAAGTATATGTAAGAACAGCTAAAATTAGTAGAATAATCATTATTTATAGCCGAGTTTCCTTCCGTATTCATTATTATACCAATATCTATCTAGGCTCATAAACATTGTATAATTACCACTATGGGCAGCTACAATTAGCAGCTGAATTTTTCATACTATTTCGTTTTATACCATTATCAATCAGGCACTTTGCAAATGTACCTTGTTAGGCCTATAGTGTTACAAGAAGATAGTACGCTATTAGGATAGTAAATATGTATTAGGTCTGCATCGAATGGAAATTCGTGATATAAAATTAGCAAAGAAATATTATAATGGTCTCAAATTTTGACGAGTTCATGAGCAGTGAAACGCGAACCTTGCTTCTTCTTTAATTAATGTAACTAACTTATTTCTCATCTCGCTAAGTACTTAGGTAGCTAACAATTTAAAACTCGACGTTAGTGACAGAAGAATCTATTCCTAGATAAGTTTATTCCGTTTTTCCCTTTCAGGCATCTTCTTCAATGTTCAGCATTGTCATATAGTATCCCGATGAGCTGTTTAAGTAGCGATAAATTCAGAGGCAACGCAGCAACGAGTGAATTTATCTAAAGTGCATAAACAACAGGAGTCTAATTTGTTCACCTTATTTCACGAGAATAATAAAATATGACATTAATAAGCGAGGCGCATAAATAAGAAATATCGTTTCAAACAAATTAAGTACAGTAACAAACTAATGATCTTTCATTACATCCCTTTTGTTTTCAATGTAACTTGTTCATCGACTAACATGCTTGAGATCCGGTTGTGTCTTTGTGACGTCACACACCGTCATATATAAACAGATCCTCAGCCTTGTTTCAGTGCTTTCTTCAGTAGCCGTCTCCAATCCTCTCTATCCTTTGCCTTTGATGAACAGTTACTACCAAAGTGAACCTTCAAATCGTCTGTCCATCGTCTCTCCTGTCGTCCTACGTTCCTGTGGTCGGTTCTTGTGTCCCAAACTCTTGTCCAATGTGCCCATCTTTGTAGTTCATTCCCACAACATGGCTTACCCATTTCCATTAATGTTTTTGGCTGTCGTTTCGACATGTTTCACATTTAGGACAAAATAGATCGTAGTTTAGAACTAAAGCACCAGTGCTAGTTGGTGGAATTTGGAAGAAAGTAGATGCATTAAGCAAAGATGCAAAACCCAACAACCTCTAGCCGCCAATACTTCGGAATTTTTTATTATCGCATAATTTGAGGTTCTTCTACTGTACTTAGTTTCACATTATTCACTTCTATTCGAAACATCAATTTAAGGCCCACCTATAATAACGTTGTAGTCACTTTTCACAGACTTTCAAGAAACTGAAATTTATTTCATAATGAAGTTCTTAAATAATACTAAATACTCGTAAAATATCAGGACAATAAATATGATACATTTTAAAGCATCCACAGCATTTACAATTACCTTACGTAACATACTTTTCAATTATTTGCAATAAAAAACGTTGATAGTAAAGAAGAAGAACGTTGTAAGGTCTCAAAGCAAAGTACAGCCTAGTAGCTTATAGTAATCACGCTGTAGTACGTTAACCTTTAATTTAGACAATGAATCGATATACAGAGTGGAAGGTACTCAATGAAAATATGTGTATCTAATGCCTACCCACTTCATTTGCGTGATTCGAGATCTGCATACTGCGGATAGATACTGTAGAACATTTTCAAGTTGCACATCACTTCGGCCGGTCACGTTATGCCTGATGTATATCTGTGAAGAGTTGTATTGTATACTAGGGTGAGTGTATGTGTAAGTGTTTGTGTAAGTGTAGGTAGGGAATGGGTGAGGATGATGATGAAGGTAGGCAAGGGAGAAGGGGAAACCCGGTACCGGCACATAGCCTATACCTGTCGAAAAGCACCAAGGCTTAATGTCACCATCAGAGGGACGAATCACTACCAACAGTTACATAGGGTAAAGTTGCCTAATTCCGTGATACCCCTAATCCCGTGATATATTTTTTTAATCGAATGTCAGTTAAAGCTTTGCGTTCGACCATAGCGACAGACATCTTTCTCGAAAGAGTGCCTACTTTTGAGACATTGGTGAGCTTTCTGGCAAGATACCCAATCCCGTGACATTCAGTGAAAAAACGTATCACGGAATTAGGGGTATCGCGGAATTAGGCAATTTTACCCTATATCTTCTCTTCATATGCACTACGGAGAGATTTGGGATTTAACTCAGGCATATTGGTGCACAATTTAGTTATTAAAATATGTTTACCGCCAACACTCCTAGTTGAGAGGTAGAAATTTTAAGTGAACATTTCTGACTCTACCGGGAATCGAACCCACTCAATGAAAATAACTATATAGAATATATCCTTATGGCCAAAGGAACAGAACTTCGATTCGACATTTTGCGTTACTTACTTTAATTTAGTGGAAAGTCTACGTTGTTTGTAGAAAAATTGCAAAGTTGCTATAAATAGCCCACTGTAGCATTTGCTAAATCATGGAAACAGCTCTTCTCCGCAGCAGTGAGGGCGGTTATGTAGCCTAAGTCAACATCAGACCTTCCTCTCGAGTGACTAATTTAAGTCCCGCGCCAGTCGGTCCTTAAGTTGAAGTCCGGGCCTGGTAAAAGCTTTGCAAAACCTATTTTTGAAAGTGATATATTAGAAACCGAAGTATTAAATATTCTTAAATCATAAATGTGACAGAAATAATGTGCAAAATTATTCGTTTTGGAAAAGAGAACTCAAATGCTTAAGACGTTTATCCCTATGTTATAATTATAAAAATAATTAAAATATGATGGGATCAAAATTCATCCTATAAAATAATTATTCTTTCTGGGAAATCTGAGTGCGAAGAATCAAATTGGTAGCGAACTTTTCCAGTCACAATATCCTCAAGATTCATCCATTAAAAGGACTGTCATTGAATATCTCCCACACTGCATATAACAGACAGTTCATTCATTCATATTCTTTCACTGCAAATTCGACATTGTCCAGTCTTTCCTAATTTCTGCCGTCCATTTAGTCATCACTTACGATCCAAGTATCTTAATGTCATCTGTCATCTGATATTTTCTTCTGCCCAGAACTTTTCTCCCATTCACCATTCCTTTGAGTGCATCCTTCAGTAGGCAGTTTCTTCCCACAAACACTCAATGACCCAGCCAACTCCTTCTCTTTCTGATCAGTTTCAACATTATTCTTCCTTTACCCACTCTTTTTTTCACAGCTTCATATATTATTCTGTCTGTCCATTTTCCAAGTTCCATTCTTCTTCATATCCTCATTTCAAATGCTTCCAGTCGTTTCTCTTTATTTCGTCGTAATGTCCATGATTCTGTCTCACAAAGCACTTCATTAATGTCTTCTTTAGCTCAATAATAATAATAATAATAATAATAATAATAATAATAATAATATATAAAAATCAGTTTCTATCGTCAGCGACACATCATGTGAGTGTGTCAGATTATGTCACGGCACTGCTGAAGCCACATCTCTGCTCTTTAAACCATTCTGCTTCGGAGCAGGTTGACTGGCTTGGCTCGCTTTACGGGGACAGAACCGGGACGGGTCCGCACACGTAGGTACACTTTGATCCATTGTGCGCCCTACATACGAGATGATTCTCCAATTTCGTCAGGTGGTCTGGGTGATAGTTGTGAATCAAATCTGACACGTGGGCCAAACTGTCTCAGCCCCTGTTAGGGCCAAGTTCCATTTCCCTGACGAGTGGCCTGACAAGCCCCTAGGGGCCCGGAGTCCCAAGTCTTTCCCGATCAGTGGACACTGACAAGTGGGCCATACGCCGGACCTGATGTCTGCACTCCATAGTGCTTCGAGCTGATGATCCCTGCTAAAGTAATAATAGAACCCATAAAAATAATAATAATAATAATAATAATAATAATAATGATAATAATAATAATAATAATAATGATAATAATACTTTATTGCTAAAAAAAGTTACATAATGTTTTTAATATAATAATCACTCTATACATTGATGTCCAACATTATTCCACAGGTCGGCTCAGGATATTTCACAGCTGATTCAAAATAATTTTTTCTCTCTCGCTCTCTCTCTCTCTCTCAATGAGGGCGGGAGGGAAACATTCCTATGCACCGCGACCTGAGGTCTATCGTGCGCCCCTGGGATGATTTGCAAGCCCACCGACCCCACCTGCGCCGAACCGACCTAACTGCCGACACCCTAACGACCAGTCCCGCCATCCTTCCAAATCCGTTTATCATTCCACCCAACAGCCGCCACATTCCCCCCTCAAATGGTCTGAGGTGTAAGCCGCCTCTCCCGTCTCAAAGTTCTGAGGTGTAAGCCCCTCTCGCGTCGGTAGGGGAGTGGGTTCTGCTGCTGGCCACCAGCTACCATAGCTTGACATATCCACGGAAGCCGGCCGAGAGTGCCAGCGGCTTCGGAGGGCCGCCGCAGGCGTGATCTGAAAACCAAGTAAGACAACCAGAATGATGAGGAAAGGATGATGTGGGAGGAAAGAAAGTGGCGAGAATGAGTGGGGTTCCATTCGCCTGATATAGTTACCTGATATTCATCCATAGAAGTGAGGGGAAAACCTTGAAAAAAACCTCACCGAGGCAATTCGTCCCAAGTGGAGAATCGAACCCCAGTCCGTTGGGTTCGGGAGCAAAGACGCTACAACGAGACCACAGCGGTGGACTAAAATAATGTTACTTTTAAATATACATTCCGTCCCTCTTTCTTCAGTTTATAATGTACATTGTCATTCTACTCTGTCACATCAATTTTTCATTTTCTCTTTCTATTTAAATTAAATACGAGACCATGTAACACATTCAAGATATGCTTGTTCGCCATTTCATTTGCGTTACTACATTCTTCAGCTGAAGGACAAAATCAACTGCAACTCTCAAAGTAGTACGCGTGTTGTCAAGAAAATAACAGCACATTATGGAAGACATACGATAAAACATTTTTACTTGATAACTCACTTTTGTCAAAATGGCTTAGAACTTTATTCTAGGCAGTCCCTGAATTATCAAAAATTATAATACCGATGTCACCGTCGCCTAAAGAAGACACTTCTGCAATGGAAAAAAAAAATGCAAAGGATAGATGAAGGTAAACTATGAAAACAAGTTTTAAAATGCTATCACATGTGGGAAATAAAGGTTAGACTAGGAAAGCGCTGGAGAAATGGGATCGATAGCCAATAAAGAAGATGCGTTACTAGGTCTGAATCGGATAACAGGGAGGTTCGATAATAGGACGGCGTACAGCATTCCAAACCAGGTATATAATTAAACGAATACAAACATTTATTATAAAACTAATAATTGTTGGCGGTAGTATAATTTTCGGCTGTGAAGTACAATAGTAGGCCTACAATGTTCAAGCCCCGGATAGACGCTTGTCTGGTTCAATCGTTAGAAATGGCTTGCACTATTATCCAGGAGAATCGGGTTTCATCCCCGAACAAGTCTTGTTGGAATTTGTGGTGGACAAAGACGTTGCAGAATGTTTTTCTCTAGGTACTCCCGATTCCTATAATCCATTAACATTTCCCACCTCCCCCTCATTTCATCTATCATCTGTAATAGTTAAAAGGTACCTGGGGTGAAGTGTTAAGTGTAGTACTCGTTTCCAATGCTGATATAGTACGTAAGTGTTATAGGCTCCGGACCCTCACTCATGCCAGATATTCGTCAGAAAAATGGTACCTGAGTCTATCAGGAATGAGGCAGGATGGCCCACCTGTCAGCATCACATTCAAAATGCCTCCGGGTGACCTGTCGGACTGGAAAAACTTGTAAGTTTTATAGGGCGCACATTGGGCCAAAGCAAGTCTAAGTACAAGGATCCGTAACGATTCAGCCCTCGAAAAGTAAAGTCACGGATATGTTTCATTCACGCATTGATGTTGAGACGACTTCGTGGAATGTAGTCCCAACGTATGCATGTAGTAGGCCTGTTATATCGGGAACACTCTAAATACGGACATACAAATATCATCCCTGTATCTTCAGAAAGAATTTGTATATGAAGATTTTAGTTTGTGAACAGAAATATAGGCATTATACAGAGTGATCCGTTTAGGAAGACAAAAAATAAAAACGTGATAAAATGAGAACTGTTGCTATTCATTGCTAAATAATTTGTACATGCATTCTAGAAGAATGTGAGTTTTGTTCAAATTAGACCTCAACGTACCCACCATTGCGAACACGATACAGATCATATCTTGACGCTAATTCCTCCCATATGTTTTCTGATATCTCAAGGGTAACTTTAGAGAAAGTTGAGAAAATCATTTATCTGAGATCATGAATATCCCTGGGTCGCTGTACATACACTTCATTCTTCACGAAACCTCAGAGGAAGAAATCGGATGGCTTCAGATCTGGGGAATTTGGAGGCCACATAATTGGCCCTCTTCGGTCACAGTAGTTGTTACTAATGGCCGTGTGCACCATTCTCGATCATCTAGACTGTTTATCATGGTTGACTCTTGACAATAATCAAGTTACAGATGCGGTGCACCAACATTTTCCCTCGATTAACTCAGTACCGTCAGCTGACGGTACGCTCACTTAAAGAAGAATTCCTTGAGCGCCAGATTTCCGCGTATGAAACAATGAACCAACGCACTCTGTCAATTATCGCTTCGTTTTTGTTCGTCGGACTGTTTATTTAAAATAACAAATTACAATAATCATGAAAAAAAAAAAGAGCACCGAACTTCTCGCATTTCGAAGTGGGAATTCTTTTATAACTTGTCAGAAATTCTGCATCTGTAGGCCTATTAGAGAAAAAAAATACTGACGAAAGTTCTCCAAGAGAATAGCAGGCTACCTGCTTGGATTTAACTTTACAATTCAACGCTGTTTCAGCCGAGTTATATGGGTTTACATAATTCCACATAATTTGTTACATAAGTTATTATTATTTCATATTTAATCTTCATCAACTTAGTGAGGTTGCCAAAGACAAAGAATGTTAAACAGTAACACTTAAGATGACATTAAAAATGTCTTACAAGAAATTTGTTTACAATAAACTAAAATTTGCAGTAGATAATAATTATATGATCATTTCATAACATTGATAATAATTTATAATTCTGTTCCAAAATGTCATGTAATAGTTTAAAACGGAAAATCTATGACTAATAAGTGATAACCTCGCATTCTACAAAATGACCATTTATTTTAACTACATTATTGCCGGTATTAACTACTTTATTATTATGTTAACGAAATTGGATAATTAATTAATATTTTGTCCTCGAGTAGAAGTTCCGGTCTTGTAAAGCAGAAATATAATTCGTCTATTTTGAGAAAAGCATTTCTATTATTCATCTTCAAGTTAACAGATACGAGGTATCACTTCTTAGCCATCGATATATCACTAGACCTCCCTGTGAAAACTGATGTGTAGTGTAAGGAGTGATTAAATCAAATTGAAGATTAGACAGAAGTGAATAAAATAAATTAATTCCAGTTTATATCGGTGTTCAATATCATAATCAAATAGTATTATTATTTTAAAAAATTCTAGTGATCTACATGTCTGATAAATTAAATAATTAGTTTCAATAGAACATAATATGTAATAGGTAAATAACCTATTTACAATGAGTTCAGTATTCAACTATTTTCAACTACTTTTCACTTCATAAAATCGCAAACAAAAAAAAATTAAGCAATTTTCTCTTTTTTATTAATATAGGGCTGCCAAGTTAAAATACTAAAACAAGCTGAAATTTGTATTAAAAAAACAACAAAAAATAAGCTGACACCAATAATAAATTATTATTTTCGTAAGATAAAATAAGTAAATACATTGCCATGCACACAATAACAAATTATTCAGCATTGAAATTTTGAAACACACAAGAAATAGAGCCAGATTACTATGAATTACTTTTAGTATACTCTTCAGTAGCACATCTGACTTTATTAAAATATTTTTGTCAAACACTTGTTCAGGGCATGTCATTTGCGTGTTCAAGATGCATCATTTCCTCTTCGATTCCGTCAAGTACGTCAAATCGTGCCGCCATCTTGTTTTTTCTCGACTTTATCATGTTCAACTCAAGATAATCGGTTCCACACCCGTGATCAAATTTGTTCATCATCAACTTTCTTGTTTAACTTTGACTGAGGATGACGCACCGCAAATTGGCGTTGAAGATGGTTAAGTGCCGACTTAACCATAGTCAATTTTTAATCGAGAATGTTGCACACGGGCATAAATTTGTCATCCAGATAATCACGGACTATCTTGTTGAAACACGATACCCATGTTTTTCTCTCTCAGTTGTGGTTCGAAAAAGTTTTTCAGCATTTCCAGGTATGGTCCTGATCGAACTGTTTTCTCTCAGAAGATAAACGGCCCATGGCGACTTATCGCGCACCATAAATTAACTTTAGGACTGGCCTGTTCCAGTTCATATGATACAAGAGGATTTTCATGTCCCTGTATGGTTGCATTAGGCCTATGGGTATTCACTCGCCCACTGACATGGAAGGTTGTTTCGTCAGAAAATATCTATCTATTTACCAAGAATTTTGTTCATTCGTTCGTTGCTAAGAAACTTCTCTCGTTTCATATGCGGTAACAATGATGATACAAAACTTCCGTGCTTCAGTATCACATTGGAACTGCAATGAATTCTACAGCACTCCCATTATAAAATTTATAGTCATTTTCTTGTATGTGTTCCCAAACGGATCAGACTATAATTCTTCACTGTTGTAACGCAATTCAGCTATTTGTTTAATTAATAATAATTTATTGTGTTCAACTACGTATATTTTCGCATTTCTCTAGTTTCGCAATAAGGACGTAGATTTATTGGGTAACTTTACATCGTCATGAACGACAAAATAAAAATGACTTGATATGTAATTCCTTCTACATAGGGAAAATATACCAAATGTTACATTTCTGCCTGACTTAGCACAGTAGTTAAGCGCATTACAAGAGAATTGCATCTGGCAGTGTTATATTTTAATAGAAAACCAACTTATGAGAGAGGGGGAATTTATAGGTGCCAACTAAGCGAAAGGAAGTTGTAAATACTAAACAGGGATTTATTTTCGATTCAAAATTATGTATGGGTAAAATATACATGTTAACATATAGGCACTTTAGACTGTAGGGCCCACACGTGTGGAGTAACGGTTAGCGGATCTGGCTGCGAAACCAGGTGGCCTGGGCTCGAGTCCCGGTCGGGGCAAGTTACCTGGTTGAGGTTTTTTTCGGGGTTTTCCCTCAACCCAATATGAACAAGTGCTAGGTAACTTTCGGTGTTGGACCCCGGACTCATTTTACCGGCATTATCACCTTGATCTTAGTAAGACGCTAAATAACCTAAGATGTTGATAAAGCTTCGGAAAATAACCTACTGTAGGATTGATTTAGTGGAAAAGTGTCTTACTGTACAAAATTAAGATGTGGAACTACAAAAGTGCCAAGGCTTCCTCATACTATTTTACTCTCCAGGTTTTGCAACTCAAGATGTAGATTGTGTGATTATGATGTAAGAATATCCCGGTATTCAACACAGTAAGAAGTTTTTAGATACAAAGTCATTGGTGCATGTGAAATACGAGCACATCACATCAGGTGCTGCAATTGAACTACCGTTCTCCGCTAGACACATTTTGATCATCATTTGGTTTACTTTTACGCGTGCTAATATTACATTACAAAAATTCCTCATTTTCCTAAAGAAATTTTCCTCCGGATATTCAGGATTTTAGGCCTATCATGGAAAATCATTACCCCACAAGAAGAAATTTAATCAGGTTTGGTAAGTTCAGGTGATCGTGGTGGCTATAGACTAACAGAGATGATTCGATTTTTCAAAATAACCTGTTATTGTGTTCATTGAATTTGGGTGCTTGACAGGTCGCCCTGTGTTGTTGAAAATAATGTTGCTTTAGCTCCATGTCATCAAGTTGTTCCATAAGCTTTACGAATATTTGCTTGTAGGCCTATACTTTATTTTCGACCGTATTTCCCCCCCTCCCTAAAAAAAAGACCCGATAATACTTAAACACATATGACGCACCATACTCCCACTTCCATTGGGTATAATAATTGTGATTCGAATATTTCATACTGCCACCCCTTTCCGCGAACTTCCTTCCGAACTATCGTTGGGCTTCAATGATAGCTCTTGTGTCCCAGAAAGAATTCACAATAAACACACCTTCTGCAATGGAATATCCCATCTTTATTGCTTTTTAATTTTAAATTATTTCGAGCTGCTATTGTTTTCTCTTGATAATAACGAGTGGTATAATTATAGTTAGACGGCAATCAGTATGTATTTGCATTTTTCATACGGTATATAGACAGTAGTTATACAAAGATACAGAAATTATGTCCAGGCCTTGTTTATGTATCTCAATCACTCAGGTGCTCGAAATTTATTCCCTCATCATTAGAGTCCGAAGGTTTAGCCCCTATTCTAGTCTGCAACGTGTAGCATCAAGTTTGTATACTGATGCGCGATGCACAAAATTCCTACTTTTTACTTACAAAAACATTCTTGCAGTAAGATCCAAAGCTCCAGACAACGCGGTCAGTTTCATAGGATGTGTCCGTTGTTAATACTGCAGTTAGCCATAACTCTTCAATTATTTCTGAAAATATCACCATTTTAGAATCATCGCAGTTGCCAATGACTGAAGGTGTTTAAACGAGTGGACAATATCTCATATATTCTTAATGAGTTACCTAACGGACCCATTGTCACAAACCTAAAATATATAAATATGTTAACATACTCGAGAACAATTATGGGTATGCAGTAATGCCAACTGTACGAGATAATATGTTGATTGGTTTCACAGACGCAATCTTGTAGGAATATACATAACTTCTATTAATGTGATATTCCTTACTTCAGGTAGGCCTGTTATGCTTCTGTTACGTCCTGTGATACAAACTCTGTCTGAATGAGCATGGCAGAAATGTTTCCTTCGACACGTTCGTAATTTACTTGCCAAGCTATTTACAGTGAAAAATAGGGCATTGCTACAGTCTCGCTAGTGAAGTAAGCTATAAATTGAATATTCTTGAAAAAAATCCAATTATGTAAATTGTATATAATGTAAATGTGTAAATAATTGAAATTATAACAGTAATGTTAAATGCAATAATATAATGACTATTTTTGTAACCCATCTATGTACTGTACATACAGTATGTTCTATGAACTAAATAATGTTTTGTTCAAGAAAATTGTGACAATGTACATATTACCGTTCCTTTATATAATTTAAATGTTAGTTCAATTATTAAGCAACTGCCTTTGTATGTTTTCCGAACTACAATATCAATAACACTGTTTGTTTATTATCAGTATAGTGTCTTCATTAATCATCATATTACTAATCATATCAGACGGACGGGGTTACCTGGCGCTTGAGATTCTACTGTGCATGTATTTTTGAGTTGGTTGACTTTACGTACCTAATGCATAGCGCAGCAGTAAACAAACGTAATGCTACACGTTGCCGGATAGAATAGGAGCTAAACCTTAGGACTTCATTCATCATTGACACACTGTTAGAAATTGCCAGATATACTACGAAACACTGTAGAACACAATATGCTGAATCTCTTGATAAGCATTGAAATGAAGTCACCTAATTGTTGCACTGTGTATGGACTTCTATCATAAGTTTTATTCTCAAGCACATCCTAATAGGAGAAGTTGATTGGAGTAAGGTCATAAGACTTAGTGCCCACTCAATACTGCCACGACGTCAGTTCCACCACTGTGGCAATGTGTTTTTGAGGTAGTTCAGCACATTCACAGAATAATGCGGAGAGGCTTCATCCTGCTGAAAGTAAATCTCTGCGAAATGAGACTTAGTTTCATGGTCATGTAACATGTTCAGGTTATTGTCACCGTTGACATTTCCTTCGAAGAAGACAAGTTCTAAGACACCGTCCCAAACTGACACGAAATTGATTCAGTTAACGTTATCATGGTCACATTCGGATTCTCATCTGCCAAATAGACATGATTGTGCCTGTCAACGTGGCTCGATAACTACAAACATGCTTCATTCACCCACCTGATGCTATCAAGCAGGTTTGGTTCGTGTTCAATTTGTCTCGCATGATCTCACGTAATTGAAACTACGGTTCGGATTATCCCCCAGAAGGCCATGCAAGAGTCTTTGACGATACAGCTTTGATTTCTAACTTCGCATAACCGCTGCAAGGACGTTCTTATTACACTGTGTCCACACTAAAAGTATACAGAAATAACAGCTTATGTCGTAACTTGGATAAGGTTTATTAAATACATTTCTTCTGCATTGTATAGAGTAAATGAAAAAGCTTTTATTCCCACTAGTACACTTCAACATGAGCACCATTTATAGCTCGACAGCTACCAAAACGATACTCAACCTCTCGCCAGGTGTTCACCAACATATCAGGTGTTATAAGCTCAACTGCTGTCTCAAATCAATCAAATTACGAATTTTTTTTCTGTACACAAAATTTTTAATAAATCACAAAGCAAAAAAATCCAAAGGAGTTAAATCCGGGGATCCAGACGCCCAGGAAGTTGGCCCACCCCTACCACTCCAATTTCTTGGGAAAGTTACATCCAAAAACGTTTCAACATTTCGATGGAAGTGTGGTGGAGCAGCCTCCTGCTGAAATGTTAAACCTGGCGAAAATTGCGGAATAGCAAAGATCTCCAGCGTATCTAGGTACGTCATTTATGTGAGCATCTAGCAAATGATTCACGCACCTGATCCACAGTCATTTCGGCCACATGCTTTTTAGAATGTTTCCCTGTCTTTGAAATCAAGCTTCCATTATCTCGTAGAGTCTATCCCAATCGTAAATAGATTTGGGTATAGCAGGATTCACATTCCATTTCTTCCGTATGCGCCGCTGAATACGCGTAACTGAATTCAATTCTCAATTAATATTAGAGGAAATTGTTACCGTAACAGACGTATTCTGTAAAACCAGAAAAAAATCTTTACGTGAATTCAATTCTGCAAACCAGAGCACGCATTGGACTTTTTGCTGTTCCGTCTATATCTCTATTGACAGGAACGGTGTATTAAGAAAATTAAGTTTTAAAATACAGACTAGGTACTATAGTATGGGCCTACAGAGGTGAAGTTATTAAGAGGCTCCTGAGGCTTAGCTTACCCAAACTTTTAAAGGAAATGAAGATTAAAAGATTTTAAAGGTTTTGGTTAATTTATTTTTCTGTTTTAGAGTGGAGTCCAAACCCACTACCACTTGTAAAGCATGTTAAGATTAATACGATGGAAATTGAAATTTGTATGTGAGTAATAGCATCTATAAAAATACAAAAAAAAATCCTTTACCTAGGATAACAAACGAATTGATTAAGACGACCCCCCCCCCGAATTTTGAAAGAATAATGAATTTATTTGACACTCATATCAGCGAAAATAAATCTCCAAAATAATTGAAAAGGTACGCTAGGTGACAGTAAATAAAAAAGATGATAGTGAGATTAAATACATTGTAGACGATTGAGCACTCTCAATGTATTTCTTAGTTGTTATATTTCAACATTTTAAAATTGAATGCATACATATGCATAGAGTTCTGTCCAAAGGCAGGTCTTTCAGTGCAAAACCAGAAATCCCCAATCTTTCCTATTTTCTGTCATCCTCTTTGTCTCCGCATATGATCCATATATATATATATATATAGATATATATATATATATATATATATATATATATATATATATATATATATATATACATACATATATATATACATATATATACATATATATATACATATATATACATATATATATATATATAATGTCGTTTATCATCTGATATCGTCTTCTGTCCCGAACTCTTCTCCCGTTCACCATTCCTTCCAGTGCATCCTTCAGTAGACAGTTTCTTCTCAGCCAGTGACTCAACCAATTCCTTTTGTCTTCCTGATCAATTTCAGCATCGTCCTTTCTTCACCCACTCTTTCCACCAAAGCTTCATTTCTTATTCTGTCTGTCCATTTCACAAACTCCATTCTTCTCCACTCGCTTCTTTTCACTTCGTCGTAATGTCCATGTTTCTGCACCATACGATGCTAAACTCCACACAAAGCACTTCACTAGTCTCTTCCTTAGTTCTTTTTCCGGAGGTCCGCAGAAGATGCCCCTCTTTGCCGTTGCTATCGTCCTTTTAACTTCCTGGCAGCAGCTCTTGTTACAAGTGAATAAATCAAAGAGTATATCGGTAGGGATCACAATGTTCTCAGAGCAGGAAGATATCCTGTTTTTATTTTATTCTATTTTATAGCACGTCGTGGACAAACCAATATTAATTAGATGAGTAACATATCCGGCCATGATAGATATGGGATAGGCATATTATTTCATACCGAGAAATAAATTGTGGGATGTTGTGAAGGAAGTCAACATAAATGTAATGTTTACAGATGTGATTCAAGAGATTTATAATAATAATAATAATAATAATAATAATAATAATAATAATAATAATAATAATGGAATGTAAAGCAAACAGATCAAATTAAAAATCCTGATTTTTCACAACCATCCAAATAAACTTTCTTTTGCTGAAACAATATGTTTGAAGTCAAATGTTTTCAAATAATTTTATTGCTAATGCTTTAAGCCTGCAACACATTTATTTATTTATTTAAATATGATATGCATCCGTGCCGCTGCAGGAATCTGTCCTCCCTGTTATTAATCACGAGCATATTTACGCTCTCTTCCTAGCAGGGATGCTGTAGCAGTACAGATCATTACTGCATGTTAATTGGTCTGTGTTCTAGTTTCGTACAAGGTAGTATCTACAGAACTTATTGCTTTTCAGATCTTCCTGCTAGATAATTTCTTATAATATTAGTTCGAAACTCGATCTAATGATACTGACAACAACAAATAGGCCTGCCTATGTTACCAGGTAGATCATATCCCTGTGCTTAGTTATTCCAACAAACTTCATCACATGATGGCAACGGTTCGGATGTGCAATAAGGGCTTAATTCAGTAACGTCTCTTTTCTTTACATTTTCGTTATATATAGTTAGTTAGTTAGTTAGTTAGTGGGGTTTAAAAAGGGCGCGTCAGCTACTATGGCTATTTGTGCCCTTATCTAAAATCCTTCACAAAAGAGAAACACAATACAATAATCACAATGCTTAAAAGAACTAAAAAGGTTTGTCACGGTATAAATATATATATATATATATATATATATCGATTCTAGTGAATGTGATAATAATTACTTGATATACAGGGTGTTTCCGAGGTGGTGTTACAAACTTTCAGGGATGATGGCGAAGGGCACATGAATCAATTTGAGATAAGGACCCTGGTTCGGAAATGACTGTGTCGAAAGTTATACGCAAAAATAGTTGTGTAGAAATGGAATTGCAATTTGGCACCATGTGCCCTCCTTCCCTTAACCCTTGGAAAAGTCGTGGAAAAATGGTATGCCCGGATGTCTCCTACGTGGGTACTTGTACCCGAAACAATCTGTGAGCTTGTCTACTGTTCCCATTGGCTCATCCGTATTCGAAAATCAGGTCTGCTTATTCCGCTCTCGTGTACTCCATTTCACTAGGACTGATCGACTGGACACTGCAACTTGTACACATACATTGCTCTCTACAGACGTGCATATCAGGACCGACCATGTCCGTTACACATTACGCTATCTCCATTGCTTTAGTGTAGTTTCCTGTCCCCATCCCTCAGACAGCGAACTGAATGGAGTACTGTAAATAGACAACGTAAAGAACGTAGGATGAATACAGTATGTGTAAGATGTACAGATAAATACACATAAATAAGGTCTACAGAGGAATAACATTATTTCATTTCCACACAAATATTTTTGCTTGTAACTTTCGAATCTGTTATTTCCAGATCAGGGTTCCTTATCTCAAATTGATACATGTGCCCTTCGCCATCATCCCTGAAAATTTGTAACACCACCTCGGAAACATCCTGTATATCAAGTAATTGTTATCACATTCACAAGAATCGATAAACTTGAAGACAAAATGCATTCCCTTTTGTATATTATTCAATATTTACAAGGGAGAAATTTTAAAGGATTATAAACTAAGTTGTCAAGGTATGTGAATGTCAAAATGATATAATTATCTGTCTGATCTTAATTTCGTAGTTGACCAGGTGATAATTGCACGAGATCATTTCGATCTGGAATAATTTATAGCAAAGAGATTGAAAAAGTTCATGAATCATAGTGTCTCATGTTAATTTTTAAACTGAAGATTTGGGAATTAATAGCACTGAAATATTCAATTCTTTTCAGAATGTAAGGCAAAAATGAAGCAGGTTGAGTATAGTAAATATTTAGAAGCAGTAATAAATGAGACTGGAGATTTAGAACATAAGAAATGAAGCACAGACTGGAAAAAAGCGAAAAGTTATATATTGCTTAAATTGAATTTAGTGGGACAAACACATAAAAAAACACAAAGAGAAATCACAGAAAATGCAAGAAGTGAAAAGTTAAAATGATGGAAGGAGAAATAAAGGAGAAAGACATAAAAATTTGGAAAGACGGAAGAAGAGAGAGAAATGTAGACGGAGTAGGATAGGAAGGAGGAAGGCAAAGAAGCGTGAAGAGGAATTAGCCATGTGGAATATTATGTGACAGAGGGCACTGAGAATAGGAAACAACAAAATTAGAAAAGAGGGAGAAGCTTAATGTAGATTTGATTCTGTCGGAATCTTGTAGTTTTTTTTTTTTTTTTGTACATTTTATGATACGTATCACAACAAAATATCAAGCCTTCTCTCGGAGTCACTTACAGTGCCAGCAGGCATTTTGGTTCGTAAATTTATGGATAAAAGTTTCATACCGAAGTTAGGAGCAATGAGCGCCTGGTCCCATGTAGTCAAACTTTTAATGCTTAAAAATCGTACGTTATGAGTCCGCATTGTGCCTACTCCTATTAGAGTAGGTAATTTATTCTCCAGAATTCCAATAGTAGCTGTCAACTGCATCACAGTTAGGAAGATTAATGACATTCCTCACACAACTTCAACGTAATTGGGCTGCGTTAACGTATTTCAATTATAATATTATACGCAACATTGTAGTACTAATTTTGTATGTTTATAATTTCCCCAGTTTCTTTGTACATAAATTTTGACAGGAACTTAGAATTTGCGAATATGACAATTTGTATGTCATTATTCTTGTAAAATACCAGTTTTCTTTTGTAAGTTATCATTGTACTCCTCTTAGACAGAAGTTTAAAAATGCCTATTTTCAGAAGGATAACTTACAAAGGTATAAGAGCACCGTGAGTAACAATCGAAATTAGTGATCTAAATTAATGAATAATGTAGTATTGTAATCTACAACTTTAATTCAAACTGTATTTGAACCTCTAGCAGTAGTGATTCAGTCGTCATGTCTCTAAGGTGTACGCTTCATTCATAAAATATCATATATCGTTGACTAGAAAGTGATATGTCGTACCTGTGAATTTTGCACGTGAATGAAACAATGTTTTAAAAATTATTTTTTTTTTTTCAAAATAGACAATTTTTTTAATATATGTTTCTGCATTGCAAGATCTTCTACTCGAGGACAAAATATTACTGAACAGTTCAAATTCGTAAACATAGTAGTGATGTACTTAATCTTCTTTTGCTTCTTTTTCTTCTTCTTCTTCTTCTTCTTCTTCTTCATCTTCTTCTTCTTCCCCTTAGTTTAACCTCTCCCTTTTAGGTTCATTTACACGACCCACGCCACCCGGGCCTTAGAGGGCCGCGACGATGTACTTAATGTAAATAATAATATAGTTAAACTAAATTACCATTTTGTAGGTTTGAGTCTTGGTCACATATATAACAGATTGACCATCCCCCTGTATTTTTATTTTTATTTTAGTAGGTTATTTTACGACGCTTTATCAACAGCTTGGGTTATTTAGCGTATGAATGAGATGAAGGTGATAACGCCGGTGAAATGAGTCCGGGGTCCAGCACCGAAAGTTACCCAGCATTTGCTCATATTGGGTTGAGGGAAAACCCCAGAGAAAACCTCAACCAGGTAACTTGTCCCGACCGGGAATCGAACCCGGGCCACCTGATTTCGCGGCTCCCCTTGTATAAAACGGTAACATGTAGATGAGAACAACCACCAGGATCGCCAATGTCGATTGCGACAGATAGATGGAAGTACAGTTGCTTTATGCAATTCAAATGAGAGTTATAACGTGACTCGGTCTATTGTCGCTAGATGGCAGCATAGTGAAATTGATAAATATTGTTGCCTACAAAGCCCATAAGAGTGATCAGTTTATTATATGTTACCTTGGGTACGAGGTTTCACTTCATAGTCATCGACATGACAGATATGTTGGATATATTAAGACATCTAAAAGTCTTCATAATTACAGCCGTTGAAATGGACTGCAGTAGACCGTCCCGTTTAGGCACAGTGAAAACGTAAACAAAGTGCAGGTAACGTGTGGAGAGAGGAGGAGTCGTACGATGAACACGAGGGATGAACAAGATTTTAGTTACAACATTTATGCCGGAGCATTAATTTGAATGATATTTTACAAAAATACACAAAACAAAAGAACACAAATTGTATAACGTTATCATATACACATTTTAACAGACAAGCAATTGTAAAGTTGAAATAATTCAATATAACAAATCAAATATTTCTATTTATATGGTGTTGCTTTCAAGTAGCATTTTTACGGCCATGAAGTTCTTTCTCTGTATGACTAATATAATATCATTTCATTCGATTACTGTGAGAAAGTATTTCTATTTACAGCGGCAACTTAAGAAGAAATCGAAAAATTTAATATCTACTTACGATATTCCTTGGTAAATATTTTTCAGAGGCAAATCACATGTAGATGGATGACTTGTAAGATAACCGTCGAGAAATTATTAATAAAAGGCTAAAAAAAAAATATATAATTAACTTCAGTTCACAGGATTGTCACGAAGTTTAGTATTGTCAGTGTTTAGGCTATAATCGATGACTTTGAAGTTATCATTAGTCTATGCTAAAACGCTTGAGCTTTATATGTTATACATTGTAAGACTTCTGCATGACAAATATGACGGAAACTTTACACATTTCTACAAAAATATGACATAGAAAAATCGCTATAGGCCTTTTTATATTTTGTGGTTCGATATGAAAAATACAGCACAAAGGCCTTTAAATCCACTGAAGACTATGAAATAAGCGAAACTTTGAGTGAAGCCTTGTGAGTATCCTTTCATATTTGTGAATTGAACGTTCTACAGTAACATTATGCTCAATAAAACAGCAGTGTGACTGATACGGCCTCTTCGCGGAAATCAATTTCTCTGGAACACGAATATTTCAGCCCTATCTTCTGCTTCATTTTTACATAAAATAAAATTGAAGTCCTCAAAACAGCGCTTCCTGAAGAGAAAATTATTGTTCGTTCTGCTTTCATATAATTTATACAGAATGAGAGTAAGACGACTATGTATATTTTAACAGCTTAACCCTTGATTACAACACAAGAAAAAATTCAAATATCATATTAGTAACAAATGAAAACTCTTCTCAGTAAAAAAATCCCTAAATGTTAATCCTATTTTACGCGACAAATGATATCTGTACAATTAATAATTTTATTCCTGTCATGCACCTCTGGTCGAAGTTCTGGTTAATAAATACATCCATTATCAGGCAGTTCATTTCACTTGATATGTGTCAGAGGAACAACAATTTAGGCGGTAGCCGGAAAAAGGGCCCATAAGCGAAAGTCATGTTTCGAGAAAACAAAGATTGAAATATTTATTTTTATGTAATTGCGATTTGAATGAACTTTTATCAAAATAACAATTTGCATACTGTTACAATAATATTTGTCTACAAGGTTTTGTTAAATAATGCATTTCGACTTTAATAGAGTTACATAACTCTATTAAAGTCTATATATATATATATATATATATATATATATATATATATATATATATATATATATAATATTATTGGAAAATTTTGTAGCCCTTTTTCCAGAGAACAAGTTTATTTTATCAAACACTTTCAATATGATTATATTTTCGCAGAAATTAAACACCAGCATTGAACTGCGCAAATTACATATGTTTCCAAGTGCATTATAATTTTAATAAAATTATATTTGTTCTATATCTCTCATAGGTACGTCATAAATTGTACCAAATACGTGAAAACAAAATATTGTTGGGTACAGAATACAGATTGCAGATTATTGAGTATTTAATATTAATCAAGAATGGATTCACACTTACTTCAAAGTTTAACTTCAAAGTGCAGTTTTTCCTGGATGGGCTCACACTCACTTTGAGGATTATCTTCACTGATGTTTGCTGAATTCCTCAACTACGCAAGGTTGCATGGGTTCATTCAATTAGTCACTTAGCTACGTAAGAAATAGATTTTAAAACGGAGAATCGAACTAAACATTCTCCCGTAAAAGGCTTATAGACTTATGGGCCACCTCCTCAATTGTTTGTATACATCTGACGTGTGATTAGTGTCACATGTTTCTAGTCAGCGATGTATGCGATACAGGAGGAAAGGAACTGACCTCCTTGCTGAGTTGTCTCATAAGTGATGCCTTTTTGGTGTCACTTATGAGGTTCAAACCTGCCTTCTGACAGTTGACTAAACAATAACAAAACGTTCATTTGAGCAACTGATAAGGAATCATTTCTCCCATTGTAATATTTTAATAACATGGAAGGTTTTCTTGGATATTAAATACAAAATTAACAAGCATCATTATTAAATTTGATGACATCAGGAAGTCTGAAAACCTTACTTTTGTGACTTAGGGGCAGAATGCTGCGATTCATACCTAAGTTCAGTTCGTGTGTGTGCTCGGTGTAGTTGACCCAGCGCAATTCCTTCTTTTGTTACACAATTATTTGTTGGGTGTGCAGTAGAATGAGCCAACATTTTCAGACCGCGAATATCTCGACAGATAATAAAATTGCGTTGTAATTCTCAACGCAATTCTCGTGATGCTCAGGTAGAAATGTCCCTATAGACAATTATTTCAGTCTGTTGGGTATCCGTGACAAAGAATGTATAATACAAGGCTTTCACAATTATTATGGTAATAAGTCACCTGATAAAATTTTCAAAAGGACGAAATAAATTATGAATTTAGTGGAACAAAATCCAGGGCGTAGTAGCTATGATTAGGGTCGTGAGGTTGCAGTTTCACATTTGATTCTTCTAAGAACATTTGAAGGGTTCAGAGCCATAGTGGGCCAAGCGCCATTTAGTAAAACCGTAGAAAACAAGGGTTAAAATGAAGTTATTACCATAATTCAATGGAAACATATAGCAAGTAATATAAAGTATACACATTAAAACTAAATGATATGTCAATCTCCATTACACTATGGTATTCACTTAACTTCAACCCTTGCTTTCTCCATTTTTAATAAATGGCGCTTGGCCCACTATGGCTCTGAACCCTTCATTTAAAGAACAGTTATTATTCCCGTATCATACTCATCGCGAGCAATATCTATTGCCACATGATATTTATCCGAGTATGTTTTTATGTGAGTGGCTACGTAATCAATGTATGCAGGATACAGATTTTAATTTAACTTAAAATCATGGAATAAAAATTTAAATCTGCAAATATGAAGACTTAATAACCTCCAAGTAAAGTCTGTTTACATCCTTTGACACGCAGGTCATTGCCACCAGAGGAGAATTGAAAAGGTGACACCTTTGCAAAACTAAGCATAATTTCATCCTTATTTTATAATTAATCTTATAATCGCGATGTTGTTATTCCCGGCGTGACGACTCCTCCTTGCTTACGTCTTAGGAAGTGAAGGCTCTATAAAGTCTAGGTAGGGAGTATCATTCGCCATTTTTGTTCTTTCGTTGCCGAGCTACCACACGAGGATTCTATTTGCCACACCGTTAAACATTATCATGTCGTAGCTCCTATGATAATAAATCAAACGCACTGTAATTCAGCAAATAATTGAACGTCAAATAACGTCCTCGTGTGCTTTCTGCGAACGCCAACGAAAGAACTAAAGTTGCGGGCGATTATATTAAGTATTTATCGAGCCTTAGGAAATGCAGGACGTCTTCATAAGCGAATCACAAGACGCACACGTTTAAATGTAGCCGACTTGCAACGTGATTGGCTACCGGAAATTAGAGCGACGGGACTATAGTGAAGAAAACTTTGAGATAAGAATACGGATGCAGGCGGAATTAAAGGCTGTCAAAAATACAGAGTTCATGTGAGGATATTTTTCCATACATTGAAATAGTAAGTCCAATCTGTAACAACATGTCGGATTTTTCTGAAAGACGTAGCAAAGAGATCGCACAATTAGCCAGTATGTACTCTAAACGCCTTCGTCATTAGTAGGGACTCGAAAGTTTGTTCTGAAAATCTTTCGGAAAGTAACTGTGCACTTGCTTGATCCACACAGAGGATATTTTTGTTGCAGCTATAACAATTACGAATTCACCACCACGTTCAAAATAATCGATATATGCCTAATATTATAAAGAACGCAATCTTTATAAAATTGAGCCTGTATAGATTATTTTGAACTTGTCGCAGTTGCTGGCTTCTTATTAGTAGACATTATGACACTATTGCCTATTTTCAAAAATAAACTAAAATTGCACTTTTTCAATTCAGATTCCTTTCAATTTTAAGTCCTTTTCTCCGAGATAGTTTTGTAAAAATATATATATTTCTTTTCCTTTCTTTCCTCTTTTTTTGTTCTGATCCCCAGATGAATTTATTATCATACACTTTTCGTTATGGATATTACTTAATTTTCGTATTTCTTTTCTTTTTTATTATTATTATTTTATTACATTCCATTTTGTTATATTCTTCCTTACGTTTTCCATATTAACTATTTGTACTAAATGAATTGCTGTTATTATATTCAATGTACTTTACTTTCTTTTTTCTATTATATTATTTTCATGTTTTTTAGAGTTGATTTTTATGCTATTATTTATTATTATTATTATTATTATTATTATTATTATTATTATTATATTATTATCATTATCATTGTCATTATTTTTTCTGGAGAAGAATGTGCATTTCTTGATAAATATTAGGCCTATGTGATTTGGGAAGGTGTTAGGCAAGCTTATGGAGAATTAGTGCAGCATAAATGTTCTGACAAATTTCCAGGAATACCAGTTTTACATCATAATGCATAAAGTGCACTAATCAATAAGTTCGGTCATATAGACTCAGTGAAGGACGTAGAATCATGAGCTACTGCATATTTCTGACTACATGATGCACAGTTCGTCAAAATTATTAAATAGCACAACAGACACAAATCGGTCTTGCAATAGCCGATAAAACCTTTGAAAAAAAAATGAAATCCCTTCCTATGTAAAGTAATGGCAACACAAGAACTGAAAGCGGCTGGCGACTGACCACGAAAGGCGATTAAGTTAATGCAAATGGTTTCTAAATTGCGTCACACAGAGAAGACGTAATAATGTATTTGATGTTACTTTTTCTATTAATAAAGCCTAGTTTCAACTTTAGGCTCCATCAATTCACAGAAAACACGATTATATTCGTCGTATAATCTTCTCAGTTTATGTGTTACGCCATTACAGGATCAGAAACTTTGAATTTGGGTAGGCATTTGCAGACATCGAATTATTGGTCCCATTCTTTTAGTGATACAGTAAAATTTAATTAATAACCAAAAAACTAGCTTAAAGTACACATGGTCCTAACAAGATAGTGCCACTACTCACACAATTGATAATTTGGCGAACACATTACCTGAAATTCTAGGGCCTTCACGATCTCCAGACCTCACACCACTGACTTTTTAAGGTGCAGCAACAATGTATTATCGAGATTGCCCACGCACAATTCAACAACTGCAAGCTGGAAAAATCGCGTATGTAAAGAGCATTTTGCGACGAGAACTGACTAAATCGTTTCAAAATAATATCAAATGGATCCAGGCCTGTATTTTTGCTTGTGATAAACACTTCTAATATATATTAATATGTGTTTACAATAGAAGTCGACAGTAACTTTCCCAATATGTTGCACATCGGGTCTTATATTCATAACGCATGAACAACTGAGTTCTAAAAAAAATGACAATAACTGTTACGAGCAACTTACGAAATCAGTACATACAGTTGATTCTAAAAGGAAAAAAATATATAATTATTATTGAAAAGTAGTAATAAAATAAAAGTGAATGGAACTGTATGTCAAGTGTTAATCTATTTTAAGTAGGCAATAGTGTTCATATATATTATTGTTTAGCAAAGTGATAACAAAATAACGAAACATAAATTAAATTAATAATGACGCCTTGGTATAGAGAAAAATTAATTAATAAATGCTATGAGAGATCATAAACAACACTGTATGAACAACCCGTACGTTGTTAATCTGTCTGTTTTAAAAATGAGAATGCACTTCAGTCATAACATTTTATATATCCTGCAGCATAAATTTAATGTCGCAATCATATTATTCAGTATTAAAAGTGTAATTTTAATTGAACTGTAATAAGAAATTATTTTTTTTTCGCATTGGTAGAAATTAATGATACTGAGATTGTCAAGAGCGATATCAATTTACGTTTACAAACACGTACAAAATAACTGTTAAAATAAAAGAAAAGTTAAACTAAAAATCAACTATTGCTATCATTCGCAATACCTGTCTGAGTTTTTATATTCTAACAGTAAAAGTACAATAATTTATTTGCGTATAAACTACACAATTTAGAATAAATGCACCTCCAGCGTAGCTTAGAGAGTAAGGAGCTGGTCTTTTGATTGCGGACTGTTATCGGGTGTGGGTTTGAGTTCCGCTAGAACTAATTACCTAATGTATTTATTTTTTCCGAGCTTAATCCTAGTTTTTTGTAATACATGACAATTCTCGGATTCAATTCGCCAAAATAACATCTCGCTATCATAAACTTAGTTAAATAACATCGCAGTTCATAAAGCATCATTAAATACAAAAAAAATTGAAAGTGAGCAATTACTTCTAGTTTCCGTTAATTCGACTATTTATTGAATATATGTAAGTTAGCCTATAGACTATATATGTATAATTTCATGAAAATAATGCAATAATTGCCGCAAGTAAAAAGCTGTCTAATATAGAGTGTGAATAACAAATCTAGAACCATATAAATATCTTTCATATGCTTGATTGTACATTACTATAGGTGTTACCAGTATTTGTAAGACCAACTGCTTTACCAGTGACACATTCGATTCTAGCCCTCAGCTATCTAAAAACCGCCATTTTGGATGAAACTTGGAAATTTTAAATGGAAAGGGGGTCATTTAGGTACTCATGTGAAATTTTCTGAAAAAAAAAAAAAAAACAATGGTGCAATCTATTTTTAGTTATCTCTAATCGTTTTCAAGTTATTAAAAGATATTGGGAGATGGAGTAGCATCATTTGTACTTAATCCATTAATTTTATTACACAGAAGATTAATAAAAATTTATCTGACCAAAAATATGGATTACGCAACAAATTTAATTTATACAGATTTTAAAGTATCAACTATTGAAGAAGTTTATAAATATAGTTTACTAACTTACTACCACAGAAATCAAATAAAACATAAATCTAATCGACAGGAATATCGTACTCGAAGACAAAATTCTACTTTCCCATTAATTGAGCCTAAATGTCATAAAAGTTCAGCACTTAAACATGGTGCTAGTTTAGGTCCAAGACTTTATAATAATATTACAAATCATTTTCCAAATTTGAAATATTTTAAAATTGAAGCTTTTAAAATAGAAATTTATATAATTATTCACGATATATAATATTAACAAATGCGTGTATTTTTTACCTTTTATTTTTGTCGACTGTATTCATGTTTTGATTGAATATCACTTGCTTCTATCTGATTGTCACTTTATATTAATTGTGTTTCTTCTCTCTTTTTCTCTTCCTTCTTCTTCTTCTTTTTTTTGCTCTTGTGTGTTATTTATTGGTTTCAATTAAGTTACTTACTGTATTTAGTAAACTGTCCTTGTAAATTGTATGCTATATTATTGGCTAAGACCACACGGTACACGATCCTGGCCCTTACAATAGTGTCTAGAAACATTTTTGTTTTATAATTTTAATGTGTACTTGCTAGCTAGCTAGCTAGTTAAATAAATTAATTAATTAACTGCCATACTGACACAAATATTAGTTACTGCATCTACATATATTTTGTAACATGGTGGTACAGTACTAAGGAGGCTTTGGAAAAGTAATTTTATGCAATTTTTGTAATTAACCTTTCCTGCTTTACTGTCTGGTTGACGTGTGATAGTTTCAATGCATTGTTGTGATTATTTAAAGCATTCCTATAACAAATTTCTTGATTTTCGTGATGGCATTATCGAAAGAGGAAAGAAATGATATCATTCTTCATTCTGGTAGGTTAAGCCACAGAAATATTTCAGCAGACTTCAATCACCACCACCCTGAACGTGAACCCATCAGCCATAGTAACGTAACAAAACTTATTAATAAATTAAAGTCACAGGAAATGTAGGTGATAAAAGGAGAAGTGGACGTCCAAAACAGCAACAGATGAATTGTCATCGATTACAATATTAGCTGCAATGTTAAAAAGCCCTAAGAAGAATACTCCACGCCTATTCAAGGGAGTGTGGTTCAAGCCAAGCCTCTATGTTACGAGTGCTTCATCAGCATAAATGGCATCCATATGAGGTCCAAATGCTACATCATCTCAGCGAAGATGATCCTGATAGACGTCTTCAATTTTGTGATTAGGCTCAACAACAAATTGAAGGATGCGAGATTTGCATCCAAGATAGTTTTTATGAATGGGGAAGTAAATAGACACAACACACGGTATTGGTCAGACACAAACCCAAATTGGATGGATCCTGTGAAAATTCAAGGTGCTGGTAAAATAATAGTTTGGTGTCGAATTTGAGGAAATCGTATTGTTGGACCGTATTTTATTGAGGAGAACCTGAGTGCCATTTCTTATTTGAATATGTTGCAACAAAACATCTTTCCTGATTTATTAAACGAAGGAGGTGAATTCCTACCTTTTTTCAATAAGATGGCGCTCTACCCCACTTTGGTCTTGCTGTTCCAAACTATCTGAACGAATAGTTCCCTGGACATTGGATTGGTCACCGCGGACAAGTAGAATGGCCGTCCAGGTCTTCAGATTTAACACCCTTAATTTTTTCTTTGGGGTTAAATAAAGAGCTTAATATATGAAGAGAAAATTGAGAATGTAGAACATTTGAAGGACCGTATCATTGAAGCCTGTGCTAAAGTCGCCCCGAAAATGCTACAAAAAGTTCTCTCTGACTGGAAAATCTGTCTACAAATGTGCATTATCGACACATTTTGTAGAATTTTCTTTTAGTGTCATTGTGACAGTTATCATTTAATGAATAAAAAAAACGATTAGAGATATCTCAAAACCGATTGCGTCATTGTTATTGCATTGAAACTGTCACAGATTAACCAAACAGTAAAGAAGGAAATGTTAATTACCATAATTGCATAAGAATACCTTTTTCAAAGCCTCCTTAGTGCAGTAACTAATATTTGTGTCATTATGACAGTTATCTTTAAATAACTTGTAAACGATTAGAGATATCTCAAAACAGATTGCACCAGTGTTTTTTTTTTTCAGAAAATTTCACATGATATTGAGTACTTACATGAACCCCTTTTCATTTAAAATTTCAAAGTTGCATCCAAAATGGCGGCTTTTGAGATAACCTAGGGCTAGAATCGAATGTGTCACTGGTAGAGCATTTGGTCTTACAAATACTGGTAACGCCTATAGTAATCGAAAATCAATCATATGGAAGATATTTATATGGTTCCAGATATTTGATTCACTCTGTTTTTTTTTTTTTTTTTTTTTTTTTTTTTGCACGATCGTATGTGGTCTTCATTTGAATCCGATTCTGTGACAGTCATGTCAGCGCTATGGATCTGAACGCTTAAGGGGATGTTGGTTTCATTTTTGTTTTCGTTTTATAAGAAACGAAGTAAAAAATATATATTTATTTGATTTAGACTCCATAGCCATATTCTATTTTTTATTTACTGCAATTTTTTCAGCACGACGCGACGTAATTTAACAAAGAATGACATGCACATAAATAAAAAGCAAACGGCACAACATAGTTCTTTGGTTATTTGTTTCATTTCTACATACATTGTCTTGTCGAATATAAAGGCGTGAATTACATCAAACATGGCACAAGTTCATTAATTTTTGTCGATATTAAGTCTTTTGATATATTGTTTTCCATTTCTGTTATTAGTTTATCGCCCTCAGATCCATATAGATTATCCGTTTTACATTTTTCTATGCTTTCAGTTTGTGCAAATGTAATAGGATTAGTACATTTGCATCGTATAGTAGAGGTGTTTATAGACCTACTCTTTGTTTTATGTAGAAATTGATGTAATGATGTACGTCATAAATGTATTTCGACATGACTATTACCACGTACTTCTTTGCTCTTTCGAATGCAATAATACCGGCTTACATCATACTTTCAGATCTCGGGTGGTATTTGAACTGTTAATGGAACCAGTAATAAAATTACAAATGAATGGTAACATTACTATCTGTAGGATGTAAGCCTACATAAATTTCGGAAAAGCTTATTTGAATAAATCAGAAGCCAAATTTTAATAGCCTATACATACATAAGTGTGCTGCCCAGGGGCAAGTCTTTCACTGCAAATCCAGTATCCAGTATATTTCCTACTTTCTGCCTTCCTCTTAGTTTCCGCATATGATCCATATATCTAAATGTCGTCTATCATCTTATATCTTCTTCTGTCCCGAACTCTTCTCCCGTTCACCATTCCTTCCAGTGGATCCTTCAGTAGGCAGTTTTTTTCTCAGCCAGTGACACAACCAATTCCTTCTTCTCTTTATGATCAGTTTCAGCATCATTCTTTCTTCACCTACTCATTGCAACACAGCTTCATTTCTTATTCTGTATGTCCATTTCACACGCTCATATTTCTCCATACCCACATTTCAAATACATCTAGTCGCTTGTCTTCACTTTGGCTTAATGTCCAGTTTCTATTCCATACAATGCTACACTCCACACAAAGCATTTCACTATTCTCTTCCTCAGTTCTATTTTCCGAGTTCCGCGGAAGATGCTACTTTTTTTATTGAAAGCTTCCTTTGCCGCCTAGCAGCAGGTCATGTCACTGCTTATAGTATGGGTACGCGCCAAGTATTTGAAGCTATTCTTTTGCTGTACTGCCTCATTTCTAATTCGCAAGATTACATTCTTTATTTCTCTTCTGACAACCATGGTCTTCGTCTTGTTTGCACTTATCTTCATCCCATACTACTCACAGCTGTCATTTAGCTCCAGTAGCATATCCCTTAGTACTGTCTCCTCTTCTGCTAACAACGCCATATCATCAGCAAATCTTATACACGTTATTCTTCTTCCTCTTACTAAAACCCCTCCCATGTTCAGAAAATAGTTCTTCACCAAATCCTCCAAGTAGATATTGAACAGGATAGATGATAAAGGGCATCCTTGTCGTACTCCTCTCACTATTATGCTTCCTTCAGACATTTCTTCTCCTATCCTGACTTTGATTCGTTGTTTCATTAAATATCATATATTAATTTTGATAACATGCAAGTAGGCTTAATAAGGAGGCTTAGGATCCGAGACAGCTTAAGAATGAAGTGAAGTACAGTGCAAAGGAGTACAGATGGAGTGAGGTGGCGCGTTGAGTTTTGTTTACCTGTACGTTAGTGATCAGAGGTACAGTAATCTTCTGTGTCTCCCTACGAAACGAACTCGGGCCATTACAGTGCATTTTCAATTCATAATGAACTGTATTTTTCGAACTAGTTCTTAGTATGTACATGGTTGTTCATTGTAACGCTGACGCTTTTAACGTCGTCGAGGGACATGAAAACTTGTGAAGTATGTATCCTACTTCATTTCCACCGTCACTAGATTGTACTATTAACAGTAGAATGTAACGCAGCACATTGTTTACATTCACAGTATGTCTGTCTACTATGCTCAAGGGAATCTATAGTCAAGTAATGCGTACATTGGTTGCTAAATTGTCCCGGATCCTAAGCCTGTTAATAAGATATTCTTAATCAAAATTTTCTCTCCGTGAATTGAGGTTCGACTTCTAACATTGAATGTGATACGAATTTTCCTACACGAATTGAAATGTTTAAAAATATTATTCCGCTTCCTTGAACTTCAAAATTTCATATCACCTAATACTGTATAAAGTTATTAATGACTTGAAAAATGCGTTTCTGAGTTTCAGTTTGCTAGTTGGTGACTTAAGAATGCTTTCTTACCATTTTTAACTTTATTTACTTTCTGGGTTAAAAATTAAGGACCGTCTCATAAATAGGACGCTATGCATAATGACCAGTGATGCAGTATTTGAATAGAATAACCCTTTTTTTGTAGTTCAAATAGTATTTATGTATTTATTATGTAGCAAATACATATACATATTAGAATCAGTGGTTCAACTGCACTTCTCACACAAGGCTACGCATTATACAACACTATTTTGTGTGGTAAGGGTAGAAATATTTAGGGTGGAGTCTAATTTGACACATGCTGCAGATGAACTTTTCTTTCCCTGTACAATTGGCACACCTTCACTGAGTTTCATTTTCAACTGACCAGTGGTGTTGACCATCAAATCTTATGTCTCCTGATGGAATGGGAACAATTTTTTCTTAGTGGGCACTCACCCCATGCCTTTTCAGTACTGTAAAAGCCAGGAGACGGCAAAAGTTCAGGAGCGGTTCTGAAGAGTTTCGAGGCTTCATTTTTCTGTACAGAAACCAAGCATTTACTACGGTAACATCAAGAAAATTTGCGAAGATGGACCACCACTCTGTTGTTGCCGCTGTTGCTAACATTGGTACTGTCGACGCTGGTGCTGCTGTTTCTGTGCTAGCGCTGGTACTGCTTTTACTGCTATTGCTACTCCTGCGGCTGGTGCTGATTGTGGTGATTGTAAAACAAATCCGTGGCGCTACAGAGTCCTTGAAGGGCCAAGACCAACCAGCCGGCTGCTGGTCTCACGTCCACATGCCGAAACAGAGGTGGACAATCATCTAACCAGAATGGCGGTATCGTGTGGTTAGCACGAAGATTCCCCCCAAAAACCGGATTTTCGCTATCTATCGTAGCTCCACAAGTGCATGTTGATGCTGGGTGGGCACCGGCCCCATACACTGGCCGAAGTTTCATGAGAAAATTTCTTCCCCCATGAGGACTCGAACCAGCGCGCATTCCGTAACGCGAGTCCGATGCAGGATGCCTTAGACCACGATGCCACGGCGCGGTACGTTGGTGGTTGTAGTAGTAATTATAGCTAGTTTCCGAAACAGGATTTTCGCTACCTATCGTAGCTCCACAAGTGCATGATGATGCTGGGTGGGCATCGGTCCCATACACTGGCCGAAATTTCATGAGAAATTTTTTTTCCCCATGAGGACTCAAACCAGCGCGCATTCCGTAACGCGAGTCCGATGCAGGATGCCTTAGACCACGATGCCATGGCGCGGTACGTTGGTGGTTGTTGTAGTAATAATAATAGTACTTGTAGTTGTAGTACGATGGCATTCTAGCCTGGAATTACATTCCCTGTCTTGGAAATTTTCATATATTAGCTTCCTTCTTTTCGGACGGCAATAACTTGTGCGAGAAAGCTCAGCTTCATTTTTGTCTAATGAACTTTCAAAATCATTCGTTGCAGCTTTTATGTTAGAAGACTCTGGCATACTTTCATCAACATAATTACATATTTTTTTTTTTTTTTTTTGTGATTCCGCTTTCCTACTAAGTAGCATTTTACTGTCAAGATTATTCAAATTAGCCTCATGCTCGTCGTCCGATTTATCACTGTCTTTATCTGTATCATGGGTAACTTCTGGAGGGGTCACATATATTAGACTCTCACTATTATTATTTTGATTGTCCATGAACTCCAGAATTTCTCTCACTGTTAGACTTGAAATAAAACAAAGTAATGGAAAAATATATAGGCTATATTATAAAGAATACTACAGGAGTGCACACGGCATGGCCTCCTATTTTTAGGACGGCACTTTATTCCACCCTGTACCTAGCAACATATATGAAAATTTTATTGTTGTTATATACCATATGAAAACTGAAGAATTCAACTCATTATGTGAAAATAAAAATCAGATTTCTGTATCACCATTACAGAGTAACTAAGAATGAACTTACCCGCTGTGCGTCACAAAATACTGTTATCCTGCCATCTTGTCAAAAATTAGCTGGTATGAACAAAAATGTTCGAGCGGAATTCAAACACTGCAACACTATAATACAATGTAATAATTTACCTTTTAAACAATGCCCCCAACTGTACTAAAGAAGAAAAAGTTCCATAGAAATCAGTATTTTACGCATGTCCTGTTTTTAGGACGCTATGCAAAAATGGGTATAACCACTTTTCGCCTCATTTGTTTCCAACTTTCCGCCCAAAAAGGTAAACGCGATGGTTGCAATGGATGGACGTAAAGATCTATTTGTACAACTTCATTCTGCATTATCAAATTATGAAACTGTGACAACGACGTTGGGTTGGTGAGACCCACTGGTATATTATGGGGCTCTTCAGTTAATTCTACTGACCGTTAATAATCTGACTGAACATGTCTGTGATGTTATCAAGCTCAAAATCTACACAACGAAATTCACTGTTTAGACCCTTTTCTCCAGTTCTCTATGGAGAAATTTCGTCCATTTTATCGTAAAAGTAAATAGAACGTAATTAAAGTGTGGTCAGTCAGTCATTCAGCTTTACATCGTCACGTCTCGGGGGAGGGGGGAGAGCAATTAGTACTAATTTCAGAATGAAGAAACTGAGGGAGAGGTCTGGAAATAATTTATATATGTGTATATATATATACATATACACTGCTTTCTTTCACAATGCGCTCGCACGCCAGCCACAACAGCTGGGACTCCCACCGAAACAGTTATAATATCCCCTCTACCGCTTCACGTTCTCATAAATACAGTTACAATTATAATGACTATTTCGTTTATATGACGTCATTCCATTTTCGACCAATGAAGTGTAATGAAATTTTGAATTCCAATCAATCACAGTCAGGCATTGCGATAAATTTTGCAGCTACATTTATCGCTATCAATTTATCGCATGGTCGTTCTCTTGTTTTGTCAGTGTCGCCAACTTTTTTCCCGTTAATCGATGAGCATGAATCCATTAATATGCATCTACACGGCTAAACTTTTCTTTCAACTTTATGCATTCAAGCAATGAATGTAATATTGATATTTAATATTAATTAATTAATATATTTACGCAGTAAAGACGACATTCAAAACGGCGCACCATGTAGACACAAAATCTTCATGCATCTTAATTGAACTTACCTTTTAAACTTGATTCTTTCAATATACTTCCCAGATTGCATGCATACGCGATTGGAATATTCAACTGTGTAGATGCAGCTTTAGTTTCGTTACACACTACAGCGAGAATGCGTTTGTCGAGCTATAAAAAAATGCTTTCTTGTAGCACGAGTAACGGTCGAAATAAGGCACAGCTGACATTGGTCCTGCTCCCACAGGTAACTTAACCTATAATTGTAGCCTATAAAATTTGTATTTTATGAATGAAATTAAACAATTAATAGAAAGTCAGATGTTCAAATTTATGTAACATCATCGCATATCAAACACAAAGACCTTGTATAGTAATATACATATATGGCTTCTCTGTGTAGCAACATGTCTCGCTGTGAATACATAAGCATTCCTATATAGCTGCCCCCACACAGTTCTTAGTTGCTCGGTGTAGTGTGTAATGTAACGATGAAATACTAAATAAAGTGCGAAATCTTACTTCCATATCTATATCTTCATCTTCTAAATCCATGTCCATTGTAGGCTATCTGAAGAAAATTACACTCCTTCGTTCAGATTTGATAGCTGCTTTTTCAGCAATTCATTTAATTAATATATTAATCAAGTTGCTTGCAATTATATTATAAAATGTTTAAATTAAATTATTATTTAAGCAGATAATGAAAATATATGTCTGTTATAATAATAAGAGAAAATCGCATTACATGTAATTAACATTGTTAAACCTGTATTTTGCTTGTCGCAATTGGCATTACTGAATAACATCCAATTTCTTTATTGCAGTAATCGATATTCAATCTATCTCAACATCACAATGTCTGATTAGGTTAAGTATTCGTAAATATATGATTATTAACATTTTGTGAGCGAATTTTAGGGATATATTATTTACATTTTTATTTTATTCACGAAAAAGTCCTAATAAATGTCACTCGAGGTCTGAGATTTGGCAGATAAATTCACTCGCTTCACTCGTGGATTTATCGGGAAATCTCAGACCTCTCGTAACATTACTACAGATAAGCACATAAGTCTATCTTATTAAAAGAGATGTTGGAAATGTTGTCCTTCTCCATACACAACATTTTGCCATCTTCTCAGAAAATTTTCATTCACACTCGAGAGTTCAATATCCGAAATTGAATCAGTTTCTCGCCCGATGTTTTCTTTTAGTTCCTCCAGTGTATGGGGGTTTGTTACATACACTTTATTTTTCAAGTTCCCGCATAGATAAAATTCGCTTACAGTTAAACCAGGGGATCGTGTTACTTTTCGCTTTCTATCGCGAATCATCCCGTTTCCCTGACTTTTTTCAAAAGTCTTCGAATGGTTTCTCTGTATAGAATAGGTAAACCTGGAAATTATGTTTCAATCTGCCTTCTAACTTTCCTACAAACTTCAGTCACATATTTGTCGTACAGAAAAATCATTTATCGTAATGTGTAATCGTGTCGAGGCATTATGGGAAACTGCGCAGGCACTGAAAACACTCGTAATGTAATTAGCACTTAAAACTCGTACATTTATACGTATGGAACAGGAACGAAACAAACTAGTCAATGGCTTTACATACTCATGAAACAGGAACGAAACAAATTAGACAATGTATTCATATACACATGGAACAGGAACGAAACAAACTAATAACACTCGTAACTTAATTAGCACTTAAAACTCGTACATTTATACGTATGGAACAGGAACGAAACAAACTAGTCAATGGCTCCACATACGCATGAAACAGGAACGAAACAAACTAGAAAATGTATTCATATACGCATGGAACAGGAACGAAAGAAACTGATAACACTGGTAACTTAATTAACACTTAAAACTCGTACATTTATACGCATGGAACAGGAACGAAACAAACTAGTCAATGGCTTCACATACGTATGAAACAAGAACGAAACAAACTAGATAATGTATTCATATACACATGGAACAGGAACGAGACAAACTAATAACACTCGTAACTTAATTAGCACTTAAAACTCGTACATTTATACGGATGGAACAGGAACGAAACAAACTAGTCAATGACTTCACATACGCATGAAACAGGAACGAAACAAACTAGACAAAGTATTCATATACACATGGAACAGGAACGAAACAAACTAATAACACTCGTAACTTAATTAGCACTTAAAACTATTACATTTCTACGCATGGAACAGGAACGAAACAAACTGATGACACACTCGTAACTTAATTAGCACTTAAAACACGTACAGTTATACGCATGGAACAGGAACGAAACAAACTAGACAATGTATTCATATACGCATGGAACAGGAACGAAAAAAACTGAAAACACTCGTAATTTAATTAGCACTTAAAACTTGTACAGTCGGCCTCGGTAGTGTAGTCGGTATAGTGCTGGCCTTCTGTGCTCGAGATTGAGGGTTCGATCCCGACCAGGTCGACGGCATTTAAGTGTGCGTAAATGCGAAAGGCTCATGCCAGTATATTTACTGACATGTAAAAAACTCATGCGGAACAAAATTCCGGCACACCGGTGACCCTGATGTAACCTCTGCAGTTGCGAGCGTCGTTAAATAAACCATAATTTAAATTTTTAAAACTCATACAAATATAACGCATGGAACAGGAACGAAACAAACTAGACAGTGGCTTCAGTGCGACTGATGTTCACTCTCACAACCTGCCATTGCCACAAACATGCTCAAATCTTACGCGCGGGCGGCGGGAATCCCAGCTGCGGGGATAGGCCTATTACAATTTGTAATTCTTTCGGCGGCATTCCGAGCTGCTGCGGTGGCGTGCGAGCCTCTGTGCGCTGGCCGCAGTGTGAAAGAAAAGCACTGTATATACAGGGACATCATTTTATTTTTACTTCAATTTTTATTGCACCTGAGTTTTTTAATGTACTTCACTCCCACCCCTTCTACCGTCCACCACGCAGAATCAAGGCCGCATATAGTAAACAGCACTGAGTTAGTGAGTATATAGTACATTCCAGAAATATGTTCGCGTTTTCCAGTGACGAAAGAGCTTTAAATATTGAATCATATTTTCGCACAGGTACTGTCCGTTTACCTACGTCGCATTCCGATTTCCCCCACCTGCTTCTGCTCCCCCCCTCTGTAAAAGCTGGGCTGTCTTAGCTGTATGGGTTTAGAAAACTGGCCTAGGCTAGAAAATGGCGTCAATAAAAGAAGACTATCTATATGAGAAATTCCATTGTGATTTTGGTTATTATTTCTTAAGGATGCCTAATACGCCTAAAAATCTATAGAATTGAAAGAATTTTAAAATTAAATACTACTGATGTAGTGCACAAACGTCATTTTGTATATTTATGACTATTTCATGACTCACAATAAAGAAAAATATTATGTTAAACCAATAATGAATGAAAGTATAGACCATAGAAGTAGGGTTACTACAAATTATTATTATTATCAATATTATTATTCACCTTGTGCTTTCATCTCATTTGCAATTTCTCACATATTTTTAGAAACCTCATTATTGTCGTGATATTGTTTCAAAGATTTTGTGCGAGATCGTGCGTATTTGCTTTGTTTCCGCACGAAACCAATCCGCGGAAAGTCTAAAATTCCACATTCAGTATTCCTAACCTAACACACATAACAATTTCCCTCTTCTTACCGCTTAAGTGACATATTGATTTTACTGCTTTAGGCTTTTAACATATTAATTTTAGAGACGTTCAATATGGTAATAATTATAAATTGGAAACTTGTCATTGCAATTTCACCTAAATTGCACTGTTAATTATTGTTTTTAAATATTTTAAAAAATTAAGTACACTCTACAACTCCACTAAAATTACTGCATTCGTGATGCAAGTAACATTAAGGAAACCGTGAAAAAATCAACAAGATTCCAAACTCATCATAGACTGGGGGAAAAAAAAGATAGACGTATATCACGGCCTGCTGGAGTATAGTAAACACAGAAAACATTTTAAAGCAACAATGTTGAAGATAGATATTTTTGTTTTGAAAATTTGCCGTCATTGAACAGAAACCAAGATGGAGATTTCATTGCAACTAATTAGACATTCCTCTTTCAGGTATGTAATAAACGATCTTCGCACAAAATAATGTACGATACACGAGCGGTATGTTTTCTTTCAATTCTCGGAAATTAAAAAAGCTCAACTACGTTTCGATTTTTCAAACTTTTCCTCGAACATGAAAACTTCAACATTCCGCTCTTGTAACGCATATTACTATTACAGAATGTATCTTTCCTGTACTAAAACAACTAATTTATCCGCATCGAGCTCCATTATGAATAATGTACGTTACACAACAATATAATATTTGTTGATAATGAAAGCGTGCAATCATAGCCACTATTAACGCATGGGCAGTACACTGCAGCCATCAGACAGTCTCCTCGGGACGAACTTCAAGCAGTCATTCGATGTCTCTTAGTTTCTCTTTGTGTCTGCTCGCGATCGTCGCGCCGCGTCTGGTTCTGTGTGCACCACATAACAAAAAATCAATGGGAGACAAGTACATGAGACAAAATGTCGCGTCGCGCCACGCAGCGTCTGATTCTCTGTGCACCCGGTCTTAGTCATTCGCAATGAATGCATCTCTGTACATAGCGCGTTGGACATTGTGCCTTTGTCACATATTCTGTGACACAAAGGGAAAAGTAAGAAGTAGAAACTTAGGTAAAATATAATAATAATAATAATAATAATAATAATAATAATAATAATAATAATAACAATAATGATAATAATGATAAATGATTATTATTATTATTATTATTATTATTATTATTATTATTATTATTATTATTATTATTATTATTATTATTATTCGAGAATTGAGTTTTATTCGTATTTTATGTCATTCCGTTCATTAGAATCACTTAAATATTACATCAAATTTGATTTATTTATTTATCTGAATTCCATTTCACTAATTCCTATATAGACATTACACGCAATAATAGGACTTTCCTCAAATTCCGTATCACTTTTTTTGCATACTTGTATATTTATATATACACACTGTACTTTAGAGAAGAAAATCGAATAAAAATGATTGAATATTAAGTATTTCATTGTTCAACACTAGCCTTTTTTTGAACAAAGTTCGGGAAAAAATTCAAGCATTTCACTTTCCTATATTGAAAAAGTGACATTATATAGTTTCCTGCGGAAAAAAAAAAACAATATTGGTACGCAATTTAATTTGCCTGTTATTTTAGAGCCGGATATTACATGATCATTTATTTGCCCCTTTTTTCTACAACGGTTATTTTCCCTTATCTCGCATAGTTATTATCGCTTAACGTTGCCTACCATAGGCTTTAACCCTTCGTTACTCGCGTTAAATTCCGTAACGCCAGTACTCACCTGGATTACAATGGTAATCCACATTTGTTTTTGTTTACAGACAAGGTTTAAACATTGGAATTAGATTTAAATGTTAAGAAATATATTGTTTTCAGTTATTACAGTAATAAGAATAGATATGGTACGCATAACGGAACGTATTAAATATAAATATTAATAATGAAATGGATAGCACACAAATTGCATTCAAGTGACATGTTTGCATAATATTTCAACACTGGTCGTGTCTTTGAGTCATAATTTATTGTTGCATCATAGTTATGAGTTAGTTCACTATCATCATAATTATGTAGGTTATCTAGCATTGTTGCTCACTCGATGTTTGAAGGTCATCTGAACTCTTGATCTCTCTTAATCTCTCCCACGGGAAACGCAAGTTCACTACTGCTGACCTTACTTACGTCATATTTGATAACCGAATACCTCACTCAGGGGTGTAGCAATGAAAAAATTCAGGGATGTAACAATCATTCTCACTTCACTTGCAATATTTTACAGATGTTTTTGTGTATTGTAAGAAGGATATTGATGCACTTTCATATTTATGTTTGCATTTCACACTTTACACACGTGAGTCTAATCTACATCTGATTCAATTATCTGAGTAGGCCTATGCATTTCTTCTACACAGTTCAAACAAATTACATCTGAATGAGTAGGACAAATTCTCTTCAAGCACTGGGAACAAGATTGTCTTGTGCTCTTGTTTCTTGTTCTACCACACATGTAGCACCTACCAATACCTTCTGGCCGTGTTCCTTCTTCTTGACCTGTTTGTGGAATGCCTAACAGTTGCTCTCCTCTTCTCTTTATTTCTCTTGGAATTGTCTGTTGGGTGATACGCTCGGAAATTAGTGGCTTCATTAGGTCCAGAGCAAGGGTTTTTAGGAAGTTTTTCCGTAGAATTTTTTGTTTGTTTGCAGAATAAACAACAAGAGCATTGACACCTGCTATGTTTAGTAAGTCAAAGAAAATAGTCAGAGGCCAGCGGCGTGAATTTCTGCTTACATCATAGGCTGAGCATAACTGGTCCAGGACATCCACAGCACATTTAGTTCTATTATAGAAAGATATTATTTCAGGTTTCTGGCTTCCTCCTGTTTCCTCATCCATTGCCGTATCATAATGCATGGTTGATAATGCTAACACTGTTTTGTTTTTCTTTGGTACATACGAAATAATTGTGCAGTTTTCATTGAATCCAAACAATGTACTGTTAACTTCCCTGTCTTGAGTAGTTGTGAAATGAGGAGGGATTTCTCTTTTGTTTTTTTTCAAGGTTCCTACAAGTGTAATTTTGTCATTTTCTAGAAGATCTAAACACAGAGGTATGCTCGTGAACTAGTTATCGGTGGTCACATTTCTTCCTGTTCCTTTGATGGGATGAACCAGCCTCTTCACCACTGCATGTGCACTGTTACTTTGGTGAAATGGACCATCTGGTTGAATACCAGCATAAATTTCCAAGTTATGAGTGTAATATGTTTTCACATCCACCATAGCAAAAATTTTGATCCCATATTTTGCTGGTTTAGTAGGTATATACACTTTCATGGGACATCGTCCTCTGAATGCAACCAACTGCTCGTCTATAGTTACATATTCGCTTGGAATGTAGCACCTTTGTGAATTCTGAACAAATAACTCGAACACTTCACGTACAGCAGCCAGTTTATCAATTTCTTTCCTTTCCTGCCTGTCATGAATGTTATCAAAGCGTAGACATCGTAACAAAAATTGGAATCTATTGTAGGTCATAGTCAGGTAAATTGACTCTATACCTGTTCCATTTTTATCCCATAGTTCTCTTACGTTCAGTCTTCCCGATTTCAAAGCACCGGCAAGATACAAAATACCTAAGAGTGCTCGAATTTCAACGTCATTTGTTAATTTGCAATCTCTGTCACGTCCGTAATTACGCTTCACTTTTTCAATATAAATATTAGTACACCTTACTATTACATTGATTATTGTCTGATCAATAAAGCAGTCAAAACACTCTGTGTGTGTCCGCGCATTTTTTGCAGCTCTTTTAGGGCCCGGTAAATGAATCACTATATTTTGTGCTCTTCTTCTCCCTCGTAGAGATACTGGTTCTTCCTGCCAAATTGTAGTGTTGTCTCTTCCCGTATAGCAGTTTCCATCATTTATAGACATTAGTCTTTCATCACCATCACCATCACCATAATCATCATCCTCCTCCTCATTGTCTTGTTCTGAATTAGAATCGTGAACTTCATTCAAAAGATCTTCTTTGTTGCTTTCATCATCACTTTCATTTTCAATGCCAACATCCAGATCTTCATCTAGCCACTTGCAAATATTGCTTGTATTTTCCGTACCCATTGGAGCCAACTACAAAGAGGATGGAACGATATCACACACTTTTTTCATAAAGTTCCTGCATTGCATCACTCATAACCATATAAAAACTATTTCACTTACCTGAGCAAGAAACTGACGTCAGTACTCGCGTGGATTACAATGGTAATCCACTCGGAAAAACTGCGTATAACTTGATAAAACTCCGTATAACTTTCCAAAGCGTTGCGACAAATACGTCTAAACACCAGTAATGCCTCACTTAGACTGTGACGAGAAATTGCATTGACGCTCAGCTACGCAGTGCTGAAGGCGGTGACGTAATACAGGATTAAATATCAGTGGATTACTATTGTAATCCACGCGAGTACTGAAGGGTTAAAGAAACTTATCTCAACGTTCATAATAATGCACTCCGAAGTTGACCTCGATGTAATAGCTAAGTGTACTTGTTCAAGGTTTGCGAGCTATTTTTTTACGATTAAATTGCAAATTTGACGCGTATCTGTAGCTGAAAGATCGTTCGTCTGCTACTGATAATCCTTCATACATATGCATTTCTTTTGCAGTCTAAAAAAAACACGTGCTCTCATAGTTATTCATGTGCCTATTGAATTTGTAATTTAAGAAAACAAAAAAAAGTTTATATGGTCAGGTCTGCTGGTCACAGTGTACGCAAAGGCTAAAGCACGCAAAGTTAATTCGGATGTGAATTTAGCACTATTTTTTGTTCGTTATTAAAATTATGTCCTTCGTTATCTTAGGTAAGAATCCAGCCATCACACACTTGGAAATTCATTCGTTTGTATGTTCAGAATCAGTTTAATAAAATCCAGAATGTATGGTATCCATAAAATCTTGAATAGATATGAAATTTGCCGGTAAATAAGTAAATAAATACGTAAGTAAATCAATCATTCAGTCAATATATGACCTTATCTATACCCGTCCGTCTGTCTATATTCGAAAGTACTCACTTCCTAATGCGAACATCAACACTACATAGTGAACCGTAATCCTTGTCATTAATTTCAGGCTGTTAATCTTTCAAAGTTTAATACAATTTTGTTTGTTTCTGCTTAAATTTAGAGGGGAGAAAAATCTTGCGCAGCATATTTTAGGAAAACTGTTGACTAAATTCCAAATGCCCCCTGTCAAAATAGAGAGCAGCTAATCCGGATAATGAATAATTGAACGAATTTTAGTTTTGTTCTTTCAGTTTGCTGAAATTTTATCAGAAGAAATGCAAATTTTCATCCCTGAGAGGAATTTTAAATTAATATACGGAACCGTGACAACGCTGTGAAAGATTTTTTTACTGGAATCAGCTAACGGCTTATGTGTACGTTTGTTAGAACTATAGAGAAGAGAACAATAAATGTAAACAATAAAATATGTTGCGTTTAAAGAAAGCTCAGAAAAAATATTCAAATGAAAAAAACATGCAAATGTTCAGTCTTTTGACTTATTTTAATGTAAAATACTAAAATAGTTATTTTACATTTACATTATTAGTGTTAACGTTTTCGCCTAATTGTGGGAATCTTCAGACATAAAATTCGATATAGGCATATGCGAAAAATTTTATGTCTGAAGATGCCCACAATTGGGCGAAAACGTTAACACTAATAATGTAATTGTAAAATAACTATTTTAGTATTTTACATTAAAATATGTCAAAAGACTGAACATTTGCATGTTTTTTTTTTATTTGAATATACTTGACTTATTGGAACTCAAAAATGAATTCAAAGTCTGAAAAAAATATTTTCTCTTATAAAAGTGCACCAGAAGTGTGAGATAAGTCTATTGGGTTGATGCAAAATACTGCTTGCAGCTCCTCTTTAAACATATAAAACAGAAATATTAAACAATACGTCATCTCTACTTTTCTCTTACTACATTAATACTATTTACATGACAATGATTCTAAGCTCATCCAGTAGATCGATTGTGCCATCCTGTGATATTCTAATCAATAGTGAAATGCACAGTAGTATGTTGTTTTTCTGGTGAATTTTGAAAATCATTTTTCTACTACTATTCATGGAGATCCTGACTTCAACATCTATTTTGTGATTATCACTGGGTATGAGTTCATTCTCGTTATCTTGGTAAGTGATCTTTTAATCGATTAAATACGATATATTTAAATAATTAATTACAACACATAACAAATTGAAATCGGGAAGCAACGTCCAATTCTGTTGTTATTTCCTCTCAGCTTTCTCATGGATGTAGTCACTATTCTCTGACAGTAAGGAAATTAAGTTTATGCCGATCCAACAGCATATTACTGCAGAAGTATTGCTGAATATTCTGAATTCATAAATGTTACGTTATTTATTTTAAATATACGGGTATAATTCAGTATATACTTTAAGAGTTACAGAACAACACGTCGCGACCGCAAGTTAGATGCTGTTGTAAGATCTTAGTGAAAAGTCCTACTTCCTCTCCGCAAATGTGAAAAACAAAATTGTAGAAAGACTTACTTTAAATGGCACACAATGGAGTCTCCAAGGATAGAGCTTATCTCTGCCAAATATTAATCCTTATTCGATACTATTTGTGCTACAGAGGAGAAAATTAAAAAAAAAAACTCTCTATACTGGATGAACAATCCTTCGCGCGCCCGCACTTTTACGACTTACAGATGGACGGCGGAACCAGCTGATAAGCCTCCCGCATCCACCGCGCTGAAGGTCGCGTCAGGCGTCAGAGTGAATTGTACTCTTGCAAGATAAGTATGTGTTCTTTAGACGACGTAATCCAGTGTGTGCAATACAGTGTATTAATTAGAATAAGTTAATATGTCTCAATTCAGGCATTCTATTTCCCAAAGATTATTCATGTATGATTCATACGTGCGTATAGAATTGGCTAGTGCTGTAAGGTGAGTATTTGAAGTGTCCAAGTTCCAAATCGAAGCTAGATTCAAAGTGTATTAGTGTTTATTTTTAATTATTTATTAGTAATAGCTTATGTGACAAGCTGTATGTGGATTTTTTAAGTGTTTATTAGTAATAAATTACGCGACAAACTGTAGGTAGATACTGCTGACTTCCTTTAACCCGTTCACCGCGGTTATCGGCTTGACCATTCCCAGATCCGCAAGCAATGGAAACGGGCTCGCGGAGGATTGTTCACCCAGTATAATATTTATGGAGTGTTTCAATTGAAATTAGAAATAATTATCGAATTGCATAATAGGTAGAGTATTTGATTTATTTAGAATTCAGTGTTAGTCAAAGTCATAATCAAGTGTTTGAAACAAAATAACAAAGATACCGGATGACATGTGGCGAAATATAGATAACAATGAAAGGAACACACTGAAGTGTGCAGAACTGAAATTCTACAAAGTAATTCATGGCGCTACAACCCATGAAGGGCCAAGACCGACCAGCCGGCTGCTGGCCTTAGATCCACATATCGAAGCAGAGGTGGACGATCATCCAATCAGAATGGAGATATCGTGTGGTTAGCACGATGATCGCCCCAGCCGTTATAACTAGTTTGCGAAACCGGATTTTTGCTACCTATCGTAGCTCCCCAAGTGTATCACTATGCTGGGTGGGCACCGGTCCCATACACTGGCCGAAATTTCATTAGAAAATGTCTTCCCCCATGGCGATTAGAACCAGCGCGCATTCCGTAACGCGAGTCCTAGGCAGGTTGCCTTAGATCACGATGCCATGGCGCGGGACCCTACAAAGTAATGGTTGTATGAAATTCACTTTTTGAAAGAAATACCAAAAGAGAGAGAAGAAAGCGGCATCCAAGCGAGAGAAATTAAGATTTTAAGAACCGGCAGGAGGTAGGTATCGTGCGAGATAGAGTACAAAATAAACAGATTAGAGAAGAATTTATTATACCTATTTGAAGTTAATGATAAAATTATACAACATAAGCAGACATGAAAAAATAATCTACTCGTATTAAGAACAGAATAAAATTGAATTGGAAATATTATATTGGACGGCCAACCTAGAGGTACTTGAGAACTTAATATATTTTCAGTTAATGATAAAATTAGAAAACATAAGCAGACTTGAAAAGATCATTTACTCGTATTAAGAATAGAACAAAATTGGATTGCAAAAATGATTTTGAACGATCAACCTAGAGGTAGAAGAGGAACAGGAAGGATTGTAATGATAGCAGAACAGATCGAAATCCTAAGTCATGACAGGAAGAAGAATAAGGAGGAGGAGAATAATTCTAATTAAATCAAGAGAGAGAAGAGAACTCGAGATAATCTGTTTACTTCCCGAACTTTTTCTATTTTGAGAATAATAATTACTGAAGAACAAGTTCAAAACTCGTTACAATTTAAGGGACTCCATATTCAATTAAATGCAGACATTAAGTTTTGAAGTTATGTCCTTTAGAGACTCATGAGACAATAGTTATTGGGCATTAAACCTTGAAAATGTAAAAATAAATTAACGAACATTTAAGTTACTTAATGAGCACAAAGCTTCTTTTACAAAAAAAAATGTTGTGGAAGTAAAAGAATAGAATTTCCGCCCCTCTTACAGTAAGTGTAATTAATAATGGATAGGTATTATTTACGTTGAATTGGTTAATTAGGTCACATTTAAAGGTAATGGATTGCATAAAAAAACTTCCAAAATTATCTCCGAGCTCTCGAAGATTGACATGCTTCACGTCTGAGAAAGAGAAGCATTTGCTCTCTTTTGGTAATATCTGTATTGCTTTACTTTGCCTCTCGTTAGGTCAGTGCAAATTTAAATTGTAAGCCACGTTTGGTACCGCGTGATTGGCCTTCGTTTAAACTTGACTCATGTCGTGGCTTAAAAGCTTACGAGATAAAAGCGACTGACCGTCACGCGACCCAAGACTCATGTGAGTCTGTTAACTAAACAAGAGTAGAGTATGAAGTATAGCAGAACATATTCAATATTTATTTCATTGTACCGTTATTTCACTTCCATTACCTACACAGGATGATTAAGAACTAATGTTACAGAAGAATGCGGTAGATGGAGGGTACTAAAACAAAATTTTTTCATTAATCAATGTGTGTCCTAATCTGGCACCTGTATGGCGCTGCACTTATTTTATTTTTTTTTATTCTGGTAGAGTTAAGACCATGAGGCCTTCTCTTCCACACTACCAGAAGTGAAATACATAATGAAACAATGACAAAAATTGTAAAGTCATACTTAAGTATAAGAATAATTTTTAAGCACATTAACAAGCTTACATAGGCTATAATGAAATATTAACTAAACATGATACATAATTAAGTGATTTACAATTTATTCATATCCTCATTCTACTTTACGATAGGCCTAAATGACAATTTATATACACACAGTATAAACTATAAAAATCGGCTAACACTCACAAATCAATTTCATGTAAAAGTATGTAATTCTTAATTCTTATTTTAAATTGATTAACCGTTCGGCAATCCCTGAAAGAGGATGAATAGAAAGAGGTACGGTGACGAGGAATGGATAATAAGGCCTGATGTTGATTCCGTAACGTTGTAAGATATTCAAAGTGAGTTCTCAGATATTTTGGAGTAGAAGTGAACAATATTCTAAACATAAAAGATAAAGAATGTGCTATTCTACGTTCCTTTAGGCGGACCCATGAAAGAACTTCAAAAGATGGCATTATATGGCCAAATTTATGTTTATTGCAGATGAAGCGGACACACACATTATGAACACGTTGTAGTCTTTCAACTAAATTGACAGTTATATTTGAAGAGTCCACTGCAAGAATGATGGATGTCATTTGGAATACATTTTGCAGGAGAAGCGATTGAAAGTTTGAAATGCTTAGAGCTCAAAGCTTAACTGTGACTTTCCGATCATTACTGGACAATGACTATCAGTGTTAATGCCATGTAACTCTCTATGTACATTCTATGTGTCTTAAGCTATGCATTGACAATCTTGGTTCATTTTCGACAAGAAAGTGACATCCATCATTCTTGCAGTGAACTCTTCATTTGTCAAGAGAGAATCGGAGTAATCAAAATGGGGCATCACTAGCGATTGAATAATGTTTCCTTTTACGGAAAGAAGCAGACAGTTTCGCAAGTGATTTAGAGAGTGGAGCAATGAAAATATTTCGTTTACAGATGTGAGTTACTTCACTATTCCAGTTTAGATCTCTGTCCATTAATAATCCATTATTTTTAACAGTGTCACTGTACTTAATAAACGACCCATTTATTGACAGTCTTGGTATGGTTTTGTCGTCAATTGTGTTTGAGTGTTGTGACTGTTTGCCACATTGTGATTGTTTATTGTTATGCGCATGAATTTGTCTTCTGTTGTTTTCGGTACATTTATTGAAAGCTCAGTCATCAGAGTGAACATTAAAAAAAATGGAGCGTTGAGGCCTAAAAGAACAGCCGACGTGCATTTTATTTTCCCACCAAAGCGCAGTGATATCCCAGTTTGCAAGTTGTGTTGTTCACTGATGAAAGAACACGGGTTGGAATTTTTAACAACTACAACCAACACATTTGAGGCAGATAAATCCATGTTCTATTGCAGTCAGATCTCATAAAGTACTATTTAATGTCAATGTGTGTTGTGGTATCATTAACGACACACTACTCGGTCCATATGTCATGCCCAATAGCTTAAGGGGAGAACATTACACGTGGAAGAGGTACCGCTTGCAGTACGAGCCAGAACATGGTTTCGGCATGAAGGAACTCCTGCGCACCTCAGTCTTGTGACAGCTGACGGCAACATTTTTTTTAAATAACGGATTGGTTTTTTCAAGGTCCGGTCCCATGCAAGCAACATCACTAGTCTTAATCCACTAGATTTCTTGTGGGGAAAACTGAAGGCCTTATTGTATGCCACACCTGTAGACTATGTCGATGCTCTTCTTCCACGGATTTTCAACGCCTGTAACACCATATATACTACACCTGGTGTATTTGAACAGGTGTGGCAGTGAATGCTTCGACGATGACAGTATTGTTTACAAGAAAGGGCAGTCAGTTCAAAGCTCTACTGTAATGTACAAGTTTTCAAGCGTCATTGTCTTTAGTTGTTTATTGAAAGCTTAGTCATCAAAGAGTCAAGCCACTGGCCCTTGAATGAATGATTGCCTACCAGCCACAACAATAAAACAAATGTAGTGCCGTACTGGTGCGGGATGGGACTCTCATTGCTTAATGAAAAATGTTTGTTTTAGTACACTTTATCTAATGTATTCTTCTGTAACATAAGTTCTGAATCACGTATATCACTTAATAATTTCTATAAATATTTTCCCTTAACAATAATTTGCTCCGTTAAGGTAAAAGACATGCTCACTCCTTCTACATAAGAAAGTGAATAATGAAAGACAAATTGCTATATAAACTTATACATAATAATAAAATGTGGAGCTTTCGTCCAAAAGCGAAAGTATCCACTTTTAATGTAATTTGAATTTGATATCATTTTCGTATAATTCAACTGAAAAGAATCCTATTTTTCTATTAATTTCAAAAAAATACACAAAAAGCCTTCGTTAAATGGTTTTGAAATTATGTTTTCATTTAATCAGACGTATTAAAGATTGTACAGGGACATCATTTTATTTTTACTAACATTTTTAATATTAATCTGTCTATACCTTTAGAGAACCGGAAACACCGCTTGCTCCCCCCTCCAAGACTGGAGTTCGATGATACTGGCGTAAAACACAAATCACTCTACTAGGTATAGGAAGGAAGAAAAGTAGTTAATCCATTTACGTAAACTAGGAAATATCGCGATTTTGAGTTTGATAATTTTCATTAGGTTTTTCTTTAATCAAAGTACAGTACTGTATTAAGAATAAGTGTTTTTACTCACGAAGTGAGTTATCCATGCGAACGTATTCATTATGCAGTGTATATTATACTGTCTACAGCACATTAGCGTACAATATAGAGAAAGAAGTTAAATTGAAAAATAATCATAATATGAATATTTAAACACAATTTTGAAAATGGTGGCCGTTCATTTCGATACAAGCTTCAGTTCTTTTGTGCATATTATCGCACTATAGATTATTGCATCTAATTCCAATTGCCAGTTTCGTCCTTCGTGCTAGTAACTCATGTTGAAATAATTCTGTACCTACTCTACGTACTGTGAATTCAATCTTCACTTCTGCCCGACCCGAAAATATAAAATTACTCAGACATGCTATCTACTGTCCGTCCAAGTGGTTTTGCCGCAGGATTGTAGAAAGGGAGGAAATCACGTGACAGTTAATTACTTAACGAGGCCCTTTTATTTAAGTTAAATTAAACAGCTGTATAATATTACGTAAACTTCCAATTACTAAGAGAAATTAATGTTTTCAGAAAAGAGCTAAGACAGCCCAGCTATTACAGAGGGGCGAGCAGAAGCAGGTGGGGGAAATCGGGATGCGACGTAGGCAAACGGACAGTACCTATGCGAAAATATGATTCAATATTGAAAGCTCTTTCGTCACTGGAAAACGCGAACATATTTCTTGAACGTATTATACTCAGTAACTCAGTACTGCTTACTATCTGCGGTCTTGGTTCTGTGTGGAGTTGGAACTTCCTTAGAAGGGGTGGGAGTGAAGTACATTCAAAAACTCAGGTACAATAAATATTGAAGTAAAAATAAAATGTTTTCCCTGTATTTCTTATAGAGGAAGTGTTACAAATATGAAATAGGGGTGCAAATATGAAATAGTGTGATATACGAACCGAGACGAGTTGTACGAGTATTCTAGCAGGAGCCTTCCGAATTACTACGCAGTGATAGGCCTATTCTCTTTCGCGGGAATGTGTCAGTTTGCAGTTTGAGGCTGAACTGGTGAAACGTTTATCATTGCGTTTTCGGGGAAAGTGAAATTTTGAATGTAAGTTCCTCTCTTGAATACGTATTGTTATTGCTCAATATTAGAAATACTAATTATATATATATTTTTTTTAAAGAGAAATAATCTACGTTTATAGCGCTGTATGTTCAGTTGATTTAGTTTTTAAATTATGGTATGTTTTGGGGCTATGAATTACAACACCAATGTGTCACAAATATGATATGCTAGTATTATTAGTATCCCATCTTTATAACCTGGTTTTCTGTTTCGTTACTAGTGTTGGCTCTGTATGAGAAGGGAAAATATCACCTTCCAACTAACTTCGAAAACAGTGAAATGAAAGGCAATGCAAGAGGACATAAAACAAGTTCGGGAAAAGACGTGATTCAGTTGAGAAAACACCTTCTAATGAAGATGCTGTATGTTTGTTCTATGCTTTCCTTAGCAAAGGCCATTTTGATTTGCAATTTTATTAATCTTGTAACTTCTTAATAGTATTCCTTATTTGAACCTATGTTTTATGAAGAAAATATGTTAGATATTGAGGAAATTATTTGTTTGAAACATTTTATAACATTATACGAACATAAACAGGGCAATACTTCACGTTCAGTATACAAAACATGTAAATACAAACAAAAAAAAATAGTAGACCTATTCCATATTTATAACACTTCCTCTATGTCAGTCTCTCTTTTTTAAACCAGACACGAAAATAGCCTATTGTTTACTTATGGAGATAAAAAATAATTCATACCAACACGAACGACTGTAAAATGATTCTGAACAATAATATTTTCGATAATAAATGTAATTATCTATTCTCTATCCAACCTGTAGTATTGACTTAAAGCTTTAAATAGCCACTTACATGGAGCAATCTTGTCTAGCTCAAATAAATATAGGCTCTCAGAAACTGCTGTACAAACAAAGCACTACAAGGACAGGAGATATCCCCAGTGGCGCGACAGTTTATGTAGGATCTAGGCAGGCCGACTACCTGACTGCTGTCTCAACAGAGGTGAACGATCATCCAACGTATGGTTGGACAACGTGTGGTTAACGCTAGTATATTTTCAATAATAAGTTAGCCTATATCCAACACGTTCCGGGACATCATTATATTTGTACTTCAATTTTTATGTACCTGGGTTTTGGAATGTACTTCACTCCCACCCCCTCTACTAGTAAATTTCCAACCGTCCTCAAGACAGAACCAAGGCCGCGTATGCAGTCAAAGTCGCCTTACGTTCATAGTAAACAGTACTGACTTAGTGAATATAGTACGTTCCAGAAATATGTCCGCGTTTTCCAGTGACAAAAGAGCTTTCAATATTGAATCATATTTTCGCACACGTACTGTCGTACGTACTACTACTACTACTACTACTACTACTACTACTACTACTACTACTACTACTACTACTACTACTACTACTATGATGAGACGAATCCACTTGGACGGACAGTAGATAGCATGTCTAAGTAATTTTGTCGGGCAGAAGCGAAGATTGAATTTCCAGTAATCAAGGTACTATTTTATAGAGCAATTACAGAATTATTTCAACATAAGTTACTAGTATGAAGGACAAAACCGGTAATTGAAATTAAGTACAATAGTCTATAGCGCGATATTATGCACAAAATAACTGAAGCCTCTACCGAATGAAAGGCCAAAGGCCACCATTTTCAAAATGTGTTTAAATATCCATATTATGATTATTTTTCAATTTAACTTCAATCTCTACATTCTATGGTAATGTGCTGTAGACAGTATAACATACACTGCATAATGAATACGTCCGAATGGATAGCTCATTTCGTGAGTAAAAACATTTATTGTTAATACAGTATTGTATTTTGAGTAAACAAAAACCTAATGAAAATTATCAAACTCAAAATCACGATATTTCCTAGTTTACGTAAATGGATGAACTATTTTCTCCCTACTACTACTACTACTACTACTACTACTACTACTACTACTACTACTACTACTACTACTACTACTACTTACTGGCTTTTAAGGAACCCGGAGGTTCATTGCCGCCCTCACATAAGCCTCCCATTGGTCCCTATCCTGTCCAAGAATAATCCATTCTCTATCATCATATCCCACGTCCCTCAAATCCATTTCAATATTATCTTCCCATCTACGTCTCGGTCTCCCTAAAGGTCTTTCTCCCTCCGGCCTCCCAACTAACAATCCATATGCATTTCTGGATTCGCCCATACGTGCTAAATGCCCTGCCCATCTCAAACGTCTAGATTTAATGTTCCTAATTATGTCAGGTGAAGAATACAATGCGTGCAATACTGTGTTGTGTAACTTTCTCCATTCTCCTGTAACTTCATCCCTCTTGGCCCCAAATATTTTCCTAAGCACCTTATTCTCAAACAACCTTAACCTATGTTCCTCTCTCAAACTGAGAGTCCAAGTTTCATAACCATAAAGAACAACCGGTAATATAACTGTTTTATAAATTCTAACTTTCAAATTTTTTGACAGCAGACTGGATGATAAAAGCTTCTCAACCGAATAATAACAGGCATTTTCCATATTTATTCTGTGTTTATTTTTTCCTTCCTATACCCAGTAAAGTAATTTGTTTGTATTTTACGCCAATATCATCGAACTCCAGTCGTGAAAGGGGGTAGCAAACGGTCTTTCCGGTTCTCAACCGTTAATTGAAAAGTTTCGCCAGGTTAATATTAGAAATGTTAGTAAAAATAAAATGATGTCCCTGTATAATACACGCAACGTTCATTGAAAAGTTCCAACTTCAATTATTAATTCCTTCGGAAATATTTCCGCTTTAAAGACAGAAATCAAATTATTATGAGTAATTTAAAAAAAAAACATACTTCGTAAACATTGCACTGTAGTATAAGAAGACACACTCAAATCTGTAGTAAGGACATAAAATGTGTGTTAAGTGATTGTGACTGAGGTTGGTGTCTTAGAACTATTATTGCAATAACTTATTAAATTTCAGTCTTTCAGAACTGATGATAATCACCGGACTTCCAAATGTCAATCATTTTGATATATGAATATTTACAAAACGCAATGCTTTATGAATAGAGGCATGCTAGACCTTTACGCATTTCAAGTTTGCACTAACTTCTAGCCATTATCTAGCCTGCGTACTCTTTATACCAACCCTACCCTATCAAGCTACAGAATTTTGTTTGCATTTTTGTAATATCTTTCAACGATGTCGCGCTTGAAAATAAATGTGTGTCAAATGATGGTTGGTCTCTCATATAATTTAGTTGGTATTCTACCCGGCACGCGTCTGTACGTGGAAGAATTCGGAATTGTGGGTATTTCCAAGAATTCCGTATCGCGTAGGGAGGTGGCCATAGAAGCATTCTTGGTATACGGCATTTAAAAACAGTGTACTTACTGGATTATACCATATTTCGTTTCGCGTTTTAGGTCGATTATAAATAAATATACAGTATGTAGGCTGGCAATCATTACTTCCCGTAAATTGTAACGCCTATATTTTTAGTGTTTTCTGCACTTAAGGGCACTTTCGACTGCACGAAGTCTATATTTTATGAGTTCATTATTTCACGTCAAGAGAAATTATTTATTTATGCTTTCCGTGTACATTTTCATAAACTTTTCATTTTATTATTTTATCTAATATTTACTTTCACGTGAGCCTGTAGTATAAACACCAAAGTGTCCATTTCATTTCCATAAACACTGCACGCATTTACATGAATGTTTTCCAACATGTGAGGATAATAAACTATTCGCTGATTGTTTCTTTGATTAATTGTTTGGTTATTTTGCTGCTACATTAATTGTTGATTTTATGCTTGTGGTTCAAGGAATTATTTGATTTCTCGCTTGATTAATTGGTTGATTGGTTGCTCCTTTGCCTCCTCGCATCTTTATTGGTTCGTTGCTCGATCGATTGGTTGGTTGATCGGTTAACTCAGTAGTTCTCAATCTTTGAGAGAGCGCGGCCTGGTAAATTCTTTTTCTATAAGACGAGGGCCCGGTCTCAACAAATGTACTCTTGAATATATTTCCAAATTTTTTAAAATATTAATAAAATAGTATGAAGTACGTAATCTTAATACTTATAGAGTACCAATGGTTGAAACTAGGGGAAAATTTGTCTCTTCTATTTTAAGTTAATCTCTCTAATGCAGTGACCGGCATGTTCCGTGTTCTGTGACGTCATACCACGGAGCCGCCATGCTCTTTGCTCGGAAAAATCTGCATACTGAGCACAGCGTGGAGAGAAGGTTCAACTGAACAGTGGTGGTACGGCGCCTATGCACTGACAGAGCGCGATCCATTCGTCTGAGGTAGTATGGGAACAGCACAATTACAATACATTTGTACGAAAACAGAACTGTACAACCCTGATAAATCAATGTAACAAAATATTTCGGTTTGTAATCAAATTTAATATACTTATAATAATATGAAATTCATAATACAGCCACCTGCAGAAGCGTTCGCATATATAAATGAGGCTCCGAAACTGCTATAAATATACAAATATAGAAATAAATAATTTTAGCAGTACTACAACACATTGTCTACCCGGAAACTTGAAAACAGTTCAAGTGTTTTTAACAGACATTTTTTCTACACAATATACAGATTGAACTATCTAGGCCCTACCTTGGTGAGTAGTATGCAAAGTATATTTCAACTTTTGAAACACACCATCACTTTGTGTCACTACCGTGCCCAAGCTAAATGCTTTGTCGAGATCAAATTGTGTTATGGAGTATGGAAGAATGGCGAAGTGTTTGATTTGTGGCAAGCTGTTTCAGCACGTAAAGAAGTTCAATATACAACACCATTATTCTGTATGCCACACAAATGATTATGATAAATATGGGGGAGAAGATCGGCAAGTACTAGTGCAGCAATTGAAAGATAAATTGTTAAGTGAAGCTAGGGAACACACTGTCAGTCAATCAATGGTAAGTTTGAGGCTTAAGGTATAGTATTTCACTAGCCATTGCAAAGAACATGACGGGGAATTTGACAAGAATGTTGCCATCATGACCGCAGAGGAGTTATTCCCTAGCAAAATACAGGAATGTGATTCCATGTGTCGTATCATTGCTGCACTGACGCCACTGCGCTGGTGCGTGTTAACAGTAATACGACCGAACTGCTCGCTCTTCCAAGCTCTTGAGGCCTGACTGGCTCTTACGTCATAACTGCAGCTTCTGCCGGCCACTGCTCTAAAGCATTAAGAATTGATTGTGTCTGTTGGCTAAATCGGAATGTTTTGTGTTGAAGATCTCTAAAAAGTCGGAATGGATTCGTAGCTTCATTCCCCAGAACAGTAGCACAAATGACACATTGAGCAGTTGATCAGTGCCAGGGCTTTGTATGAAACCAGATTTTAAGTGATTGTCCATGTATTTAAGAGTGAACACACATTTTTTATTCTGTGTGTTGGTAATTTTTCCCTCCTTTTGCTTATTCTGGAGAGCGCTCTGTGGAATTTGGGTAGATACATCACTAGTTGTTGCATCAAAAACACCAGTACGAAATTTCTTAAAACCAATATTAAGTAAAGTTCCTTGCCTTTTATTAATATAAATTATTTAAATATATAGCCTATGCCTGTTACTTTAAAACATCACGACACTCGGGTTTGAAACAAGAACTTATACACTGCAATGCCAACTTGTGAAGAGGCTATAGTCAATAGCTGTAACTATTCAGTATCGAGAACGGATGGCGACTGCTTTAATTTTTAATTTAAGTGAAAACAATTATTTATACTTCCCAGCTAATTGGCCAATGACACCTGCAAAACAGATGTTATTTCGTTCAGTTTCGAGAACAGAGGATTCGCCGTCCATTGTTGTAATCAACCATTTCTTAAGACCGATCATAGACAACGGCATTCCCTTGAAAGATTTCCAAGTCCGAAAAATGCCCGACCATTCTAGAATAAATGGCTTGATCACAGACATTTGCTACACACTGTTATTTGGTTAGATTTTAGAATTTAGGGTTTAGAGACGATCTGGTCCTGCACTTTTAGACACAATCGCGAAGATTATTTTAATAATATTTCCACTATAAAATACTCATTCGTAAAAAAATGCTTAGAAAATTAAAAGACAAATTCCAGGAGAATATCTCGCTGCCCGGTATAATAGATGCCAGGGCCCGGTTATGCTGGGTTATTTGAGGGGTTCAAAGCAACAGTGGCGTAAGTCAATTTTTTTTAACAGTTCAGCTTACGAATGTAAAAAAAAAAATGTGAACTTTTCTCTTGTATTTAAAAATCAAGTAACGTTATACTTGCACAATTAGCACTTAAATTATATTTCAACAGTTTTTTTAATTGAATATAACGCAAAAGTTAAAAATTCCATTTTTTTTACAATTGCTGAACTGTTGCTTCTAATCCGTCATTTTGATCGGTCGAGTTCTTGAAGTATAAAAATTAAGTGGCAAAGTTATGTTCTTTCACTTTTTATTTCCTTTTTAAGAAGTGAATGATAATAAATTTTACAGCTTTCAAATGTCATCTGTCAGAATTAACGAAGCATTTAATAATCAGAGGACGGGACAAAATTAATAACAGAATAATTAAAATAGGTCGTAACTATCGCAAGAGCAGTAACATTTCAAGAAAATATAATTTTTTATGATAACGATAAAACGTGAAATATAATTGCAACGGTTAAACAAGAAGTTGCCTTGATGTTGCATTTTTGGTGTCTTTGTTTTATATTGCAGTGCTTTCGGTCGAAACTTTTTTTTTCCAGATGCCAGTTATAACTACTTTGCCACGAAGTAACATTATTTTTTAACCTGTCTTACTTAGTATACAATTATTAGTTACGTATTATGTACTTATACAGAGTGAACCGTAAATAATATCATTAATTTCATAAGGTTTTTCTTCGAGATATTTCAAACAAAAAAGTTTAATACAATTTTGCTCCTTTTTACTTCCTTTGCTCCTGTAAAATTTATTTTCAGAACGAAAAGTTACATTTATTCTGATCAAATTTCTTCACATTTAAAGAACAAAACAAAAATTCTTTCAATCATTTATCATCATAATACAATGTTCTCTTAAATTGACTCAGAATATTAGGAATTAAATTGCTTTTCCAAAAGACGCTATGAAATGTTTCACATAAAACAATTTTTATCTCGATAAGGAAGCAAAAACGAGCAAAATTATATTAAAATATTTAGTTTGAAATATCTGAAAGAATAACCCTCTAAAATTATTGATGTTACTTATGGTTTATCCTGTATATTTAAGGTTAAAACTGGAGTCCTTAATGTATGTTTTCTTTCTTATCTACGTCATTAATTTGAATAATGGTTTGCCAATTTAAATGCTTATGACCTTAATTTATGAGTGCAACTGAACCGGATAATAGGCAAAAGAATAATCTTTTTCGTAACGACTATGGTCCTATCATATGTACTTATCATCTTAGTGCATTACTTAAACTAAAACGACCAAAAAATTACTGAGTCGAAATGTGCCGGTGTTGATAGAGACATAGAACAAAAATAGCAAAAAAAAAAAAATTAAAATAATGAAGATAAAGAGGAAGACAATCATGTTAAAAGGAAATGGTAATAAATAATATGAATATTAATGACATGGTGACAGTGATGTGATATGATTATAACTATGAAGAAGAAGTAAAAGATGATGATGAGATGATAATTATGATAATAATGATGGTGACTATAATGCCAACGATGACGTATTTCTCTCGCTAGTAAAACTTTAAATTATGATAAATTACGTTTGGAAATACAATTGGACGGTTCAGAACCATAGTGATCCAAGCGCCATTTACCAAAACCGTAGAAAACAAAGGTTAAAATGAAGTTATTATCATAATTCAATGGATATATATAGCAAGTAATATAACGTATACACATTTAATCTAAATGATATGTCAATCTTCATTAAACTATGATATTCACTTAACTTTGACTCTTGTTTTCTCCGTTTTTAATAAATGGCGCTTGGCCCACTATGGCTCTGAACCCTTCAGTTTAGTGTTAAATTGGACTATAATAAAATTATACTAGTTTACGAAATGCACAGGCCTCAGTAGCATTGAATTTTAAATGGTTAATGAGTAGCTACGAATAAAATCTTTCCCACATGATTTGTAGTGTTCTAAGGCGTAAAATCAGAATCATGCTGACTACTTAATTGTGAAGTCGTACTCCGGTATAACGTTTCATGATGTATCGTATGTAGGCTACATATCTTCTTAGTGGATTACTTTATGAGATCTATAAATTGTTTGAGGAAGGTGTGAGCCACTGGTTAGGGCTTTACGCTTGGAGCGATTAATTTGTTGAGGTTTTCCGAGATTTTCCAACTGTAAGACAAGTGCCAAGTAATTAGATGGCAAACCCTGGCCTCATCTCGTCAAATACTATTTCGTTACCCCAAATTCCGTCGACGCTGAATAACGGAGTAGTTAACACAGCGTCGCCAAATAACCGAATAAAAAGGAGGAGAAATAAGCGCATTTTTATAGTGGGGAGATATGAGTGAAAATATAATGGCAGGCAAAGTAATTGTCTCATGCCTCCATGGTAATTATTCTACCATTCACTTAATTATAACCAGGTATCTAGCTTTGAAGCCGTTAGCCCTGTTGACTCACAACATATTTCTATTCCCCTGTTAAAAGATTTAAGTTTTATACAATTGAGGACCTGGATACAATAACAGCGTAAGTGTACTCACGCTTTTATCGTATAAACATCGTTTTCAAAATCCTTTTCCTATCTGATAAACTTCTTCTTAATTTCGTCCGTAGCTCCTAGAAGTTAGAAGCTTACCGTAATGGTTGCCATGTGCTACGCTCTTATTGCACGGAACAAAATCGATACCTCGGCTACAGCGCGAATAGGACAAAATGGCGCCTCCTAATGAGACATGTGCGAGAACAGTGTATAAAAATGATGATGATGATAATAATATGAATAATATTATTATTATTATTACTATTATTATTATTATTATTATTATTATTATTATTATTACTATTATTAATATTATTATCAAAACGGGAAACAAGAAAGCGACACCGAGAGAAATGGAGTGATTTCGTCTCAAGATTAGAAAGAAATTTAACATTACCAAGACCCAAAACTTTCAAAAATTTTAAAGAAAATAAATTCGAAGATAAAAGAAAATGTTGTTATAAAGCATATTCCTAACGAATCTCTACTTGCTTACTTTAAAAATATATGGTTTCACAAAAACATCTCTCTTACATTAAAGAATTCCAACAACAACACAACAGATATTATTACTTATGATGAACTCATTGAAGTATATAAACGTTTAAAAAACGGGAAAGCCCCAGGCGAAGATAATTTAAATTTCGAGCTTTTTAAATACGCTGGAGAAGAATTTACCTATCGATTTTTATATTTCTTAAACAATATATGGGCAGGATTAAACCCCCCAGAAAGTTGGCAAAAAGCCATTGTAGTACCCATTTATAAGAAAGGAAACAAAAAACCTATGTGAAAATTACAGGGGTATAAGTCTTCTCAATTCTGGATATAAGATCTATACAGCCATAATCAAAAATAAACTATCACATCTTTACGAAGACAAAATCACTGAAGAACAGAATGGATTCCGAAAAGGAAGATCATGTTGTGACAGCTATTTCACCATGAAGATTTTAATTGAAAAGCACAGAGAATTTAATATTCCAACCCACTTAGCTTTTATTGATTTCATAAAAGCTTTTGATGGAGTTGATAGAAATAAAATTTTAGAGATTTTACGCTATGATAATGTGCCAAACCAAATCATTCTCTCCATTTATAATTTATATCAACAAAATGAAATTGCCATAAGAACTGAACGCGGAACTACTAGCTGGACTTCCATCAACCAAGGTGTTAGACAAGGGTGCGGTCTTTCCCCCCCTGTTGTTTATTATATAATATGAACTGTATTTTATACATTTGGAGGCAAAGTCATCATGCTGGAATTCAAATTAATCGAAACGCAGTTCTCGATACACTAATGTTTGCCGACGATCAGGTTATTATCGCTAAAACAGAGGATGCTTTACAAAGAGCCATTTATAATTTGCAAATAATCGCCTCTGATTTCAATATGGAAATCTCAAAAGAGAAAACAAAAGTCATGGCATTTTCGGGAGAGAACCCAATTCCAAGTAAGATCATGATAAATAATACTTTAATTGAACGTGTTAATTCATTTAACTATTTAGGTTATAACCTCTCTTATATCACTGATGAAGATACGTCAAACAAAATATCTAAATTTATAAAAATCACTGGCGTCATTAACGTCGTCTTCAAATCCTCCCATGTTCAGAAACATACAAGGCTAAAGGTATATAAGACACTAGCTCGACCGGTCCTCACTTACGGTAGCGAGGCATGGACAATCAGAAAAGCTGGTGAGCAAAGGCTGACGACAGCTGAAATGAGGTATCACCAGAGACCGGACGTTTAGGCATTATCATCGTCATCAATGGCACGATAGTCCTTCATGGGACCTGGCCTTTTTCAGAAGTTTTCGCCATTCCTCCCTATCCAATGCCAAACTTCTCCAATTTCTAACACCCAAAGTCTTGATGTCATCCATCACACAGTCTTCCCATCTCAATCTCGGTCTCCCAACCTTCCTTCTTTCCATCGGAATAAATTTAAAAACTCTCTTCGCAACTCTATCATCTTGCATTCTCACAACATGCCCGGCCCAATCCATCTTATTTTTATGAAGTTAACAATGTCCGGCTCATTATATAATCTGTACAGTTCGAAATTATATCTTCTTCTCCGTGTTCCGTTTTCTCTAACTGGTCCAAAGATTTGCCTAAGAATCTTATTTTCAAATGTACATAATAATGTCGCATCTGACTTCGACAATGGCCAAGTCTCAGATGCGTAAGATAGTACAGACCTTATAGGAATTTTATACATCATAATTTTTGTATTCCTAAATATAATTTGAGATTTCATATGTCTTATAAGACCATAAAAGCATCTATTGGCAGATAATATTAGTTTTTTTTTATTTCAGAACTAACATTATTTTTGTTGTTAATTTCAGAGCCAAGATAGATAAAACTATGGACAGTTTCAAATTTAAAAGAGCCTATTTCCAAGTAAGGGAGTCCATTTATATTAGCTCTCGTGACTGGCATATACTTTGTTTTTTCTTCATTAATTTGTAAATGCATCTTTCTTGCTGCCTTTTCCAGCTTAATAAAGGCCTCTTTCATTGCTGCCTGACTTCTTCCTATGATATCTAAGTCGTCAGCGTAAGCCAGCACCTGAATCGACTTATTGAAAATAGTGCCCCTAGTATTAATACGTGAATCCCTCATGACTTTCTCCAGCGCTATATTAAAAAGGAGACAAGATAGTGAATCTCCTTGTCGGACGCCACACCTAGTAGAAACAGGGTTAGACATCACGTTTTGAATTTTAACTGTACACTTGGTATTTGTCATCGTAGCTTTCACCACAGAGATCAATTTTTAGGGATCCTCAATTCCTCCATTGCAGCATAGAGTCTTCCTCTATTTATGGTGTCATAGGCTGCTCGAAAATCAACAAAATGATGATGAGTCTGGATTCCAAACTCGTTGCACTTTTCAAGTAACTGTGCTATTGTAAAAATATGATCTTTAGTGGATCTACCCCGACGGAATCCACAGTGATAATCACCAATAGCGTCCTCTACAAATGGGACAAGTTTAGGCATTATGAGTCATTAAAATAGGCAGGCAAAAAGGCATCATAAATGGCTAAAATAGGCAGGCAAAATGGCATTATAAATAGCTAAAATACGCAGTAAGAGGCAATTACAAAAACCTTGCACTAGACCCATTTATTTACTATGTTACACTATTCAATAACTCGATCGTCATATTTTAAAGAACTTAAAAGTTTAAACAAAATGCTAGTGTTGTACTTAACACAAAAATGAAAATGTTTTTAAGGGGCCTATGCATTGCAATGCCTTATTCGTTGCACATGACAACCAAATGCTTTTTTAAGTTCTCTGGGGTCATGCTACAGCAACGTCGCAATGAAAACTGGAAGAAAAATAACGTTATACCCGCACTCATTGTTGCCTCGTCAAATAATCACAAGCGATAATTAAAACGTTTACTGTTACACATTTTTTCACGGCACCACTCATTGTTGCAAAGAGAATGTGAACTGACTGAAAGACAATAATATGCATTCGGTGAAGTCACTTTCATTAGAAATAAATTAAAATATATCTGTAGGCAATTTTTAATAATACATTAATAAATGATAGATAAATAATCAAATAAAGGCAAAAAAGCATTTATTTTTTAAATTAGGTATTTATATTAAAAAAAAGGCAGAAAAGGGCAACACAAAACTGTGACGGTTCAATCACAAAGGTATAATTCGTACAGATTTACATTCCAAATGAAGATAGATTTAATACATTTAAAAAGGCATTCTGCCAAAATTCCGGTCTCTGATTATCACAATGGCTATGTATTTGAGTCTTGAACATACATTGTCAACTTCCAACCATTTACGTTAATAAATAAGAAGCTTAAATTTCTCTCTTTCAGTGATTTAAAATTGATTAATGTAAAGAAGCCAGGTGTAAAATCACAAAAATGAGCAGATGTACTCTCTTTAACAAAGTATTTGAAACCTGAAAATTTAGAGTGGTATGAAAGAGTTTTAACTGTGTGCTGAGTCAGAAAGTTCTGAAAATGAATCTGATTGTAACAATGCATGAGGGAAATAAAAACGTTAAAGTGAATCATAATCATGTTAATTAATTGAAAAAATCATCCAAACCTGTTTTCGAATCACAGTGCATTTATGTTTATCTGATAAACTAGTCAAAACTTGCATTTAACTAATATGTGTGCATTCCATGCAACAATAGCGTATGTTAAGAAATCATGCAAGATATCCAAGAACAAACTTTAGAAATGCCTTATCTGATTGCAAACAACAACCTGTGTAACATTTAACCTCACACTAGTGTTTATTGTTGAGTTATTCAAATTTGAAACTTTGTCTTTCTATTTCTCAAAATAATTTAAATCTACTTACGTTGTTATTGTATCTAGGCCCTCAGTTTTTACAATAATTTATTTTATTGTTGGCCTGTCAGGAAAGGGCCAAGCATGTGGAAAATAAATGAACGAAAACAGGTCTGTGGCCCACTTTCTTGTAGAGCTCATCCCGTCATTTGTGTTATCAGTTATCACCCAAGGGAAGCGAAATAAGCGTAGATTCTAACTTTTATATTTATTTTCGTGATCTGAATAAACAACTTCTCATAATTGTCTGTAATTTGTTTCAGGTATGTATTGCAGAAGGATAACAGCATGCTTTGTTATGTTACACGGAGGGTTCAAGACATGAAGAAAGATCCTATGTAAGTTTACAATACAAAGTTCATTATCAAAATGTTATCTGCAATTCCTCAAGTGTTAAGACTATGTGCTGTTAAAGTTAATGTATGTGCTTGATCATAATCTTTCCCTATGGGTCGAACTTAAAAGGAAACCCATATGAATACACTTCGCCATTATATGCAATATAACCTATTTCATTCTTGATTTTTACACATAGGCTTATTTCACATCAATAACCGGTGTAACTCCTGAACAGCAACGTAATAGTATAATAAATTATTTGTATCCCATTACATGTCGTTTAGTCCACACCTGTGGAGTAACGGTCAGCGCGTCTGGCTGCGAAACCAGGTGACCCGAGTTCGAATCCCGGTCGGGGCAAGTTACATGGTTGAGATTTTTTCCGGGGTTTTCCCTCAACCCAGTACGAGCAAATGTTGGGTAACTTTCGGTGCTGGACCCCGGACTCATTTTACCGGCATTATCACCTTCATATCATTCAGACGCTAAATAACCTAGATGTTGATACAGCGTCGTAAAATAACCCAATAAAATAAAAAAAATGCATGTCGTTTATAACTCCTATGAGTTGTGTCAACAGTATTTTTCTAGGATACCTAGGCTGCCCTCTTTCCGGCATCGTTAGAGTCTCTATTGTGTTCTTTAACATTGTACCAAAATGCTCGGCCACGTTAAGATCTGGTAATGCACTAGAGCAGACGTGCTCACGCTGTGGATTTTGCCCACTGTCTGCCCGGGGCTCTGAGTGTGCGTGCGTTAAAAATTTCCTGCACATGTAAACAGACAGTGTCGGCCCTGAAACCTAGTTGATAGCCTAAGTCTACTGATACGTTACCGGTATTTATTTATTTTTTCATTAATTCATTTACTTATTTATTATTCAGATACTTATTTCGGTAACGAACTTACTCACTTTTTAATTCATTTATTTTCTTTCTTTCTTTCTTTCTTTCTTTCTTTCTTTCTTTCTTTCTTTCTTTCTTTCTTTCCATTTATTTATTTGTTTTTTTTCTTTTCTCATTCTTCTCGCTTTATTTCTTGTTTGTTCTCTTTCTTTTTTCTTCATTTATTTGATTCTTTCTTTGTTCTTTCTTTTAATTCATTATTTATTTATTATTTTTCTTACCTATCTTTATATCTTTATTTATTTATTTTATCTGGTAGACATAAGGTCATCAAACCTTCTCTTCCCCTCTACCAGGGGATTACAACTACAGTTACAATAAAATCAAAGTACTAAAACATTATCTGATTAATAAAGACTGGACAATTTACTGTATAATATAAGAACAAAGAAACTATTAGTTACTGAAGTGAAACGTAGAATATAATTACATAGGGATGAAATTACTGCAGATTGAAGTATTTTATGCTACAATAGGAGAACTATTTACAAAGAGAACAGAACAAGTACCGGCACCAAATTTAAAGTGATTCAAGGTTCCCAATGGAATGAACGGTTTCTTTCTGTTCAAACTGGCGAATGTGTCAAATGCTTAGTATGCGGATGCCCTTACAGTGAAAATACATACATGAGCCACATGACAACAGCAGGCATGCTCAAATATACAGGAACATCATTTTATTTTTACTTCAATTTTTATTTTACCTGAGTTTTTTAATGTACTTCACTCACATCCGTTCTACTAGTGAACTACCACCCAAGACCGCATATGCAGTCAAAATCGCCTTATAGTCACAGTGTACAGTATTGAGTGAGTGAGTATAGTGTGTTCCAGAAAAATGGTCGTATTTTCCAGTGAATAAAGTGCATTCATTATTGAATCATATTTTCGCACAGGTTCTATATCCGTTTAGTTACGTCGCTTCCCTGTGTCCAACATCCGTTTCTATTGGTCCCTTTGTAAATACTAGTGGCTGGCTGTCTTAGCTCTTTTCTAAAAACATTTGTGTCAGGAATTTGACTGCTACGTAATATTATACAACTGTTTAAATTATTTAAATAAAAGGGTCTCGTTAAGTAACTGTCACGTGATTTCCCCCCTTTCTATGACCCTGCGACATATCTACTTGGACGGTCAGTAGACAGCAATCTGAGTAAATTTATCTGTGCAAATCGGGCAGAAGTGAAGTGATTACAATACGTAAGTAAGGTACTCTGTTATAGAGTCGCTACAGAATTATTAATTGCAGGATTATGCCCCTCATGTCGACTGATGCTTTGCATTATTTCTTTTGGGGTTACTGTAAAACAGTTGTGTTTGTTAAATATCCTACAATAATAGAAGAATTAAAGAATTACAGTCCAGAAACAACACATTCGATTTTTAGGAGATATGCTTAAAAACGTTTTCGATAATACACACACAAAAGAACTGAAGCCCGTATAGAAATGAACGGCCATCATTTTCAATAATTTGTTTAAATATTCAGATTTTTATTATTTTTCAATTTAAATGCACTCTCCATATTGTATGCTAATGTGCTGTAGACAGTATATTATACATTGCATAATGAATACATCCGCCTGGATAATTCAGTTAGTGAGTAAAAACAATTATTTTTTATATTTTACTGTATTTTGACTAAATAAAACCTAAAGAAAATTATCAAATAGCTATGTTAATATTAGAAATGTTAGTAAAAACAAACTGATGAACCGGTGTAATAATACTGTTGGAGATGAGCGTATGAAAATAATAGATAATTTAAAGCAATCCATCGTAAATGAGGTAAGTTGTTTTACGAAAGTAAATTATTGTTTCAGTAATTTTCCTGCCTATTGCAAAACACAGAAAACAAAACCTATAAGGAAATACATAAAACAAAATCATAATACCATTTCGTTTTGTAGTTGCCCTGAGTGGCGCAGTTGGTATAGAACTGACCTTCTGTGCCCGAAGTTGCGGGTTCGATCCCGGCCCAGGTCGATGGCATATAAGTGTGCTTAAGTGCGACAGGCTTATGTCATTAGATTTAGTGGCATGTAAAAGAACTCCTACGGGAAAAAGTTCCGGCACACCGGCGACGCTGATGTAACCTCGGTGATTGCAAACCGTCGTTAAATAAGCCGTAATTTAAATTTTTCGTTGTGTAGATAATGTAAATATATTGCTACCTAATTTGAAAAGATAAATGAAATGAAGTTATTAAATATTTTTGTATAGATGATGTAAATAATTCTAAAAAGACATGATATTGAAATAAAGTGATACACTATTCTAGGACAGTGGTTGTTAATCTTCTTCGAGCCTCGGACCCCTTCGAAAATCTGGCGAAATCTCCAAGGACTCAGGTTAAGAATACTCTCACTAGGAGATTAGCGACTGAGTGACCGCCACTGAACTCCTTGCCTGCCCGATATATGCACATCTCGCACAGGGCACGCCCATCGTGAGCACCTCTGCACTAGACCATTCTATGGTCCCGAAGAAGTCAATGCCGCAGATGTGTTTATAGTCTTTTCTTCTTTCTTTTTACTTCTTTCTCGTTTGACATCAATTCCATAAACAGAAGCGAAGAAAGATAAAGATAATTGATAATCACAAGGGTAATCTGTAATTTAAGCTTCTTAGTGATTTAAATTAATAAATTTATGTTGAATTAGAATATAATTGCACCAACTGCAATTATCATTATTGTGAATACATCGATTATAGCAATTTTCCCCTCTTCGATTATTTTTATCATATTCAAATCGAACTTGTTTTGAAACCCGCTGAGATGTGTAATTATACGTACCTTCTTTCCGTTCAACTGACATGCGTATACTCTACATATAAATTGTCCTTGCATTAATTAACTTGTCAGTTATGTATCCTGTGATATGGGAACTTCATAACCTGCAAAAGCTTTGAATTTATAAAGCATTTATTCATACTGTCACAAACAGATATCAGATTTGAAAAGTGACCGAAAACCTGATGTTCTATATATGCGCAAAAAATCATTCACGCAATAATTCTAACATTCACTTTGTGTATTTTCTCATTTTAGGGGAGTAATTCTTCACACTGTTCGATTCCTTGACTTTAAGAAAGTCTCTAGACATAAGCAAATTGCGTGACGACGTTTTTAATTTATGTTCCTATTTAATTATGCTACTGTTTAACTGTGTTTTGTTTTAAAGACCCTTACATAAGAGCGCAAATAGCCGTAGATACTGACGCGCCCTAAACATCACTATCACTATCATAATCAGATAACCGACCTACATTACAAAATTCATACTAAATCCGTACGAAACTGGATAAATTGTTTCGTTGGACAATAAAATCATCATAAACCAAATTGTCTACTTCGTACATAACGCATTTTGCTTTTCATTTTCTTCTATGGAGGATTTGTACTTTCTGACGATTAAAATGGAAAATAATTTTGACTTTACATAATCTCATTTACGCATTTACTTTAGTATGTTAAATTAATTATGCCCTAGCTGTAGAAGATCCAATCTTCGTAGCAGTAGCTTCCTTCAATATTTTTGTAATTTTTAATGACACAAAGAAATTTTTGCTGAATAAAATAGCCTTTGTCCGTAATTTTATGATTCAATTAAATTCGATGAAAGTGTTTGTATGATTATATTCTATAAATGAATCGGATTCCAGAAATAGCACATGTCACTATTTGTGGCGAAATGCGTTTATTCGAGTTTCATAGATTGTTGATATATTCCTTGCAGAAACCTCATGTCAGTATAGCCGTCTCACATTTGGACCACCTGTGAAATCCTGGAAGCGCGCAGAAACAACTCGTGTCAAAAACATGTGCCGACACATTGGTTCCGATTCCAGACGACAGACCTCTACAACACAAGGATACAAAAATTGATCCTACTGAATTACAAATATCTCACTTCTGGTGGTGAATACGTTGAAAAATAACTCAACAATTGCTTTATCTGTTCCAATAAAACTTTCAATGAAATGTTGTTCTCTTTCTGTAAATGGTCCCAGGAAAACATTTTTACGGCTTTCGTAATTGCGCTCGAATGGCCAAAATTTGTTTAAGCACCTCTTTTGACATTATTAAAATGGTGGAAGAAAAAAGATTATTTTTTTTTATCTGCCCCCATGAGAATGTTTGCTTGTAAGTACAAAGGAGAATACCATATTTACCTTTCTCATTGGCATATCCAGACAAAATCGTGCCAATTCACAGAGAGAAGCTTGGTGATATACGCAAACTAATTTGTTACATACCACATGAATATCAAGAATTTTACAATAATATTCTTCAGTGGCCTATTGTGGAAAAATAAGTTTATTTATATGCTGAACTTATGTATTAAGTACACAGTAGGCCTATGCACATATTGTATTCCAAATTTGACAAATAAACTGTAGTTGAACTGAAATTATTATACTACAATTTTGATTCCTTGCAGAAACAGCACATGTGAAGCTAATATATATTGATTTATTTCATTAACAATTAATTAGATTCCAAAAAAAATTGGTATAAAACGACACATCTACTAGGCTTCTGTCTGAAGATGTCAGTACTATAACAAAAGATGTGATCTACCACCAGTAATACCGTTTTTTGTGTCTACTGAAAAATTTAGTTTTCATGACAAGTGCTGTTCCTGCAATCCCAATTCAAATGTATCTCACGATAGGAAACAAATTTTCCATTGCTAATGCAGTCAGCAAAATTAAAGTTCCAAAAAGTAACACATTAGATGATAATGTCTAATTGAATCGAGTATATTAATGAAATTATAATCCTCAGCATCAAGTTTTCCAGTCTATATTTTCCTACACAAAAACAGACCGCTGTAAGCAGATGTAAATTTCAATGTGACCCCGAACTAAATATGAAATTTACCAGGAAATAAGAGCACACAGTACAAAAGCACATAAAATTTCTATTTACAGAAAGGAATGGTTTACATTTCATTATTTTATTTATGCATACGAAAGTGCTTCTGAATTCACAGACAAGGAATAAGCAGCTTCATAACGTCACTAATTACAAGACACTGAGCAGCTATTGCTGAATATCAGTGGCTTTTGGTACTTGAACATCTTAGGACTGCCACAATGAGCACTTCTCGTATGCTAGTTGGGCTTATACTTCTTTCCTCCCGACGCAGGTGGGTTGTAGTAAGCGTTTCACCGAGAAATTGTGTCCTGTATCCAGTATGAGTGAAGTTCTCTCTCGTCTTCATCATCATTATAATAATAATCGTCTTCATCATCATAATCATCATCATCATATAGGTAATATGAATTGGATCCTTTGATCCGTTGTCTTCGTATACAAAGCTGCTTCTTCCTACATATCAAGATCTTCCAGTATTTCTCTTCTCTTGCGACTTAATACTTTTAAACTTTAAGTGGAATACAATTTCTTGCATACTTTTCAAATTTAAGTACCAATGTGTTCCGAACTCGTCTATCCTGTACAATGTATTGAAATGTTTAATTCTTCTCAACAGGGAAATTACTGTTATAACGAAAGAACAATATTTCTAATTTTCATAAGAGTACATATCTTTAAAGTTCCTGATGCGAAATATGCCTTTAGGCATGTGTAACAAATGCCTCCCCATGTAGATTATTCGATGGATTTCGTTCATATTTAGTATCTACTAGTTACATCGAAGGGAGGTGGGATATGATGGTAAGGACTGAATTAATCTTGCTCAGGATAGGGACCTAAGGCGAGCTTATGTGAAGGCGGCAATGAACCTCCGGCTTCCTTAAAAGCCATAAGTAAGTAAGTTAAAGTCGAAAGGATGGATATGAAATTCATTCATTCATTTATACATACATACATAGTGTTCTGCCCAAAGGCATTACAAATCAAGAATTCTCCAGTCTTCCCTATTTTCCTTCCTCTTAGCCTCCACTTATGATCCATATATCTTAATTTCTTCTATTATTTGATATCTTCTTCTGGCTCGAACTCTTCTCCCGTTCACCATACCAGCATCCTTCAGTAGGCAGTTTTTTTCTTAGCCAGTGACCCAACCAATTCCTTTTTGTCTTCATGATCAGTTTCAGCATCATTCTTTCTTCATCTACTCTTTCCAACACAACTTCGTTTCTTATTATGTCTGTCCATTTCAAACGCTCCATTCTTCCCCATATCCACATTTCAAGTGCTTCTAGTCGATTTTTCTTTCATCGTAATGTCTATGTTTCTGCTCCCATACAATGCTACACTCCACACAACGCACTTCATTAGTCTCTTTCTTATTTTTTTCTAGAGATGCTTCTTTTTCTATTAAAAGCTTAATTTACCATTATTATCTTCCTTTTGACATCCTGGCAGCAGCTCATGTTATCACTTATAGTACACCCCAAGCATCTGAAGCTTTCCATTAGCTCTACTGCCTTATTTAGAATTTGAAAGTTTACCTTCTTCACTTTTCTTCCTATGACCATGATCTTCGTCTTGTTGGCATTTATCTTCATCCCATACTGCTCACATCTGTCATTTAGCTCCAGTAGTATGTCCCTTAGTATCGTCTTCTCTTCTGTTAACATTGTCATAGCAGCAGCAAATCTTATGCACTTTATTCTTCTTCCTACTACTCTCACTTCTATGTTATGAAAACAGTTCTTCACTAAGTTATAGAAGTATAAATTAAACAGTGTAGGTGATAAAGGGCATCCTTGACGTACACTTAGCGGCAAAAAGAATGGGCAGACTCTTGGTCAATAGAAATGCTAAGTTCTATCGCGCGGTTCACTCGTGTAAACGTAACCCAGTGCAAGGCATTGCTGTGGTGTCTCTTCATTGAAAGTCATCCGTCTATAATGTAATAAATCTCACGAGCACTGTGTGGCACAGTGGTAAGAAGTCTGACATCCGTGCCAGAGGTTGTGAGTTCGCCTCCTGGAACGGTAAAATTATTATTATTTTTTTTAACTTTTACTTAATTTATAAGTTTAAATGTGAAATGGAATTTGTTAATAAACTTCGTTATGCCTGCCTTGTAAAAATATTATTGCCCATCACCTGTGAGCTAGTAATAGGTGAGACCTGGTCTGTATAAACAAAAATACTTGTCTCACATCCTAAAAAAACGGACACATACCAAACACAAATAAATAATTAAATTAACAAAAACAATTTGTTAATATATTAACAAAACAAGGTTGTGGTGGGGACTAGCATCTCGTCCACAAACCACCTGCGTCAACATCTGCCCTCATTCTGCGCGGCATGGAGTCCACAAGATTATGGAACAGGTCTAAATTCTTGGCCATCTTCTCCCTTGCATCTAGAACTCTGTCCCACAATTCCTCAGGTGTCCGAACGGGTGGTTGTTCTGCCCAATTAGAGCGTAGGATCTTTTGACTGCAGCCCACAAATTTTGAAACGGATTCATATCTGGTGAATTTGGAGGCCAGTCGACTGGGTCGACATCACGCCTCCTCGTAAACCATCTTTGAATCCGGTTGGCGGTGTGTATCGGATGATTATCCTACTGGAAGAAAAGTGTTCCTTCTGGATATCGTTTTCGGGCGGAAGGGATCATTACATTTGCCAAAATATGTTCGTAGACTTGTCGTAAACAGACCGTGGATGAGTTCCAGAAGTCCTGCCCCATCGTATGACATCCACACCGAACACGCGACCCTCACGGGAAGCGTATCGGTGGTCATTCATACAATAAACTAGGGCAGTACTACAGAGTGATTTATATAGAAATGACACATTTCTTTCATTAATTGTTTCAAAACGAATTGTGCTAGCGACAACTTATTATACCTAAAATGTAGAGGAATTTTGGGAGATTACTTACCTCTATAGCAAATGTTGAAAATGTCCTCCATCCTGCATAAGGCACAACTCAACACGTCGTTCCATGTTACTGGCCACTCGTTGGAGGACTCTGTTGTTAGCTTGAATCTCCTGTGTGATGTTGTGCTTCAGATCGTCCAATGTCTGGGGACGTGTGGCGTAAACCCTGTCTTTTAAGTAACCCCATAGAAAGAAGTCCGGCGTTGTCAAATCCGGAGATCTCGGTGGCCACAGGTTCCTGGAAATTATTCGGTCGTCACATAACCGAATAAATGGAACCATGCTTCATCAGTGAACCATGTGATGGACAATGTGGCAGGATTTTGCACAATGAACGTCTGAAACCAACGACAATAATTCAATCTTTTATCCTTATCTGGTTCCTGTAGCTGATGAACAACCGTAACCCTATATGGCTTTAGGCTCTCTGACATATTGAGTAGGTGTACCCTGTCTTAATGCTTTTTTGGGTGACTGCTCCAGTCGTGCTCTTACGTCAACAACAACCTTGGGAAGCCTAGATGAACGATGCTTGCCCTTTTCACTCACCAGAGATCCAGTTGTTTCCAATTTGTTTACCAGTCCCAGTATTGTGTTTCTTTTGGGAGGATTGCGAACACCAAATTCTCTCTGGTATGCCCTTTGAGTAGCTGTAATTGAATTCGTAATCCAGTATTGCTTCACAAGGAAGAGTCGTTGATTTAATGTGTACTGCATTTTCACGTTGACACAAAATGTCGAAAACAGCTGCCAACAATAGGAATAAAACATAAACCTCTGCGCATCTAGTGCTGCCAACAGTAGGAATAAAACATAAACATCTGCGCATCTAATGACAAGGAATCGAAACTCCAGAACATTCTGCTTAATTTGGTGCTAAAATTGGGTCATTGAATGAATTTCCAACGTAATAATTAAAGAAAGAAATGTGTCAGTTCTATATAAATCACTATGTGTCATTGCTATTGGAGACAATTACCTCGTCGGAGAAAATTACATTTCTCCAATCGAAGTCCTGTCGGAGAGTAGCATACGCAGAATAACCTATGTGAACCAGGGCAATGAGTTATTGTTTCTGTGCCATCTTCAAGCGTAATGACGAGACAGAACGTTATATTAATAGATAGCAGTATTGCTTGAAAGAGAGAGGGAGGTTTATTATTATTAGAGTTTGGGCATATTCTAAGATATATCGCCATATAATTATAGCTTTGCGGGACACATATGATGCAACTTTGTAATAATAAAAAAAGAAGATTGAGGTACTACTACTAATTTGTTCAATATACCAATGCCGTAACAACTTACGCTACTGCAACTGTTTATATCAGTTCGGCATAATATATGGTTTTCCTGTTCATATTCGCTCCGGTCGATTTTGTATTTATCAATTTTATTACTATTTCACTCTTCAAGAGCCCTGATGTATCTAGAATCAACCCACCATTCGATTTTATTACATATTTTAGCCTCTTAAACAAAATACAGCAAATTTAAATGGTTTAATTATGTGTTATCTAGTGAACTATGGCGTTGACGAGACAAGCATGCGCAATGTATGTCTCTGGAACTTAGAAATTGTCGGCCGGCCCATTCTTTTTGCCGCTAAGTGTACTCCTCTTCCTATTTCGCCTTCTTCTGATATTTCTTCTCCTAACCTGATTTGACTCGTCCCATATAAAGATTACTGATCATCCTCCTCTCTTTCCAATCCACACTTTTTTTTTTTTTTTTGGAATCTCTATAATTTTTTTTTAAATCCGCTCTGTCAAACACCTTTTCTAAGTCCACAAATATTACATACACTTCTTTATTCTTCTAGGATATGAAATAATACCTGTAGTTATTATGAGTAAAGAATAATATGTATTTATTTGTAATATTTTTTGAGTCACTCACGAGGTTCCAACCAGTCTTCTAACAGCTGTTCAAACATACATCAATTCAACATATTTAAATACCGGTATTTGAATTATAAAACATAAAATGACGATTAACTCGAAATCTGTTCCAATAATAATTATTTTTATTTATTTCTTACATAAGATGATACAAGACCACTGTTTCCTGAATGACTAATTTTTTTTTTGTAATATCCAAAATTTTTAATAATAACTGCTGTATGCCTGGAAATAAGTTTCGCTTAGTACGGCGCCATTCAAAATTGATATCGATCAAGAACAGCCCTGTAGCGGAATTTCAGAGTGTCAGTTTTCGGCAATAATATCTCGGGATATTTTTCGTAATGCACTTACAAATAAATATTTGCTCTTCTATTGTGTACTGAATTACCACAGACTAAACTGGCCTTCACTGAATGGAAGTCAGCCTTATACTAATACTTTAACTTTGACGTCGCTTTAGCCAGTGTTACGTGCCCATATCACGCAAAATAAAACCTTTCCATATTCGATACATTAAATACTAGGCTAAACAAAATAATTATTTTATTTCTTATTTACATCGAGTCTTTACATTTATATTTTCAAAGAATTACCTTTACGAGATATACACGCGAGAAACTTTCATTTCATACATATTTGCCTTGTAATACCCTCAGCAACTTGAATTAAATTGAATTTTACGAATGGGACACTACGACTTAGCGCTGCGACTTTTCAAGGTGTATTGCGCTAACTTTAAATCGCAGCCCACACCGACTCGTCCCTAGGCCAGTCCCCTCCGTGCGTCGCCAGCCAGGGTTCGGGGAATGTTATGGAATGATGACGAAATGGAGATATGATGACGGAATGACGTAGATGCTTAATAAGATAGCGGGATAACCCTGAGAAAATTCTTAACTACGACTTTGTCAGACACGAGTGACCATAGCTGAAGGTCTAATCACTCAGCCACCGCAGAGGACATCCTCAGTGGTACATTGTATGCACTTGAACTTCACTTACTGTTATCCAATCCACACATTCATATTTTTCGAACGTCCAAAAAATTTATTAGCGTCAGGTCACCCAGCTCGCTACAAAAACTATACAACGAACAGAAACTGCACAAAACCACTTCTTCATCTACACTTCTACACAGACGGCTCCCCATTGGAAGAAGGCCCTGCACAGGAAGTAAGAGTTGGTTGTGCTTTTGTTGTATATAATGAATGTAGGGAAATCTATTCGGCACACTTCAAACTGGCACCGTAATGTTCAGTCTACCAAGCGGAGTTATGTGCGATAACAGCAGCTGTATAATGGAGCACGCAAAACAACTGCAGTGTATGCTTGTTCAGTGACACGCAATCCGCCTTGCAATCAGTAAACGACAAGTACAATACCAACCCCATCTCTGTAATAATCAGGCAGCTACTTGACAATTTTTCCAGGCACATATTATGTCTATCCTGAGTTCGGGGACATGTTGGTGTCCTGGGACACGAAAGAACTGACGACTTGGCCAAATCAGCAGCAAAATCAGACTTACAGCCACTTTATAATCTGTGCCCTCTATCTTTTGTTAAAATTAAACTGAAAGATTATGTTTTTGAAGGGTGGAACCAAAAATGGAGGAATAACATAACAGGTTCTTTGACTAGGGACTTATATTTCCCAACCGTACTCGACAGATTAAATTGTAAAATATTGATCCTAAAATTATTTTGAGACAATTTCGTCGGGACATTGTACATTCGTAGAGTATCTTGCAAGTTTCACGATACAGAGAGAATGAAAGTGTAAGTGTGACGAGGAGACCCAAACAGTGAGACATCCTACTTGAGTGTCCCTTATTCTGGCGACAGAGACATAAATTTAAGTCAAATCTGAACTTTCGGGGATAGGGTAATTCCTGGTTAGATGGCCATAGTTTTTTAAATCACTTAGAACAGGATAACCGATTGGTAAAAAAATACGAAACAAATCAAATACGTTCCTTCAATGTTATATTTCACCACTACAGTGCCCACATTTGTGGGTGAGATGGACATAGGATATAGGGATAGATGACCACCATTATTTTCAAGTAAATTCACAACAATTTTTTGTAAAACAATGAGGTTTTATGCACTGGATACATAAATATAGTGTCTAAGTATATAAATATAATTGTTTGGAATTTTTCAATAACTTGTTTTTTTTTCTTTTTTTTTTTTTCCTCTTTTAGTGAATTTTCCTTAAAATAACACAGAAATAAATTAAAACGCTTATGAACACATTATAATAATACTCCGAGGCACGACAGCCCATGAAGGACCATGATCGAACAGCCGGCTGCTGGCCTCACGTCCACATGCTGAAGCAGAGGTGGACGATCATCCAACTAAAATGGAGATATTGTGTGATTAGCACGATGATCCCCCCAGCCGTTACAGCAGGCTTTCGTAACCGGATTTCGCAACCTATCGTAGCTACCCAAGTGCATCACGATGCTGGGTGGGCACCGGTCCCATACACTGGCTGCAATTTCATGAGAAAATTTCTTCCCCCCAGAGGGCTCGAACCAGTGCGAATTCCGTAACGCGAGTTCTAGGCAGGATGCCTTTCTGGACGGCCTCCTAATTGCGGTCGAGTGGCCAAAATTTATATAAGCACTCCTTTTGACATTATTAACATGGTGAAAGAAAAAAAAATACTTTTTTGTCTGCCCCCATCAGAATGCTTGCTTGTCAGTCAGTCAGAGAATATTGCCAAGTTCTTCAGCAAAACTGTAAGCGAGACTATAGACATCAGTCCCTGTAAGGGAAAAACCATGTTCCTGCATATTTAATATGGCGAACAAACCTACATTCACTGTCATTGCTATGTGCCACTAGATCCCATTGCACCCTTTGTAGAATTGTCTGTTTTAACTCTTCTTTCCAGAGCTTTTATTGGAATATGAAATGTAATGAAGGTTTGACGTACAGAATTGCCATATTTAACGGCTTCAAAAGCACGGTTTAAGTCATCTCCGTTCATAAAGATGCGGTTGCTGCAGGCTTTGCTTTGTACTTTATCGGAATCTAGAAATAACGATGACAGAATGTTTAAAGATGCCTTACCTCTTTAATAATGTTTCCAGCAAATTTCCTCACAAAACGCAGTATTTTTCTATTGTTATTTCAGGAGGTGTAAAATTATTGCTTGCTCACAAACTCACGAACGGCTACAAAACGCGGAAATAATAACCTTACTTTTTCTCAGGTGCAACGATCACTTCGTTTAATTAACATCTGGCGGCAAACCGATTTTCATTCGAAACAGATGATTAGAATAAAAATGAGAGCGGTTGGCCGTCTCACCGGAATTACCCTATACATTCTCCAGCACTTTGCACAGTCTATTTTACGACAAGGTGTTATTTAAAGATTTTCTAATGTATATTAATTCTGTTTATAAAGAACTTGGTGGATAAAATCAGTGTACGTGTATATAGGATTTTACTGTATCAAATCTACATATTTAGAACTTCAAGGGACCGACATAGTGTACAGCGAACTTTAGTGTATATAGCAGTGATGGGGAGAAGTAGCACAGTGTGTTCCTTTCCCCTCAATCATAGTTGAACGCATCCCATTGCTAGCTAGCAGACTACTCATTCCTATATCTGTTTCCGACCACTCTGTCACAACAAGTCTGCGAGTATCAGTGGTGGAATCATATCCCACAGCAAAGTAAAAAGATACATTTACAAAGATGAATGGGTATAAAAGTACTTTTGTGTTACTCGAAATAACAAAGCATTGTATTTGTTGTGCAATAAGGAGGTATACTGCTCCTTGTTTAGTGTGTTCTGGCATTTTAAAACCCTCCATGAACAGAATTATAGTGAGAAGAATTTGGCAGATAAATATTTGAATTTGTATTTATATCGTGGTGACATTGCTATGACAAAAATACTGATATTACAGTATCGTGACGGTTTTGTGTAGTCGTTTTACAGATTAAACGCTAATTTATGTTCTTTTTAAATAGGACCATCCCGCAATAAGAAATTGGAAGAATTAAAACATTCATTGAAAACCAAATACGAGCCAGCTTCAGTTTGTTTAGCAACAAACATACTTCCTGTTAGTTATTTTTTCTCAAAACATATAGCGGAGAAATTTAGGTGTTCTCGGAAGGAAGTAACAACTTCGGCCCAAGGTTTTATAACATGATAATAGCTAAATTCCTAACACTATTTGTTAATGATCCTTATTTTAAATAATCAATTAATAATTACTGTTAACAGAGAAAATTTAAAGTTCAATTATTGTGATATTTGTTTTTCTTCGTCTTCTTTCTTCTTCTTCTCTTTTACTTTTTACTCTGTTATTTAATAAAATGTCTTAACATTATGTGGGATGCCTCCTGAGTACTGTTTCTGGGGGTGCTAGAGAGTTTTTATATTAAATAATCCATATGTATCTTTGTTCTGGAAATAAATTATTATTATTATTATTATTATTATTATTATTATTATTATTATTATTATTATTATTATTATTGTCTTTTTTGTAACATTACTTATATATTTGTTAATTATTCGTGCTATCAGTTCACCTGTTGCAAGAAAAGTATTTGCATTCTGTTTACTTTGCTCATTACTCATTCGATCTGTTTACCGAATACAGTAACACAATTATTATTTTCGTTGCATTTATGTAAATACATTTTAATTACTGAAATGCAAACTCGTGTTTCGTTCTATTAACATTTATCAGCACCCTATTAGTTTAGGTCAGGAGTATAACAACATAACTATTACATCGCGTTTCTACTGGGTTACGCCACTGCACAGCTTTGGACTCGCCTTGTAAACAATCAAACCGGGAAACGACGAAATACGCCTGACCTTGCTGTTTTAGATGTGGAATGAGTAAGTTGCTGATGTTGTTCGTTCCACCCCTTTTCCCCATCGCTGGTATATAGTAATTCATTGTAAGAGTTCAGTGCACATAGAAAATCAGCACATTAATATAGAACTTTCGTGTCACCATTCTTTGCATACAGTACTTCAGCATTCCTAGATACTTTAGCGATTTTATGTACTATTTCTTTCTTAACTCGTATAATCACATAGGTTTAATTCAGTTTAGTTTAGTTTAGTTCACTAGCATGTATGACATGTAAATTGTTGCAATGTCTAAAACTTAAACCCTAATATACCTTCGGGTGAAACAGGGTTTCTCCATGCTGGATATACAGGGTGATTCAAAACCTCTGCAACAAACTCTGAGGGGTGATAGATCTATCAATAAGGAACCCTTTTTGTTAAATAACCTATGTCTTTTGACGCGTCGTTTCGAAGTTACCGTTAAAAACATTTTTGCGCGGGCGTATGTCAATGTATGCGAATGTGTGCACCCCTGTTTGTTTGTTGAGATGTTTGTAAGAGACGAGAAGGGTTGTTATTGTTTGTTTACGTTCAGTGTTCAATACCTTTCCCTTTCAGTTCAGTGTAATCATCAATCGAGAATGGATGTCTACATTTTTTCCGCGTTAGCCGACATGGTAATGTGTTATATGTTATGTTATGTATACTTCTATTTTACGCGTTTTTTTCATTTCACTGTATCTCGTTCGCATTCATGTTCTTCCTTGTCTGTCGTGCCACAAGCAGATCTTTTTTTACCAAGCTGCGCTCGTAGAGAAACGACGCAGAGTAAGTGCTTCGCGGAAGTTTGATGACTGAGCATTTGTGTAACTGGAGTACAAATTTAGCGATATGACAGAAGAAAGTGGTGAACGTATCGCAAATTACAATATCAACCATATTCTCGCGGAAACGGAAGAAGAGTTCTCCACATGTACCAACAGCAGCTTCAAAACAGAAATCATCCTTACCACACAGTGTTTGCTCGACTTTATCAGCGCCTTCGAGACGATGGGTCTCTTCGTCCACGGCGCATTGGTGGAAGACCGTGTAGATATCCATTCTCAATTGATGATTACACTGAACTGAAAGGAAAATGTTTAACAACCCTTTCGGTTCTTACAAACATCTTAACAAACAAACAGGGGTGCACATATTCGCATGCATTGACGTACGCCCGCGAAAAAGCATTTTCAACGATAGCTTCGAAACGACGCGTCAAAGGACATACGTTGTTTAACAAAAAGAGTTCCTTTGTTAGACCTATCACTCCTCAGAGTTTGTCGCAGAGGTTTTGAATCACCTTGTACAATAAATATAATCTGTGGGGACTACGTTATCTACTTACATGTTTTTTTGTCTCTGTGGTCGTATGATAGGATATGTATCGGCGTGGAATGAAATGTTTCGAAAAATTATTATAATTTTATTTCTGTTGGTATGAGTATACCTGCCCCATGTGACCCTACATTATTGTAGTTTCATAGTGCGTCTTTTTTCAGATTTAAAGGGCATGGAGCGTAGACGTAAAGAAACTACATTAGTAAAATATGTGACACTTTTATCATGGGTGAAACCAAAAGTCTGTCCGGTCGTAAATATATTTAGTAATGTTTATCGCAAACTATATTTAACTCTATATCACGAACTGAGTATGTTAGGACTATAATTCACAGCAACATAATCACAATATACAGGATACATAAAAAGGTTTCCGCACTTCATTTGTACACCACCGGCGTAAAGTACAGCAGCCTGTTGAGATTTAATAACCGTGAAACTCTGAGTACAGTGATTTGTACATAGTGTAGAGCTTGCCGTAAATGCTGACAGGTCGTGAACGAGGGTGCACCTATTTCAAATTTTAAAAACAAACAAAAAAAGAAACAGAGAAGCGTTTTAAGACTTTTATTTCAATATTATACGAAGTATAAACGTAAAGATAAAGTAAAGATGGAGACATTATTGTAAAAGTAGGAGAAAACAAACACAGAATTAAATGCAGATCTGAACGAGGCGGCTGTGTACAACTAGTAAGGCAACTAATTATTGTAATATAATATTCAATCTAGATTAAATTTTACTATAATAGTGACATTATTTATTAATTAATTCTCTTTTTCTTCTTCTTTATCATTTAGTACTGTAATTTTAAATTATTAATTTATGCAAAATAGTTTAAACAATTTAGGTTGGTACACATGAACCAAAAGCAACGAGATCACGCTGTAATCCCTGAAGCCAGAGTACGGAGACCGCTCCAAGAGGACTATATATTAGAAGGGTTCATAACCCGGATTAAGTGTAATCTTAGTAAGCAAGGTAATAAGTGATTTTCCGATAGTCAATATACAATGTAATATAATATAATTTTTATTTAGTATTCAGTCTAAATGACATATCATGGTTAAAAAAAACATCATTTGTAAATATGTTAGATGTAAACTGTTTGATATATATTTCACAGCCATCATATGGTAAAACTTTGTATAAGATATTGTTGAGTCAAATGCCTGAAGATGCCCGAGGTCGAAAACGTTAGAACATTAGTTGTCTATAACATGCAATGAATATTTACATTTGTAAGTGTTGTTGATATTTTTTTAACCATGATATTTATCATTTAGACTGAATACTAAATACAAATTATATTATATTACATTAAATGTAATCTGTCAACAAGCTTCTCACAACTACCAGAGGAGCACCACAAGCAAGAAGAAAATTGCGGGAATTTCAAAAGACTTCTCTTCACCTCCCCTCTATAGTCAATTATTATTGTTATCATTATTATTATTATTATTATTATTATTATTATTATTATTATTAATATTGTTACTATTATTTATTTATTTTCCTTCGCTGTTATTTATACTCGCTTTAACATCTTCGGTCATATCGCGAGTCAATTACTATTATTATTGACAGTTTCAGAAGACTTCCGCCGTTAATTACTTATAAATTCTCTGCACCTGTCCGTTATATTAATATCTATATCAATGTTTGAAATGTAACCATCTCTATTAAAGTTTTGATTTTTTGTTATTGCAATAAAGATCTCGAGCCAACACCATCAGCATTTTCAGAACGTGATCTGCTAGGAAGTGAAGGTAGGAAAAGGGCTGTGAAATATGAAATCAATGAGACATGACCAACCAAATCTGTTGTGGTTAGAATGCATTAAATTTATTAGGTAACAATATAATTATAATTTTTTTCATAAATATACAATATATTTTGTTACAATTAATTTCCACAGTTTTATTGTAATACAGAAAAGATTTCATTATCCTAAGTTCACTATTATTACAATAATATAATTAACAACAACACAGGAAAGTGTTGTACAAAAAAATTATATTGGAAATCTGAGATTATTTCATAAAATTTATTTAAAGTGAGTTTATTTAATTTTGTTAAATTTCTAAATATATCATTAGAGTTATTATTGTGTTATGAAGAAAATAATTTCAAATCATCCTCAGTAGAAATCGGAATCTGCAATGATGTACATTTATTGTCCTATACAAACAAATATTGATGTTTCAAATAAGCGGTTAAATAATGTTAAGACTTGTGATAAAATAGAAGGCTAGTGTAACTGTCATTGTGTTTAAATTACATATGAAATGTTAAATATGGTACCTTTCATAAACTTTGTTTAATGTGTCGAGAAGATGGCTCCTGTGTTTGACATACAACCTTGGCCACAATCTGTATTACACAATAGCGTATTACCAGGTTCACTTTCCGCATCCAGTTTCACAAGCACATGTAAAATCCGAAGGCACACAGCTCTTCAAATCTCCGTGTGAAATTTTTATTCTGATACACCATCAGTGCTAAGAGGACACCTACTAAGATGAAGAAGCTTGACATTGCCACAGAAGTTTCTGCACTTAGAATGCAGACAGAAGTAGTTGAACAACATTCACTCCCGTTCTCTTCCGGAAAGACAGTAACATCAAAAAGGAGGAAAATTCGAAGTCTTCGCATCCAACTGTATCGCTAGAGTATGGAAAGGAAAACAAGGTACGAGGAGAACTGAAGACAGAACAAGCCCTGTGCACAGCTTTTCTTCACGATTTGCTCAAGGATGTCACTGGTCATCGGAATTGAAATGTAAAACACTTAATATTTACTTACAAAGACCAAGTGCAACAGAATTTTCAGAAAGTCATTGAAATTTCCTTGTAATGCCATTCTTCAACATAAGTTTGCTAAGTATACAAATGATGGTGATTTTGGGAAAAAATATTAGATGAGCTAAAATATGCTTGTGACAAAATGACTAACAGGTGAGTTGAGCTGTCACATATCCAATGAAATACCACTAAATATCAGTTTAACTTGTAACAATAACAATGAGGATACTGTTGATGGGTTTGAAAGATTTAAAAAACACTCATTATCAGGTAAAAATACAAATCAGGTGCTTGTGTTTATGGCAGTTGGTCTTTGTCATAATTACAAGCAGGTACAGAATTACTTTTTAACAAATTTCGGTACTCCTGATACATATCTAGTAAACCTTTATTTTCAATGCAATTCAGACAGTACAGAACATTGGCCTTAAGGTAGTAACTGTATATATGCATAGGCTTAATAATCAAAAAGCTTACATCTTGCTTGGGGTAAAGCCAGATCAACCATTTTATTTAGCAAATGGTCAAATAATTTTTTAATTTTTTTACACGAACCATCTCTTAAAATGTACACGAAATATGTCCAAAAAGTATAACGTAATAGTTGAAGAATAAAATATCAAAATGGAAACATATAGGTCTATACTATACAAATAGTTAACAAATATTAATGATAAACATCTATACGCAAGAGAATTGAGACTGATGAGAGTAAGGGTTGCAGGATGGACATTAAGCCATTCAGTAGCTGCAGACATTTCTTGCATGTCAATACTGGCAGTACATGTAGGAGATGCAGCACATAGAGCACAATTTGTAGGAAACATGAACAAGACATTTTATGCACTGAATGGTAGTAAATGATTTTACTTTTGAAAATTTAATGGACCTTTAAAATAATATAAAATGTTAATTTGCTAAACAGTCACTCAATTTTTCTATGAAAATTTTATTTTGTAGCCTATAGAGTGATTTACGAGGAGTTACCGTCACTTACGGAACATATTTTCAAAGACATTTTGAGCAAAAAAAAAAAAGTTATATAGGCTAAACATGGCTCCTATTCTCAATATTTTCAGAGTTACAGTCATTTGAAGTTGTTTGTATAATACCATTATTCTTTGACTTTAAAGATAACAGGATATTACAGATAAAGAATGTACTATTCAGAAGTATTATTTCATTAATTAGCTAGTATTCTGAAGCTAAAAATGTGTTGTGAATTCCATACTTGCTTCGTACAGATTTCTTTTTATTTTTAACTACAAAATTACATTTTATTTACCAACTTATCGTAACAACTGTACAAATCATGCCACTCCACACTGGGCCAGACTGAGTAAAAAATGGGACAAAATTGAAAAAATTAACATTTTTTTACAATACTTTTGACAGTGTATACTCATAGTAGGGATCCTGGTGAGCACTAAACTCATGATGCATCATCGATAACATGTTTTAACAACTGTGGCTACAGCCTTGAAAGAGAGCTATTGTAACCAGGCGATAGCGCACCAGTCAGTCCTAGGCCGTGCGCTTGAGACAGTGGTGTGTGTTACGTGGTCACATTCATGAATAAAGAAATAACAGTGGCTGAGAATGTTAGAACAAAGGGTAGGTTTTATTAGGAATACATGTAATTTTGAATTGGGTTATATAGAGTGTAAATATTTGTGATAACTCGGAGGAATGCAATTTAAGCTAATATATTTTAGTTTCCAATTTTTAAAGAGGGTTATAAAGTGCGTGTCACTCGATGTTACGAAAACTTTTGTGTCGATGGTTTAAACAGACTCTATAGATTGCAGAAAAGTCGTATTCAGCTGCAGATACTTGAACTTTTCTGTTTAATGTGTGAAAATTCAGATACCTACGTACAGTATTATTCATTACTATTCCAGATGACCGCTGTTTTTTACACCGTGAAATCATGGAAGCCTTGCTACAAAATAATATGATAAGACAGCTGTTCATGAGTTTGTTATTTCATAATTAGGATTACGTGAAATTTGTCAACAAAATTTTTCTTCAGAACTAAAGAAAAAAAATAGTTCATTCTGCAGTAATTTGAATAAAAGACAGCAGAATTTCTACAGAATGGAAAAAAATAAATAGGAAGAAAAATATGGCAGTTCATTGGATCAAGAATTTAAGCTGCTCCCATGTAATAAATGTCATGTTGAACATGTGGCTGGATGTTCATAGTTGTATAGTCATTCTGCTCATTCAAGAAAATTGTTCTCTGAATCATCTCAGAAGACCAAGAGGAGGAAAACCGAACATCTCAGAGAAGCTGCTGATCCTGCTGCGCTTGCTCTTGCTACTCAGATAAGTCTGAAAGCTTCTGGTAAAAAGAAGCAGCTAAACTAATGGGAAATGCTGTAAGTATACCAACCCGTGCGGCAAAAATTCCAACTGTATATAACGGGCATAGTGATTCCTGCAAAAATGTTACAAAATATAGTGGTGATGACGTTTTAGCCCTGATAATGGATACGAAATTATCTAAATACCAGTACACTTTATTGAGACTATAAGCAAAATGTAGGAATGTAGATTTATATCCACCGTACAATGAAGTTCGAGAAGCAAAGTTGCATTGTATACATGTGATATTACTCTGATAGAAATAAGTGCAGAAGTGAAGTTACAGAGTCTGTTAGATCATACAGCCAGACGAATTTATGAAAAGGAGAAAGGAAGAAATTCAGAGTCGGTTTCTAAATGAGATGGGACTTCTTGTGGAGAAACCCAAAGGACAGAGTGGAACCTCAAACAACGGGAATACTCCTAGAAGATTCTTCTCAAATTCCGAATTAACATATCCATAACCGGGATAGATAAAGACTTAATTATACGTTTTGCAGTTGTTCTTCGAGTAATTTCTAGTGGAAGAGACATTAAAGTTGATTCTTTCAATCAATATGCGCTAGAAAATGCAAAATTGTTCATTCCGAAGCATCCCTAGTTTAACCTCCTAGCTACCGTACACAAAATTCTCATCCATGGGTCTCAGATTATTAACTCAGCTCTGCTTCCAATTGCACAGTTATCTGAGGAGTCTCAGGAGGCTGATAATAAATATATTAAAATAATATATCGAGAGCCCCACACAAGGAAAAGTTCTCGTAAAAATACAATGACAGATTTATAAAAGTCAACACCTTCTCATATCTTTCGATCCTCTCTTTTCAAGTATAAAGAAAGTCACATAAAAAACACAAAACTCCCTTGTGGAAGGAAGGATTACAGCTATTGAAAGACTCTAGTGAGGAGGAAGAAGAAGAAAGTGCCATTCATGAAATAAATGTCAGTAATGAAAATGTAATGATCAGGAATCAGATATTGAATAAAAAACTATTATGTTGTGAAAGTGCTTTTAACTTAAAGAAAAAGTGAAAACTATTGAATAACTATTGATTTTATGCATCCAAGAAAACAATACAGACATAAAATAATTTTGTTCCATTTTGAGTCGATTCTGGCCCACTGTGCACTCTTATAAATTCTTTAAGGCTGTACATTAGGATGCAGAATTAAACTGTAAATAATCAAGTTCCTAAACTCTTAGGGTGGTATTCAATTCATAGACATTTCACAGCACGCGCTACGAGCGTACTAATCTAGCCCCGGCTCTTCACTTGTTACTAGTACAGAATTCAAGTTATATCCTATCGCTGACACTGATTTATGAATAAGGAAAACGTTGACAATCCACCGAAAGCCCGCGCTAAAAATGTATATGAATACGGCCCTTATAATTTGTAACAAATATTACGGTAAGTGTGTAAGAGTGATGTTAAAAAATGAAAAACAAAATATGTACAAAAGAATTAACAACACATTTTTAGCATGAGAACACTAGCTAATTAAAGAAATGACACTGCTGAACAGTTCATTCACTATTAGTAATTTTCTTTTACCCTTATTAAAACTAAAGATAAATGGTATTTGACTACCAACTTCAAATAAGTGTAACTCTGAAAATATTGAGATTAGGACACATGTTTATAAGAAATATTTTGCTCAGATTGTTTTCGGAAATAAGCTCCGTAAGTGGCGGTAAATCCTCGTGAATCATCCTGTATAGTAAAATGATATATGAATGTGAGCAGTATTTGCTCTCATCCAGTAAATATTTCTGAGAAATTATTTTACATAATTTTACCTTAAATTTTGAACTTCAGAAGACAAAATAAGTGCGGAGTAAAGGTAAAATTTTCTCATTCCCTCACTAAAGTGTATATATTCTTATTCCCGGCCGGACAGAAACCGTATATGAAATAGATTTAAGAGTGCAGCTAGGAAAATATCAGAGGAAGGAAATGAAATATTTCGCTCACGTTCACTTTAAAACAGTTGATAGAAATTATTTCTGGTCTTATTTCCAAATCCTGCATTACGATGGCCTGTATTTCTGAGTGTCGTATACGGATTTTAATAAATCTGGCATTCGGAATAGACGCGTTGAAAATACTGCATCCAGACTGAAGACCATACGGAAATAACTTTCTCTACCACACCGTAATGTATTGGCGGATATATACTTACAAAAATATTTGGGCAATTGTGACGGGTGAAGTGTTCGGCACTGCAATCAATTTCAGCCACTGTTGAGAAACAGGAATAAGTCGGATTCATTATTCTCCTGAGCTAATCAGTTACGATGTAGCAGACTGAACTACGTCTAGACATCTGTCAAGCTTCAATGTATTTGTTTGTGCAGGATATTCTTAGTCTTCACACAGTTTGAGTAGGGTTGCTACCTAAACTACTGTCAGAGATGCATAAAAGAAATTGTCTTTTCATCGGCTCTCACCATTTGGAAGAATAACATAATGACTAAGAAAACTTGCTAAATTACATAACTCAAGAAAATAAATTACACTGGATATATCTCTATGTCAATACGAACTGGAGATTAAACTGAGAATATGAGGTGGTAGGACTTAATATATAGCTTATAAAGTCCAGGAAAGTGATATCAAGTTGGAAAAGAATATTTACGGCTGCCTTCGCAGACGTCCAGTTTCTTCTTCTTGTGGATTTAAGGGCTTCTAGCCAGAAGATCTTGTTTGCAAATAAATCACTTGTATGTATTTATGTATGCCAGAACATAGATATCTTCTGACGGTGGTTTCAGTATCTATTAAGAATTTACTTACTTACTTACTTACCTACTTATTGGCTTTTAAGGGACCCGGAGGTTCATTGCCGCCCTCACATAAGCCCGCCATTTGTCCCTATCCTGAGCAGCATTAATCCAGTCTATATCATTATATCCCACCTCCCTCAAATCCATTTTAATATTATCTTCCCATCAACGTCTCGCCCTCCACAAAGGTATTTTTCCCTCTGGCCTCCCAACTAACACTCTATTTGCATTCCTGCTTTCGTCCATACGTGCTACATGCCCTGCCCATCTCAAACGTCTGGATTAAATGTTCCTAATTATTATGTCAGGTGAAGAATACAATGCGTGCAGTTCTGTGTTGTGTAACTTTCTCCATTCTCCTGTAACTTCATTTGTCGCAGGTTTTCTGCTACAAATGTAGCTGCCCTAATTGTCGCAAAATGGGTGGCCACACGGGCGCTACAATTACTGCTACTTTCTGCGTTAAATTTCGCTACATGTGGCCACATGACATGCCACACGTAGCGACATTTATAGCTAGTTCTTTTGCGTTTTGCAGCACTCAGCCGTAGTGTAGTGGAAGCTTTCTTCCGAGATGGAGTATGAAGCCAAAGCCACTTTGTGTGTGTTGTTAGTGTACATTATTTCGGTCACACACAATTGTAATGCCCATGAGAAGAAAATTTATAGTAGTGCCATAAAGTTAACTTTTATTCCTGTGTCGATTTTACAACAGGCAATATTGTTCGTCAGTAACAATCGGAAGTACGGTGTGGGTGAAGGGTTTGCTGAAAGGCTGTATGAAGACCTAATTTCTCGTGGTTCTGTAGAAGGGTCATTGAGATTGTACGACAGATTAGACATGCTCTTCCCTTTTCAATACATGAATTCCTGAAGCATCTCCAAGTAAAAAGGAGTTTTAAACATGACCCAAAACACAACTCAAAGAGGCAATCTGTTTGTAACATATTTGAGAGATCTGTCTTGTAAAAGAATTGTGTTTTTTCTTTTTTACCAAATGAAGTCGCTGTGAAGGGTTTACTGGAACGCTATTGTATAGATTTTATTATTGAAGGAAATCTTTGGTCGACAATGAAAGAAAAAAAATGTGTACTCTCAAAGAACGGTAGGCCTACTTTGAAAAGAGTATAAGTAAACACAGCTATCATAAAAGTTCCCTTTTTCTTGGTTTTGCAGAATGCTTATTGGACGTTGCGGCAATTTAAACTTGACCCTTATATCCCAAAATACAACTCAAAGTGGAAATGTCTTTATAAACAATATTGATTTGTAAGGTCTGTCCTGCAAAAGAATTGTACGTTTTTTTACCAAACAAAATTGCTGTGAAGGGTTTGCTAGAACGCCTTTGTTTACACATTATTATTGAATAATTCTTTAGGTCGAAATTGAAAGAAGAAAAATGTATGTACTTTTTAAGGAAAAGTATTTTGAAGATAGTTAAAAAATAGGGCAACTCAGCTGGACTATACATAAGCGAAGCAATATTTCTTGGCACCGTAATGTTAGTAACAAAATATGTTATATTATATTGGCATTTAATTGTTATAAATCTACCATCATAATTTCCCATCTAAAAGTCAATCTCCCTCTCTACTTCACTCCCTCATTAACAGAAGTTAATTCTGTTGTTATGATTACATATACATACTGAAAATTTCAACCATTAAAAAAACGGGTTTTCCTTCAAATTTGAGAATGCCTTTCTCCCATTGTAGGCCTACATCTTATCCAATAGAAAACAGAATTTACGTTCTCTTAAACATGATAGATCACGTTTCTCAGATTATTAAATTTCGGGGGAGGGGGAAACTGAAAGATGAATCTTAGGGTATGTTACAGTTTCATATCTCATAAAGTTTTTGACAAACAAAAGCTATTCTAACGCTATAAGATAAGTGGGGTGGTACAAATGGCGAAATCTTATAGCTAATTCGAGAGACAAATTTCACTGCACTCATCAGTGTCACTTGTTTTATTTTTAAATACATTAGGCCTTAATAAAATGCCAAGATGTTGTATGCCTGGCTGCAAATTCAATTACCAGGAAGGAACTTAGTGGCGATATTTACTTTTCCTTCTGGCGAAGTGAAAAAAAAAACAGGAGTAAGATTAAGAAAATAGTATTTAAAATTAGCTTACGCGTGTATCCATACGCATTTGTAAATTTACATTGCGCTAAATTATTGTAATTCTCTACTGTAAAATGACTTTGATTTGTTATTTCACTCTTTTTAAATTCTTAATCTGAGTGTCCTTTACATGACATTTGATTTTCGCTTTCTATCTCATTCCTAAAAAATTAAAGCATAACCATTCATTTTACAAGGTTGTTTGTACTTTAATACCATTTTGTTTTGTTTTATTTTGCATGATATTTATTCTTTATTTATTGTCAGTTACTAGATAAAAGTCTTTTGACATGTATATTCTTTGACTCGCTGAGTCTCCTCTTGGAATTAGTAAAGCGGAAATGAATATTAATATAAATTTTAAGTTTAAGAATATGAATTTCATAATAAGAAATTCCCAGTAACTAACAACAATGTTAATTCGTTTAAGGTGGAAAATTATTGGTCACCAATAGACCTAACATGTCAGACGGCGCCAAATTTGCTACATTTACTGCTCCGTGTGGCCACTTCCATTTAACTCAATGCGGTTTATAATTCCAGCTACATTTTCCGCAGAAAACTTGCTACAAATGTAGCTGCACGTGTAGCCACCCATGTCGCTACGTGTGGCCACCCAATAGCAGTAAATGTCGCAGAAAAAATGGACCCGGACCCATTCGAGTTGCGGTACGATCATGGGATGCGCAAAACTTGCTACATTTACTGCTCCGTGTGGCCGCTTCCACTTAACTCAATGCTGCCTATAATTCCAGCTACATTTGTCGCAGAAAACTTGCTACAAATGTAGCTCGTGTGGCCGTACCCTTAGGCCCAAATATTTTCCTAAGCACCTTAATCTCAAAGACCCTTAACCTGTGTTCCACTCTCAAAGTGAGAGTCCAAGTTCAGAACTATAAAGAACAACAGGTAATAAAACTATTTTATAAGTTCTAACTTTCAGATTTTTTGACAGCAGACTGGATGATAAAAGCTTCTCAACCGAATAATAACAGGCATTTCCCATATTTATTCTGTGTTTAATTTGCTCCCGAGTATCATTTATATTTATTACTGTTACTCACAGGTATTTGAATTTTTGTACCTCTTCCAAGGATAAATTTCCAATTTTTATATTTCCATTTCGTACAATATTCTGGTCACGAGACATAATCACATACTTTGTCTTTTCGGGACTTACTTCCAAACCCATCTCTTTACTTCCAAACCTCTTTACTTGCTTCAAGTAAAATTACAGTATTTTCCCTAATCATTTTTGGATTTTCTCGATTTTCTGCTAACATATTCACGTCATCCGCATAGGCAAGCAACTTATGTAACCCGGTCAATTCCAAACCCTCTGTGTTATCCTGGACTTCCCTAATGGCATACCCCAGAGCAAAGTTAAAAAGTAAAGGTGGTAGTACATCTCCCTTCTTTAGCCCACAGTGAATTGGAAATGCATCTGACAGAAACTGACCTATACGGACTCTGCTGTGCGTTTCACCGAGACACATTTTAATAAATCGAACTAGTTTCTTGGGAATACCAAATTCAATAAGAATATCATATAAAACTTCTCTCTTAACCGAGTCATATGCCTATAAGGAATTTAGTTAATTTAGTTACACTTATTTGGCGACAGGAGCAGAGGGACAAATGGTAAACTCATCGGCTCAAATGCCACCGAGTATGCAGCTAAGGTATTTCTAGGACATGAGAGAGGATAAATTTGATCCAGAGGCTCTAATTTAGGTTTGGAGGTTTTTAACGTGTCTGAAAAATCTGATACGAGACACAGAGGCTCAAAATCCCTCCCAGAGGACTTGTGCTCCGAATTTTTGCGTCCTGAAAAATCGACCCCAGCGGATTTAAACCCGTAACCCTAGGATCTAGAGGGCACTTTACCCCTAGACCACTGCAGGCGACAAAGTATTTGTAGTGTATCTAATATAATCGTAGAAATTAACATGCGGAAACTTGTTTAAACATTCGTAAGCAGTAATCACGAAATCATATTCGGAATGTTAAAATTAAATTAAACTATGGTTTATTTAACGACGCTCGCAACTGCAGAGATCATATGAGCGTCGTCGGTGTGCCGGAATGTTGTCCCGCAGGAGTTCTTTTACATGCCACTAAATTTATTGACATGAGCCTGTCGCATTTAAACACAACCTCAAGCATAGAAGGCCAGCGCTATACCAACTACGTCACCGAGGCCGACTATTGGGAATGTAACAAAGGAGGATGATTATTTTTACTTTTTTTTTATTTATTTGACAATTTTTGTACATTAATACTATCAATTGTGCTTAAATAATTAACGTTACAATAATATGAGACTTGTGGAGAGGGTGACGTCCATTAACGTTCCTCAAAGCATCAACAAATCAGTGTGCCTTTTCCTCTTAAGGCAACGATCAGGCCGTGCAGGGGGTAGGTTCCGAGGAATCTGAATGTGTTGACAATGTTGCAAACAAGCGTGTGTAGGAAGAATGAATTACACTCTCTATTTTGGCTAAGTTTAGATCTGAATGAAGTTTTTCATTTCTTATGTACCATGGTGCTCCAGTGATTATCCTTAGTGCCCGATTTTGGAATGATTGAATACGCTTGATTTGGCTTATAGAAGCCGATCCCCATAATGAACATCCATAGAGCCAAATAGGTTTGAGAAGCATTATATATATTAACCTTTTGTTGGAAAGGGAAAGACAAGAGCTGGAAAGTATTGCTTTCAATCGATGAAGTCTGTATCTTAATTTCTGGAGGGTGTAAGTGAGATGTTTATTCCAGGTCAAGCGACTGTCTAGGATGAGTCCAAGATGTCGTACTTCTTCATGCTGCGGTACTGGTGAACAGTTGAGGTATAATGGAAGTACTTTTTCTTTTTTGAGGTATGTGAATGTTACTGTTGATGACTTATTTGTGATCATGACTGTTCTCCATTTTTTGTTCCATATTTCAATTTCTTGAAGAAAGTTTTGTAGAATGGTTGTCACTTGTTCACCAGTATCTCCTTTGCTAAGGACAGCAATGTCATCAGCGAACTGAGCTACAGTTAGAGAATCTGATTTAGCTGTTGGTATATCATGAGTGTAAATTAAATAGAGAAAAGGGGCTAGAATGCTCCCTTGAGGTACACCTGCAGAAATATATCTAATCTGAGACTGTACACCTTCGTATATTACTGAATAAGTTCGTCTTCTAAGAAATGATTGAATTAAACGATAGTATGTGTCAGGAAGATGGTTTTTTAGTTTGAATAACAGGCCATTATGCCACACTTTATCGAACGCCTTTTCTGTATCAAGGAAAAGGCCTAAACAGATTTGTTTCTTTTCATAGGTGTCAAGAATTATGTCAATAATCCTGTGTAATTGTTGCGGACAGGAATGCATTTTTCTGAATCCAAATTGAGTATTTGGTAACAATGATTCGAGATGCGTTAATAATCTTGGTAATAAAAGACGCTCAAATATTTTTTAAAAGAGAGGCAGAAGAGTTATAGGTCTGTAGTTAAATGGATCAGTACGAATTTTATTCGATTTAGGAATCATCACAATAATGATGATTATGGGGAAGTTCTATGACGAGGAATAGAAAGGAGAGATTGATGCTGATTTCGTGAAGTAGTTAGGAACTGAAAGCGTGAAGACAAGTAATTCGGAGGAGAGTTATGTAAAGTTTTGTATAGAAGTGAAAGAGCGTGTATGATTGTTCGTTCATTTAGACGAGCCCACGAGAGCAGCTCAAGAGACGGTGTCACATGGTCAAATTTCCGAATATTACAGACGAATCTTATACATACATTATGAACACGTTGCAGTCTCTCATTTAAGTTATAACTTAAGTTTGTTAACAAGGAATCACAGTAATCGAGACGAGGCATCACGAGTGTCTGTACAAGATTATTTTTTTAAGTTAAGTGGCAGAAAGTGTTTTCCATGCTTCAAAGGGTGGAGCAGCGACAATATTTTCTTGCATGTATGGGTAACTTGAGTTTTTCATAGAGATTCTAAGATTTTGTGTTGTTTTACTTACTTACTTAGAAATGGCTTTTAAGGAACCCGAAGGTTCATTACCGCCCTCACATAAGCCCACCATCGGTCCCTATCCTGTGCAAGATTAACCCACTCTCTATCATCATATCCCACCTCCCTCAAATCCATTTTAATATTATCCACCCATCTACGTCTCGGCCTCCCCAAAGGTATTTTCCCTCCGGTCTCCCATCTAAGACTCTATATGCATTTCTGGATTCGCCCATATGTACTACATGCCCTGCCCATCTCAAACGTCTGGATTTAATGTTCCTAATTATGTCAGGTGAAGAATACCATATGTGCAGTTCTGCGTTGTGTAACTTTCTCCATTCTCCTGTAACTTCATCCCTGTTAGCCCCAAATATTTTCCTAAGAATCTTATTCTCAAACACCCTTAATCTCTGTTCCTCTCTGAAAGTGAGAGTCCAAGTTTCACAACCATGCAGAACAACCGGTAATATAACTGTTTTATAAATTCTAACTTTCAGTTTTTTGACAACAGACTGAATGACAAAAGCTTCTCAGCCGAATTATAACACGCATTTCCCATATTCATTCTGCCATTAATTTCCTCCCGATTGTCATTTATATTTGTTACTGTTGCTCCAAGATATTTGAATTTTTCCACCTGTTCGAAGGATAAATCTCCAATTTTTATGTTTCCATTTCGTACAATATTCTGGTCACGATACATAATCATATACTTTGAATTTTCGGGAATTATGTCCAAATTTATCGCTTTACTCGATTCAAGTAAACTTTCCATGTTTTCCCTAATCTCCTAACATATTCACGTTATTCGCATAGACAAGAAGCTGATGTAACCCTTTCAATTCCAAACCCTCTCTGTTATCCTGAACTTTCCTAATGGCATATTCTAGAGAAAAACTAAAAAGTGAAGGTGTTAGTGCATCTCCTTGCTTTAGCCCGTAGTAAATTGGAAAAGCATCAGATAGAAATTGGCCTATACGGACTCTGCTATAAGTTTCATTAAGACACATTTACTGTTTTACTATATTGAATAATTGTGCAATTAAACATGATGCTTAATGTTATACTTTGGATGTTGTAAATAAATAAAATACATATTTATTTAATTAGAGGGATTATGGCGGCGACTTTAAAGAGAAATGCTTACTTTATCCATTAAATGATCATGGCGGGCTGGAGCCGTCTGAATGGCGCTCTATTGTTGTTTCGGAAGAGATTTGTGTACTGCACTGATGGAAACGTTCCTGTATAGTCTCTCTATATGAAGATGGATATTAATCAGTGCAATGCTCACATACAGACAAAATTTTAAATCATAGTTCAAAAACATTTTTAGTTGGTTACTTAATGACATTGTATTAACTGCTATTTAACTCGAATGGAATTGGTGATAGCAAAGTTGTATTTGGCGAGATTAGTCCGAAGATCTGCATGGGACTGCGTCTCATTCGGCTTACAGTTGGACAACCTCGGAAAGATCCCAACCAGGTAACTACTCAACTGGCAATCGAACCAACGCCCGAACTCAGCCTCGGATCGATAGAAAAATGCCTGATTTTACGTCGGTGGCCGTCAAGATACTAAACTTGAATCATTGTTTACCGTCTAAGATATATTTTTTTTGTTAATATTCTGGAATTAATTTCACCGTTTTCTTATTAGTCCTAGTTTCTTCATTGCTGCAGGTTTAATTTTTAGGATATCCGATCCCATTTTAAGTGAGGTACTTTTCAGTAGTTTTACAGTTTTAGTATCAAAATTATAACCCTTAAATGCAACATAATATGCTTCATATATTGAAACAGTTATGATCATCAATCATCAGTTACCAATAAACTATTTTGATCTCAAATCTGCGATTCAGTTTTTTTTTTTTTAAGATGTGATGTTGATGCCCACAGTATACACGGTTCTGATTTATATGTTAAATTATTCCGTTTTACATTAATATGGAAAGTACATTAGGCTGTCGTGAGAGAATAAATGGAATATTAGATATAATTCATATCGTGGTTATGTTATGTCACATTGCGTGACCATAAAAAAATTCTATAACCCTTTCAACTAAAATATTAGATGTCATCGGTTAAATTTCGTCAGAATGCTGCATGAATATCAATTTACGTGTTCTTGTAGTGACAGCATTACATTATTAGATTGGATTGTAAAGATGGGTCAATAGTCGACCTCTGGCACCGCAACCTTGAAGGTCTATTGTGCTTCCTTTAACCTAGACCTTGAGCAACTATCTTAATCAGTAAAATTATTACTGCGCTATTAATTATGTTTTAAAACGATAGGATTTGGCGTGAAACTAAAAGGATTTTTTAATAAATATTTGACATTTGTGGCACTGCCTAATGTTGCTGTAACCAAATGTTTATGATTAATATTAGTTAGCATTTATATTAGCTTAAACATAATACCATAATACTACATTGTCCTGAGTTTTGTTATGTGTTTTTAACATACGAGTACATGCAACGTATTCATGAATAATATTTCTCAGTAAATAAATATATCGTCGTTGTTCCTGCAATAACTTCTTAGTGCAAAATATAAAATTTTTCAGTGGGAAGAGAAAACACATTTATTCATCCTATGGCAGCCGTATATAGGAGACTGTGAATTCTTACATTTTGAAACAAAGAAACATAATTACATACAGGAGATTTTATTACTTGCTGTATCAATATTTAAGATATTTAATAGAGCAAAAATATGAAAATCGATAAATATGTCACATAGGAGTTATTGCAGGAACAACTACGATATGAATATAAATAAATGTGATTAAATTACTCATGTGTTCTTAATGTATACACTCTCTTTAAAATATGTTGAATTGTTATTCATTATATCAAATGAAGTATTATGAAGGTCCTCATGATATTCTTAAAATATATAGTTTTAGAAGTCAAATTTCTAAATTTGAAGTTCCCTATTTGTTCCAGCTTCTATCACAGAGTTCTGTAACATACAATAATAGTTAAGAATTTTGCCCGCAACAAGATTTTTAACTAGACTAGAGCACTATAAACAAAATTCGTGATTACTACAACATGTTTATATGTAGCACTCTCTCATGACATCATTCTCCTCATTCATTCCCCTCCGACATAGCCCAGTGCTCAGGTCTATATGTCAGAACTATGTTTTCCATATAAACTGACGAGTTGGTGCTCGGTGTCAATATCTTGCATCCAGTAGTTACGAGAAAAAATTTTGAGTTTTAGGTATTTTCTTGTGATGTGTATAATTTTTAACATTATTTTGGGATGTTGAAACAACTTCACACACAGTACTTCGACTACAATTCGTTAAATAATCCCCATCTATTCCTTTTTGACTTAATTTCATTATCTGTGTAGATCTCCGTATTTCTATGAATACTGAGAAAATATTTTTATTAAAGCTGCACTGAATTAAATAGGTATAATTTTTATTTTTCTAAAATATTTGAGACTAAAGGAGCAATATTACGTTTTATAAAATAACTTCATGACAGTTTGAGTAATTTGGTACCTTTAAAAATATTTATTTAATACTACAAGACAATACATACCAAATAATATCAAGCCTAACTACCGAAGATTGCGACTAACAAAATATTTTTTTCTGGTTAAAGTGTATTATTTTACCTCTGTACTATCGCAGAGTCGAAGCTTGGCGTCATGTTGACAATCTTGATTTTGGTATCTCGCCAAGTGTCAGTCTAAAATGTGGCAGAGCGCGAAAGTTTCTAGTTACAGCTTACAGTTCTGTAACTTTGCTTGTAAGCTAAGTTGTGGATTCCATTCTTTCCTACGGAATAGATGTTCGCCCCCACTTATTGTAGGTAGATCCCAACTTCGAATTATTCTCATATCGATAATCTCGATAAATTTACTTAAAATACATTGTGTTAAAAAAGTATCCAATATCTTAGGAAGTGATAGTATGCATCAAAACAAGAAAAAAAAGTTTAATAAACATGGGTCATACAACACATACTTTGAGATTTGAACACTTTTTCATAGGATATGGTCAATGTGACGTCCATTTATGGCAATTAATTTTTTTGCCCTACAATACAGCAGACTACCAGATAATCATACCGTAGTTGACACCCTTGGCATTGACTAGGCCTACTGATACGCCGCAAAGAATACTGAAAAGAAAAGTTTGGTTGCTGATATGAGCAGGGTTCAGCAGAGATAGTGTTGTGAATTTTCGAAATCAGAATGTGTGAGCTGATGAAAATTCCCATGCAGTTGAAGAAATAAGGCACCTGCACTGATTCTCAGTCAACGTAAGGGCAGGCGTTCTTGGTGTTCGATTATGGGCCATACGTGCTATCACAGAGTTTAACTGGGGCTCGTTATCAGGATTTTCTTATTAATGTATTGTCTACCTTGCTGGAGTATGTGCCTTGTCAGCAAAGACTACAGATGTGGTTCATGCGTGATGGCACACCAGCACATTTTTTCCGCAATGAGTGTTAATACCTGACACTGACATTTCAGGACCGCTGGATTGATTGGGGAAGCCCCACACCTTGGCCTGCTCGTTCCTCAAATCTAAATCCCCTAGACTCTTGGTTATCAAGAACAACCAGGTCAATTTCAAAGAGTGCGTGATTCCTTACGCCGAAGGGCAGAAAAATGCTTTGCCATGAATGGTCGTCACATTGAACACCTTCTATGAACAAGTGTTTAGATCACAGAAAGTATGTGTTGTAGGACCCATGTTTATTATAAATGTTTTTCTTGTTTTGATGCATAGCCTACTAGGATCTCCTGAAATATTGGATACTTTTTTAACACTCTGTATTTCGTCCTTCAGGAGTAATTGTATGAGCTTAAACGAATGATCTTGGAGGAATGTAAACATTGTAGGAAAAAAATTTTCAGGTGTAATAATTTAGTCTCGGTTCACACACAAAAATATATAAAATTATATGTACTGTATATACTGTTATGAGAATAAAGCACGAAATATAGAATAAGAAGTTGATGTTGATGTTTACTACGTCAACGGCATCTCCGTTATGTACCTATATCGTTACTTTACCTTTAAAATGTCGTAACTGGATTTGAGGAAATTGTACTGACCCAGAAACAAAATTTGAGCTACCTGAATTTTCCAAATTCCAATTGTAACGTATTGCTTACTGAGCATCCGCAGTATGTTGTAACTGGAACTAAGAAAATTGTAGAAAAATTTGTTACTGGATCTGTAAAAAAAGAGTAAAATAACTTCATATTCCTTTTATACTCCAGCTAACAACTTTTGTGCATTTGTTAATTATAAAATATAGAAACTTGCAGACTTACGAGATGTTATCAGCAGATGTATTTGAAAATGTACACAGATTTCGACATTCTGTAAAAAATTGAACGTGAAAAGAGTATTAGAAGTAAGCCGACGATATAAGTTTATTCAAGCTTATCCCTTACAATCCAGATGAGAATTTTCTACTATATTGAAAATTATTCAAGATTATATTTCACTTTTATTCTCAAACAAATTAACACTGGTACATGTAGCCTTTAGTAAGATTATTTTCGAAAGAGGAGACAATATGCCTAACATGAATACGAACTATGTGCTATGGTAAATTTATAAGCTGGGAATAATGTAGATGAAGATATTTTCGCATATAAAGAAGAGTGGTGAACCACCAAATATACTTGGACATCAAAACGATGGCAATAAGCAGCATGCTAGACTCTATATGAAGAAATCTTAAATTTTTTCTGCTATTTTTAATATTTTTATCATTATTACCCTGGATATAGCCTTGGGTATGAACCGTTCAGAGCAGAAGTGGTATAAGTCAAAAATGAGTAATGAGGGTTAAAGTAAACATTCTGTAAAATACAGCGCAAAGTAGCAATTCATATTCAATTTATTTGAACCATTAGTAGGCAGTGGATAGCAAGAAGGCCATATTAATTGCTACTTTGCGCTGTATTTTATAGAATTTTTACTTTAAACTTCATTATCCAATTTTGACTTACACTACTTTTGCTCTGAACGGCTAATATAATACTCAATTTTTCGCGCATTATGTCATCACAGTTGATTGAGACAAGTTTTATTAACGCCACGTTACAGCTAATTGGTTAGTGTCCTAAATTGAGACAATTTATTCTGCTTGAATTTTGGTTTTCCTTAAGCGCCAAGGCTCTAAAATAAATTAGCTACGCACCTACAAACTTCTAGTCACAAATATCGGTATTCTCAAAGTCAAAATCTTCTACATCTTGATTACACAACTTTTAACACTATATCACTTCGGAAAACGTATTATGTCTTTCACGTGTTAAATTTTATATTACCTTGTTAGCAGGCTGAAACATGTTAACAAGGTAATATCAAAATCTTCATAAATCGAAGCCTTGGCTTCCGCATGCCACTGTGTTTACTTCCGGGCGAATTGAATTGAATTTAAGAGAGGGAGGTTTTTAAGAGCCTTAGCACTGCGACCTAAAAGATCTATTGCGCATCCAATCCAATCAGTACAATAGTTTGATGTTCTTAATGAACTGAATGAAACTATGAACTGGGACCGTTGATAGCTCATCAAGCTTCGGAAAATGTTTTCCAAAAATGAGAGCACTTTGATGAGCGAGTGCATTGCATTCGCATAATAGATTATATATAGACTCATCTTCCTGTGAACAACGAGTAGGCCTACAGGTTGGGTTGATATTATGTCCCATCCTATATAAGTTCTTCTTGAGGGCGCAGTGTCCTGTAAGGAATCCAACTGCCCAGCGGAGCTGTCTTTTTTTACTTCTGGGTGACTCGAGCATCAACCGCCTAGTCCAAGTAAGTGCTCGCTGGGACCTCTTATCTAGCGAGGATAGCGACGACCGCTCTCACCACTCCCTCTGCCCAGACTTCTGACATCTTCGGCGACTCTACCCGCTGCCGTTCAATGGTGCTACGGATTAGAGTCGTGCACAACCAGTTACGAAAAATGTATATTAACTTGTATATTTCTATTGAACACCTGGCGCTGTAGTCAGTATGCAAAGCTCTTCCGTCTCGCGGAGTGTATCAGGTTCTGTTCAACGAATATTCGAGTTGTTTCCCACTCTTTGTGGGTGGAGGGCAAAGGCAGACCACATTGAGCCATGCAGGAGTTACAAGAGCCTTTGCAAGGACGCGATTATCATCGTGTAGGCGTACTATTTAATTGATAATTCTTCGGAATACGAAGTGATACAGTGTTAAAAGTTTGTAATCAAGATGTATGATAATTCTTCTTCTGTCACTACAATCAGTCACTCAATCATCCATCGATCTATCCAACCATCCATCGACTCATTCATTCATCCATGGATTCATTGTTTGATTCACTGACTGATTCAGTGATTCACTAATCGGTTCATCCATTAATTAATTCATTGATTGATTCATTAGTTGATTCATTCATTGATTCGTTGATTAATTCATTGATTCAGTCATTCAGGTATTACAGTTGGTATTGTCAAGAGTAAAACATGTGTCCTTAAAAATGATGTATTGATTAAATAATTTATCTGCTTAGAGTAATTAAAAGACATTAACAACTACTATTTTACTGTAGACGTATGCATTTTGAATTTAAACTGTAAACATTATAATAGAATATTTGTACTTATTTCCTCTTTATTTAGTAAGTAATTGTAATTTATTTTATTCTTGCATTTCTGTACACAACAGATTTCATATTATGTATTACACTTATTTCCTTTGTTGTTACCGGTGGCCATTTGTTCATCTACATATGTTATGAAGATATGTGTAATAAAGTATGCAATCAATTGTAGGTCTATATTAAGCAAATAGGGTACATCTTCTAATTACACATGGTAAATTTCCTTCAATTGTTACCCCGTTTGTGTACTCAGAAAATGTCAGTATCTGTCTAGCCTGCAAAACATCAGGAGCAACCGGTTGAAATCTGATCGGATACTCTACCTTGATGGGTGCTCTCTGACCGGTAGAATGAAAACTGGTTTTATGCCCTGTTGTGCAGCTCTCTTCTACGGATTGTGCCCCGTGACATTCCTTCCTCTAATATGGTACCTATTAGATTATGTCCATTTTAGTTTTCTCCCCTTCTCTAAATTCCTTTAACGAAACCGTAAAAAATGAAGTGAGACCAGTAGCCAACAGGCTTAGTGCTCACATAATTCTACTTCACAATCCCAAATTTCATTGCAAGTACCCGCGATCGCGTATCTTTTCATTGCTTCTCCTCTAATTTTTTCTACAATAAAGTTGCATGATTTAGGCTATCTCATATAGCAAGTGCTTGTTGTGCTGCTTTGGGTATACATTTTGTTTAAGTATATTTACCTTCTATTGTTATTCTTGAAATTTATAACTTCTCAAGCATTTTTTTTAACAAATACCTATTGCTGTCATGTTATATATGTCAAATATTCACTCTGGTTTTCCTAGTTAGTCTTACTATAGTAGTTATACAAGCATGAATGCATAATTGTGGGATGTATAAATTCCTCCTCTTAACTCTAATGTTTTTCACAGTAAATTTTGAATTTTGTCTTAACATTGAATAAACTATTACAATTTTTTGCCTTTGGTGTTTCATATTAACACACCGTGTCTACCTGTATTCTATGTTTAGTTTAGAATATAATCTACTGGATGTGTGTGCGGACGCAATGAATAAATAAACAAATAAATAAATAAATAAATAAATAAATGGATAAATAAATATATAAATAAGTAAATAATTAAACAAAGAAACAAATAAATGTAATTTGTATAAAATCTTTTTGTCGATCTGCAATGTACATTTTGTATTATAATATACTATTCAAGCTATATCTTTGTCTTGCTTCCCCAATAGTCGTCGATACAAAAATGTAAAGAATATAAAGTTGTCTTTCACTCAGAATACAGTTTATCCTTGAAGGCTGTCTTTTAAATTCCTCTCGCGAAACCAGTTTCCGTACTCCATCATTGTATTCCGAAAATGCAATATCTGCCTCTCAAGAAATTGCTTGCTCTTTCTAACGTATTTCGAGGCATTTAGAAGACAAGATTTATGTTTCGATGTAGGAACTTGTACCAAACGATATTAAAGCTTCAGTGATGGGATGGAAAAACATTTTTTCAGCATCAATTTTGTATACTGGTACTTTTATCGAATTTATGAACGGTAATAGTAGTTTGATATTAAACATGTCGAAAAAAATGCGCAATAACTTCCCAGTAACAGTGTAAGTCGTGTATGTATGTATGTATGTATGTATGTATATATATATATATATATATATATATATATATATATATATATATATTTATAATGAAGTTAAATTGGGAAAGAACATAGAAATGGAGCATGAGACAAATCAATTCTGTGCTATGCTGTGATGTCGTGCTTATTACCAAGAGTAAAGAAGATCTTCTCTGCACAAATTTGTTACTATTGATAGAAAGTATAACATGACAGTATTCACCAAGAAAACCAAATGACTAGAAATAAGTAAATGCTCTCGAAGATCTAAACTGCAATTCGAGGGTAACATTATTGAACAAATTGGCTCAATTTACTACCTTAGAGTACAGCTGGCGCCAGCGTTTTTGGCGTGTGCCCTAGATATATAGTGCCCTGTTTGTGAGCATGTCGCTAGTGCAGCTGAGAATGGTACCACTTCCTATACACGTCACATCAACCATATGCCAAACACAGTTGTCAGACTGACTGCGAAAATTGTAAAACACTCGCACTTAACGTTCCCATTACTTATTTCACACGCCAAAAACGGTGACGCAAACTGTACTAATAACCTCATACGGTTATTTAAATATTCAGGTTCCTTCTCAGGAAAATAAATCACTGAGAATATTCGGAGTCGTAGGAGATAATATGATTGTTGAGTAATACATTTTCACGAATAGAAACAAAAATGAGAATTTATAACACCGTGGTTCGCTTCGTACTCACATACTCTGTAGAAACTATATCATAACTGCGAAGGCAAAAGAAATATGGGTAGATGAAATTACTGAGATGAAAATCTTACGAAGAACAGTAAATAAAACGGCGAGAAATCGTATCAGGAATAATACAGTGAGGGACTGGCGGGAAATTCAACCCATAAATTAGTTAATATATTTACGAAGAAATTATGGTACAACCACAAAATTATAATGAATGGCAAAAGATTAGTGAAAACAGCGAGAGATAAATAACCAAGGAGATATTTCAAGCATAGGACGGCCAAAAAACAGATGGTCCAACAGTGATCTGAACAAGCTTATATTGAAGTTGTAAAATTAGAAAGACGAGTAAAATCTTTATTGATATTGAGTAAGTTATATTTAACGTAGCTTCCGGTATTATCCTTTTACAGGTTTTATACGTAAATCTGTTCCGATACTTTTGAGATATTAATTTATTCATAGTGTTCTGCATAAGAGCAGGTATTTCAGTGCGAACTCAGCATTCTCCAATCTTTCCTATTTTCTGCTTTCCTCTTTGTCTCCGCATAAGATCCATATATCTTAAAGTCGTCTTATCACCTGATTTCTTCTGCCCCGACTCTTCTACCGTTCACCATTCATTTCAGTGCATCCTTAAATAGGCAGTTTATTCTCAGCCAGTGAACCAACTAATTCCTTTTCCTCTTCCTGATCAGCATCATTCTTTCTTCACCCATCTTTTACAACACAACTTCATTTCTTACTCTGTCTATCCACTTCACATGTTCCGTTCTTCTCCATATCCACATTTCAAATGTTTCTAATCGTGTCTGTTCTCTTCGTCGTAATGTCCATGTTTCTCCCCCATACAATGCCACGCTCCACACAAAGCACTTCACTAGTCTCATCCTCCTTTTGACTTACTGGGAGCAGCTCATTTTACTGTTTATAGTACACGCCAAGTATTTGAAGCTGCCCACTTGCTCTACAACCTCATTTATAATTCGCTACACCTTCTTCTTTGTCGATGTTTCTCCATTTTCTCCTTCATTCCATCTTCTCCAACATTTTCCCTCTGATCCAAGATTTATTAATTCTCACAACTCCGCTGTATACTATTGTTTCTTCTGCTGTTGTCTGTATACAGCTTTTTAGATGAGTCCAGTACCCATTACTATTTTCAGGACTGAATTATAATGTAGCGGCTTTCTCTTGAAAGTGTGCTTCAAATTGTCTTCTTTCGTATTCGTTCTTCAGTTTTTCCACGTTTAATTTCGTCACCTGTCTGCCTCTATCTTCTTCCTACGAATATCTACTTCACCTATCAAGCAGGACATGATCTAATTCAATATCCGTTTCTGGCGGAGTCTTTGCATTATTTAAGCTATTTCGGAATCTTTCTTGCACCAATATATAGCTATATGATATCTGTTTTCGTCCTTTGGGTCTGTCTATGTATATCTTCTTCGTTTATGTTGTTAGAATAATGTATTTCTAACAATCATCGCATTTGTTTTACAAAAATTCACCATTTCTTTTTCCCAATACATATTTTCTAACTGTTTTTCATCTTCTTCTTCTTCTACTTCTACTACTACTACTACTACTACTACTACTACTACTACTGTGTTCAAGCCGCCCATTAGGATTACGCATGCTTCCTCTTCTCCTTTTCAAATATCTCTTCCAGCTTGTCATAGCTTTCTTCCACTTCCTCGTCTGCTAATTCACTATGTGACATAAACTTGCACTAAGTCCATTTTCTTCCCTTGTAGCCACACCATTATCATCCGGTCATCTACATAACGCACTGATATCACACGTGGTCCCAGTAATACACCAACACCATGACTTTCTTTGCACTCGTCATTTGAATGAAACAACCTAACTTCATCACTCACCAACACACCACTATTTTCCCACCTCACTTCTGATATTTTCGTAACATCCACTCTGTTACTTCTCGTTTCTTCCTTCAAGTTTTCCAACTTACCTGATTGCAGAAGAGTCCTCACATTCCACGTCACAATCCTCAATCTTCTTTTTTTTTTCTCTCTGTTGCCTTCCTTCAAATTGTCCTTCCCCCATCAGTCACTCCCGGACATCCAAATGTGGAGAATATTTTACCGTAGAAAGACTCATTATGCCATGTTTGCAGGTTTTCTTGGGAAAGGTAAACGCAGTAGCTTCCCGTTCCTTTACTCACACCACACTCTCTTTCGCGCCTAAAAAGGTCCCAGGAAACCCCGGAGTAATATGCTTTTAACAATATAAATCTAATAATTTACGTGATTGTTATAAATTATGTTACGACAAATAACATTTATTTTACTCTTTGCAACTCAATAATCATGAAATTTATTGTGAATATCTTACCTATAAATTGAAAGAAAGCCAACATAAAGTTTGTATTGAAATAAATGGTATCTTGCCAAAAATGAAATGTACTGCTCAAATCGTTCATACAATATAATATGCAGTCAAGCACTTTCTTGAACCTCACACGAGGAAAAGTAACAAACGCAACTTCACCATGGAGAGAAAAGTTGGTAAAAAGCTAAATGTGAGTTGCTAATTATGACAATCTAAATTTGTTGTAAAATATACCTATAATGTTTGCCACAGGACATGTTTCTCTCATCGCTTTTTCATATTATGCCTTAAATTCATTAACGCTACATTCACATTGCCAAAAGTGCCAATGCATATTAGTATTACGTGATATACTGTACTGGATGGGAAATTAAATTTTACAGTAGATAGTTATATTCGAAGTAAATACATTTATCTGTCTTCTCGAAGTACAGCGACCGTTGTTTCGTTTCGGTTTTCATATTGATATAAATCCAAATCTTAGCATTATCGTATTTAACCTCTTGAGTTCTGAGACTTTTTTTATTTTTTATTTTTATAGTTCAATATAATTCTTCATTTCGAAAAAAAAAAAAAGTCACTGACATGAGGAAAAATGCAGAAAAAATTCTGCATGTTACAGTTAGGGCACAAATACAGATATATTATACTATACTTCGGGTCTCTGCACATACATCTTATATCATAATCATAATCAGGTATGAAGTATGGTATAGCATAGGCCTACTATACTTTCAGGACTCAGGAGGTTATGAATTTTGTAGTTTGGCAGCTCGATTCACCGTTCTTGGCCCCTGTCCTTGGTTGTTTGGCTAATGAGCGAGCTGTGTGTTGTGTCATAAAAATGAAATTTAATCACAAATGTGCATAGGAGGGGAAGAGGAAAGAGAAAGAAGGAAAATATCTATGCTCGTAGCCGAGGGACACTCATGTCAAGAAAATATAAGTCATCATGACATTGTTTAGTCAACAGACGTAGTGGTTAGTAATGGACGTGAGGAAGAATATTGTGCTTATAAGACGGAGTGTACCGCGACATGATAAGAAGGAAGTGTTAGGTGTTATGAATGTGCGGCCTAACCTGTGTGACCCAGCCCGGCAGTAGTGATGGGTAACTCGCTCTCAATCTAGTGTACTCCAACCAGGAGAAACTCTCAGGGGAATGAGACGCAGAGGGCTAATGCTGTGAATTAATGTTGATGTCATAAGATGTCATAAGGTCACATATGTGGGTACTCATATCTCTATTGGCTCGCTGTCACAGCACAAACAATAACATGGATACACACATGTTTATACTACCCTAGTTACAAAATTAGATCACTGTTAATCTTTTAATCTCTCCATACAGGAAATAACATATGCAGGAGAGCGCATGGTTTTTAACAGACGTTATAACGATAAAATTATATACCTACTTTGCTCCAATAGATGTCGCAATAGTAAGCACATTCCTTTCACAGTTGATCTCCTGGCTGGAGAACAGTACACGCATCTCCATTGGCTAACTCTCAAAACATAAACGATAACAGTGATACACACATACTTACACTACCCTAGTTACAAAATTAGATCACGGTTAATCTCCTGGTCTTTTAATCCCTCCATACAGGAAATAACATACGCTGGAGAGCGCATGTTTTTTTAAACTGACGTTATAACGGTAGTATCGGTCTATTTCGCTCCAATAGATGACGCAATAGTAAGCACATTCCTTTCACGCTTAGTCTCCTGGTTGGAGATCAATATCTACTGTACTCCAACCAAGAGAAATCTCTGGGGAATGAGACGAAGCGGGGTAATGCTGTGAATGAATGTTGATGTCATAAGGTCACACACGTGGGTACTCTTATCTCTATTGGCTAGCTCTTACAGCACAAACGACAACACTGATACAAACATATTTATACTACCCTAGTTACAAAATTAGATCACGGTTAATCTCCTGGTTTTTAATCCCTCCATACAGGAAATAACATATGCAGGAGAGCGCATGTTTTTTAAACTGACGTTATAACGCTAATATTATCTATCTACTTCGTTCCAATACATGACGCAATAGTAAGCACATTCCTTTCACGATTGATCTCCTGGTTGGAGAACAGTACTTATTTCTTTGAGGGGCCCAAGTCCCTGAATCAAGCAGGTTTCTGAATGTAAATATACATTTTATTCAGATATCGTTTTCTTCATTTCATTACCTCCTTTCATTACTATTAAGACACCTGATATTCATTCTCTGATAATTGCTGAACATACGATCTAGTGTTCTGTCTTTTGGAGTATTATGCCTAGCTCCACTTCCATAATATTGTTTATTAATTCATTCAGTGTTACGCTTTACTGTTTGTCTGCTGACCTCCAATAATATCTCACTGTAGCTTTACACTTCGTTGTTAACTAAGTTCGTACGTAAACAGGATGTTGTTTCAGTTTTAAATAGTCTTGTATAATGTATTTTGTTTGTTGTAACATGCTTGATTCACAGTATAGAATTAAAACACTGACTCTTACTTGATAACTTGCCTTGAACTATCTTGTCTCGGATAGTAGTAGCAGATATTTCTAAAACGAGTTCGTTTATTTGCGCATGATGATAGTAATGGTGGTGCAGTCGGAGGCACCGATTTTGGCAGGTGACCTCGATGACATTTCGCAATAATTTTACAATACGCCTCCTACATTTTCTAAATTAAAAGGAAAAAAAAAATTGCATATATACAGGGACATCAATTTATTTTTACTTCAATTTTTATTGTACCCGAGTTTTTTAATGTACTTCACTCCCACTCCTTCTACTAATGAAGTTCCAACTGTACTCCACACAGAGCCAAGGCCGCATATAGTAAACAGTACTGCGTTAATGAGTATAGTACATTCCAGAAATATGTTCATGTTCTCCAGTAACGAAAGAGCTTTCAATATTAAATCATATTTTCGCACAGGTACTGTCGTCCGTTTGCCTACGTCGCATCCCGGTTTTCTCCACACGCTTCTGCTCTCCTCTCTGGAAAGGCTAGTGGCAGAGCCGTCTTAGCTCTTTTCTGAAAACATTAATTTGTGCTAGGAGTTGGACGTCTACGTAATATTATACAACTCTTTAAAATAACGATATAATGCGACAATATGCACGAAAGAACTGAAACCTGTATCGAAATGAACGGCCACCATTTTCAAAAATGTGTTTAAATATCCATATTACAATTATTTTTCAATTTAACTGCATTCTCTTTATTGTACGCTAATGAGCTGTAGATAGTACGAGTATAATGTACACTGCATAATGAATACGTCCGCATGGATAGCTCAGTTAGTGAGTAAAAACAGTTATTGTTAATACTATACTGTATTTTGATTAAACGAAAACCTAATGAAAATTATCAAACTCAAAATTGCGATATGTCCTAGTTTACGTAAATGGATGAACTGCTTTTCTTCCCTCCTATACCTACTAAAGTGATTTGTTTGTATTTTACGCCAGTATCATCAAACTCCAGTCGTGGGAGGAGGTAGCGAACGGTATTTCCGGTTTTCAACCGTTAATCCAAACGTATATAGGTTAATATAAAAAATGTTAATAACATAAAATGATGTCCCTGTATATAATCCTCCCCTTACCAGATCAATATACAAGATTTCTCCAGTAATAATATAGGGATCTTCTACTGGTCGTGAGCCAATTCATGTTAATAAAATTACAATTCTTCTTATTGATCGAAATATTAATTTGGTTAATTGGGTAAAATTGCATGCCGCGGAAGTTAGATGTATATAAAGGTATAATAAATAGGATTGCAATGGATATTGCAATGACATTAATTTCTCAACACACATTGTGAATAAAACAGACAATAAAGCATTTTAAAATATTCAAAATCGTACAAAATATCGGAGAAACCAATTTTCCCTGCACAAATTGTACCAATTGAAATAATTACCATTCACCTTAAATATTTTATGGATTCTAAAAAGTTGTTTGTTAAACTAGAGGCTGATGACTATACTAAATTCCAACACAAAATTCATTTAGAATATGCAGAAATTACACTTTTGGATTTTACTAAATGTATACTATCGAAATGTGTTACATTACTCCCTTAAATACTGTACAAGTGTTTACTGTGTTTTTGTCTATCTGCATTATCCGATGTTTTATTTTTGTAAATATAATTCATAGCACTGAAACTGCCATTTTGAATTCGCACAAATTCTATTATTCGTAATTTTCGTCTCGAAAACTCCTAAGATATATAATTTAATTTTTCACTCATCTTTGTCCCACTACACTACTTTAGGGACAAAGTCGGACAAAATAATAGCTTATTCGTATTCTTTGTTCGCAAAGATCCCCAGATATCGATTTTCGTCGAGATTGGAAGATATGAGATTTCTCACTCCCTTCTGCCTTTTCACCAGTACTTTAGGAGATGGTATTTAAAGAATCTAAGAATGTTTATCCAAAATTGTGAAGAGTAACCTCCACTTTAAGTTTTACGTCTCTAGTTAAATATACTTTATTGAATTTTTAAAACCGTCATCTCCTTTCTCTCTCCTCTCTGCTCCGTTAGGAAGTGAAAAGAAAAGCTCAAAAGTTATTTGAATGAAGTACATGAAACTGAATTTTTTTACATTCCATATACATTTTAGAAACAATTCTGAGAGATGAGATGAATAGTATAACTCAATTTTATGACTGAGTCTTAGTTTTAAATTTAAAGGTTGGTTAAAAAAAATAATTATTTTGATCATTACTGCCTCCCATTTTCCAACTCTTAATGTTCGTATTTCGTGCAACTCGGTCTAATCTATTAACTGAGGATTAACAGAAACATACTTATAGGGTTTAAGGATATTTAAGTTGACGAATCAGACTGTTGATTATAGAATAGTTTTTTTATTATATAGATTGTCTTTATACTGTATAGTAACGAGGAAAAGACTATGCAGCGGCAAATGGAATTATCTCGAAAGATTTGTGCCGAACACTGGTCCCTTTTCATATACGTACATGCACACATGATAGACTACTATCATTTTATAGTTTAGCTATATGTGTATAGTTTTTAGAAGTGATTGTCCATCTAAGTCCACTCGGATCTCGAGCCTGTATGTTTACCCTAATGTTCTAGCCATTCCAGCTTCAGTTTGCTTGCTGCAGAGATAATCGCCAACCTTGCATCGGTGAGTAACTCGCTCTAGAGTTCAGATTAAAAAACCCGTCTGCCAAAATCGCTGGCTCATGCTATAGGTGCTAATGTATTGGTACTATTTTCATTCGTGTGCATTAGACAGATTGATGGCTGGCTGGTTAGCTGGCTGGCTGGTTGGATCCGGAACTGATCCAATTACACTCACGGAAATATAGAGTGGCTGACCGTGTTTTTTTAATTGAGCGCAAACGGTACAGTTAATGGCATACAGTTCATAAGCATTTAAATCACAGTAATACAATTAAAACTATTCCTTATATTTTGGTATACAAGAACATGCATCATTAATGAAGGTTTACAATGTTGAGAAGCCACATTTATATGAGTAAATGCTTATTGAATGAAAAAATAAAAACTAGAGATAATATTAATAGAGTATATGCCAATCAACTTCAAGTTTACACTTACACATTCCAGATTTTCTTGATAACTGAATGGGTAGCGCGTTAGTCTGTCAAGAACATGTTCTGTGTTCGATTCCCGACCGTAACTCTCTTTTCCTCCATCATCATCATCATCATCATCATCATCATCATCATCATCATCATCATCACCATCATCATGTCCTTCACTTGATAGACCTTAGTACAGGCATTTTCAACCTTGTGCTCGCGAGCACCATGGTGCTCTTTTAATGGCATTTGGTACTCTCGTCATGCGAGTAAAAAGTGCTCGCGAGTATGAACATTCCTGAGGTCCTTTTTCAATTCAGACATTGTTGTACGAACAAAATCTTAATAATAGTTCCGTCTTTAACTTATCATTGATGTACGAGGCGAAAAAAAATAGTGTTCCTATCCATCCATTATAATAACTTACATATCTGATATGGTTTCTCGTTTTTGTATTGAAATGAATAGTGACATTTATATTAATTTCAAGGTTCATTACTTAAATGCTACAAATTTATGCTTCCGTAAGTGATGATAGGAGGAAAGTTTTGGAAAATCTAAAGTAGGTTAGGCGCAAAGAAATGTCAAAGAAACTACCTACAGAAAATCTAGCATGATCGTTTACCTTGAAACAACATAACGCATTACAAATACAATGACTTTATTACAATTCTTTTTGAAAAGTACAGTGCCGCCACAGATAGACCTTCCACACGCAAAGAAAATCAAAAACACTACGCAGACGTCAATGATCTCCAAAAGAAGTGGAGTGAGGCTGACGTCATATTTCCCCTACTTACGTGTTATCCAGGCCTGTCCTAGATGATCGTTGATATATTAGTTACACACGCATTCTCTTTACCTGTGCTCAAATTGTTTTCATTTAAGATGTAATTAATGTGTGTGACTTTTATCTTTAAAAAATTTCAATTTCTCGCAGTGTATTCTCGTTTGTTGCAATGCCGGTAAAAATACCTTGATCGATTTTCAATTTTTTGGGTGACAGTTTTTATGTTTTTATCACTGTTTTTCCTCTACTCGAATATGGTATATTTGAGCTATGTTACTATGATTAGGTGTGTTCACTGCGTGTATTGCCAAGAGATTAAATCCAGGGAAGTCGTTATATACAGTACTGTTCGGGTAGTCGCGTACGGACATTTTAATTAGAAATTGGAGCCGTCTTGGATTTTTTCTCCTATAATTTTTGAGAGGATGAAATAGGCTTAACAAGTTGAAGTTAAAATACGCGTTTCCTTAAGACTAGGGGCTTTCTTTTTATGTATCACAATAGTGCCCTGCAATGTTCCAACTTGAGAAAGGAAACCAAGACATTAAAAATGTCTACGTATTTCATATTATGCAAAACTAGTCGAAAGGTTATCGTTAAACGGTTAAAACATGAAGATATGAGAGTGAAAGGCAGCGAATATTTTTAAAACAACGTGGAACAAACACGACAGACCTCCGTTTGCAGAGTGAACATCGGCGAATATCGAACTTCGCCATACTCGACAAACTCGAATCGGACATAGCAGCTATAACTCACGACGCTACATCACAATGTATATTTTCTTTGAGCGTATTCCGAATCTCAGCGCTGAGCAATCTGATGGCATCACGGTGTTCCGAATTTCAACGATGACGTCACTGATGCTCCACCGGTGTCGCACCGGTGCCATCAGCTTGCAGAGGTGGTGGTAGTCTCCATCAGGTGCCACCAGTGAATCTGATTGGTTCTTATATAGGGCAGAAATTAGCAGGCAAATGACATCGTGCACTGTTGTGTCGTGGCGATGTGTTCTGCTTTGGTTCTGCTGTATTGTTTATAATTAGCATAACGTAAAAATATGATGACCTATGAACGAACATGTCAACGGACCAGTTATTATATACTACTGGTTCAAGAAATAAATTGTTTATGCTCTCTTTTCTTTGAGTGAGATGACATTATGGAAATTTCGCAAAATATTACTAGCGTAGCACAATAACAACTTGTACAGCCGCCATGATAGCCATTGAACCTTCCAGCAGTTTTGTTCCTTTTCCCTTGCAGCGTGACGCCATTGATGTCCACCGGTCGAGTGAAATTCGGAATACGCTCTTTGAAAAGGATATCTTTATCTGCTTTAATACTTTCCGGCCCTATTATGTTCAATTGCACTGTGACCAAGCCGCTACACCCGAGACTGGCAGAAGTTCAGAATAGAGACAAATTGAAACTTGCGTCCGTCGCCATGTTTTGGGAGAAGCGCCGGCTAGCAGAAGGCTGTGCTATGAAATGTTGAATGTTTAATTCATATGTAAGGTGTATCTTATAAATGAATCTGAATCGATAAATGAAAAAAAATCCTATTCACATTTAAAGCAACCACGTTATGGCCATAACAAGCTTACAGTAGTTACCGTTAGTTTGACATGAAACGAAAGAAGACTGGAACAATTTGATACCGTAACTAAACACTTTATATGGTTATTTCACAACATATAGAGCGAACAGAAATACAAATGCATGTTGTAGTAATAGTTCAGAAGAAAAGAAAATTATTAGTATTAACCATTATTAACAAAACACTGCCAGCTGTGTAAGGCACTACATTAGGCCTATATTGTAAACACAGGTTTGCTTTCACGTGGACGAGAAACTAACAATTATTGTTTATCTGCTTCCATTTCACATAAGAGACACCTGTACGATAAAAACACATACCTAATGTTTAGTTTGAAATATAAGTAGGCCTACCATGCATTAGCTTGTTGCCACAGCTGTAGTAGGAAACGAACGCCACATGCATGAATTAGTCATATAGTAGAACTCAAATCTAGTTTACAGAAACCTTGCCTATTGATTTATTATTATTATTATTATTATTATTATTATTATTATTATTATTATTATTATTACTGACTTCATTAAATGTTGTCTTACAACTTTTTTATGTAAAGTCGTGTTGTACCGGTAACTTTAAGCTATGTGGTGACATCTGCTCTTTATGTAGTACTTTCTTTTAGTTGGTTATTTAACGACGCTGTATCAACTGCTAGATTATTTAGAATTGATGGTATTGATGATGGCAAGATGAGGCCAAGGATTCGCCATAGATTACTTGATGTTTGCCTTACATTTGGGGATATCGGAAAATAAAACCCAACCAGGTAATCAGCTCAAGCGGGAATCGAACCCGCGCCCGACCGCAACTCCGGATCGGCAGGCCTTAGTCGACTGAGCTACGCCGGTAGCTCTTTATGTAAGCCTACTTCTATGGTTAGTTTAACAAGTTTAAAATGTAATTATCGGGGGAATCTGGGACCCATTTTCTAAAATATGTTCCTATAGTTGTAGAAAGATTGTACAAGTGTTACACTTTTATCACATTGTTTTTCACACGATGTAAGAGAGACCCTTGGATGATAATATGCCATTATTCTCTGTCAACATCTGTGTAATCGCTTTTTCACTTAAGCGGCATATTTCTATTTTTATTTCTATTCTTTCGTTAAAGAAAAAGAAAAGAGATTTTGTTCACTGCCGGTGTGTAACAAAAATTGAATCTCTATATTTATTACACAATATTTTCTTAATATTAACAACAAAACAAGCAATCCATACAATCACATTTTCACAATATTCTGTCATTGAGAATGATGTAAGAATGAGGGAACTGTGATGAATGTCTGCAGTTGAAAGTTCTGAAGAGTCATATCGCCTCTGATTCTCAAAACATTGAGGATTATTATTACAGTGCGTTAGGTGTTTGGAAAATACCATTGGATAATCTTTTTAGCGGACATCCCCCTCTTTGTAATATAACTTAAATAAGTTATTTATGCATTTTCTAACGTATATAAAATAACAAAAGTAAAAATATCCCATGTATTCGGTCATTGGAAATACAAATAAACTAATAAGTGTATTCATGAGCAATATAAAGTTTTTATATTTAAAGCAATGCTTAGTTACAGTACCCATTTATATTTATTGATTATACGTTAAAAATACGTAAATAAGTTTATTTATATTACAGTGAAGGGGGATGTCCCCTAAGAAAACGCCTATATACCCAATGGTATTTTCTAAACTCCGAATGTTTTATAGAAACTATCATTTGTGCTCCCAGAACATAGCGTCGCGCGAACCTGCGCGAGAGGTTTCAAATTTGTACACGACACCAGCGTCAATTGTATGTCTAGATATATAACTACAATGCCTTTGACTGTGACTGTTCCGTTTTATTTTAGAAATGTATAAGTTTGCTGCTGAAAAATCTGCATTCAAGGAAATCTTTATGAACTTGTAAAGGTAAATAATAAACCCGAATAGGATCAGAAATCCATTGAGTTCACAAAGATATAACAGTAAATTTTCCACCGTAATTGAATTACTGGTCTGATAAGTATTTTCTCTTCTGTGCACCGTGTTATTGTTCACAGAAAATTATTTTGTAATAACCCGAATAGGATAAAAAATCCATTGAGTTCACAAAGATATAACAGTAATTTTTCTCACCGTAATTGAATTACTGGTCTGATAAGTATTTTCTCTTCTGTGTACCGTGTTATTGTTCACAGAAAATTATTTTGTAATAGCAGCTAGAGAAGAAACAATCCATTTTAATGTGATTGTCATTTGAATTCGATTCTTAGCAAAATGCTGGTATAGCGACCAGCGCTGGGTTTATGCCCTACATAATTGTTTCCCGGGTCTAACCAATATTTTACGAACATGAACTTTATCGGTACCTGCACTAATTATTTGAAGTTTCGTGCCTATGTGCGCAGAGTTTCAGCATGATGTTCCGAGAGATAACGAAGCTGCTGCAACTATGAAAAATAGTTTGTGAGTGATACTCGTTTTACATGCTGTAATAGAATTCCTTGTTGCGGAAGAGGAAACAATGATGAATATTCACAATAGTTTGTGTAAAGTCTCTGGAAGGTCTGAAGTTGACAGGAGCACCGTAGGTCGCTGAGCAAAAAGAGTGAAGGCTTAAGTAAGAGGATTAACAGAGCTCAGTGATCTGCCGCGGTCTGGGCGACCAGCCACGACTGTTAATCCTGACATGTTGCAGCGTTCTGATGCTGTAATTCCCGATGGTGGATGCATTACAAGTCGATAACTGGCGCTTAAAGCCTAGTCCACAATAAACAGGAAACGGTAACGACAACGAGAATGAGAACGGAAAAATTGTTATAGCCATCCAACAAGGAAATCTCAATGCGCAGAAACCAGCAGGCGTGATTGTCTCGCGCAGATGACGTATGCTCCCGTTCCCAGCATGCTCTCACACCTACTGCAGGGGGGTAAGAGGGGTATAGCATGCGCGCCACGAGAAGTCCGAGCTGAGTGTTGCTTGTAGGATACCTATAAAATAAATATCTTTCAATGTGAACATCCACAATTAACAAGAAACTTACCGGAGCCCGGGAACGGGAAAGTGAAAGTTGGCGAAGTTTTAACTTTGCCGTTCTTGTTTCCGCTCACAGTCTGCTAGATTCTTTGTGTTGTCATCATGAAACTGTTTGGTCATCATATATTTTGTAGCATGAAGGGCGTAACATAATTTCTTCTTCATGCATCATTTCTAACTAACTCAGAAATTCAGTAGAATCGCTTTCAATAAATGCCACGCGTATATGTGACCAGATTACCATGTGAATTGAATTATTAAATATTTTGTGTCATAAATTTTGAAGTTGGTTAAACTATGTTTATGTTGGCAGAGAGAACGCCATTGGTCAATTATGCACAGATAGCATCAGAATGCGTAATATCGACTTTACATATCGTTATTGACAGGCATATCGATATCCATAGTCGTTTCCGTTCTCAGTTTATTGTGAATCAAAAATCTTCACGTTGCTGTCCAACACTTCCGGTTATCGTTCTGGTTCTCGTTCCCGGTTTATTGTAGACTAGCCTTAAGTTTCAGTGTCAAAGGAAGTGTGGATGCAGTTAGCCATGCTCTCGGATATTCGGAGGTGTGTGCCAGATGGGTTTTGCGAAGTCTGCCATTCAAAAAGAAGTTTTAGAGGAAATAAGTTGCATTTCTTTCGAATTGTTGATTTGTTTTAAAGCTGAATCGTAACAAGTGACGAAACCTGGGTGCATAATTTCGAGTGGGAAACGAGAACTTTGCTCCATATCAAGAACTCTTACAGACAATGTACTGTTGAAGACTCCAATCTTGGGACTTCCGGGGTGAAGTAGCGGAGTGAAGCGGGAAATCAAAAACAACAGATAACGTATTGAGGCTTGTGTATCATCATTGCACGTGTTCAATATTACAAGACGTTCTGAAAATAATTTCACCCATCGTCCATCGTACACTGGAACTTGAGGTACTAGTATCTGGTGTAAATAAATGAATTCCGGAGCAAGGGAAATCAGTTTTTTTATATAGACGAGACCGGGGTGAATAGCAATATGATATTTCGAAAATGTTGGCAAAATGAGAGTGTAAGTGTCCACACGAACTGAGAAGAATTGTGTAGACACATTGAAAATATAGAAAAACAATATGGTACTGTGGAAAACATGGACTCCAAATCATATATCATTAATAAAATGATTAGGTTTGTAATGTTGGGGACCGATTATACAAGTTGACTGCAGTATGATACATAGCCGGGAACGTGAGCTAGTACGAGGACATTGACTTGGTTCTGCCATCGATTACACGCATTACAAGGTGCACATAAACAAATCTGGATAGATATAAAAGTAAACATACGCTACATAGCATTACAAAGATATATTTTTACGTACCTTTCGTTATGTGCAGAGGAATTTTCATAGAATTAATCATGGGTTTGAGTTTCCTCCTTTATTTTCTTGTGCTGCAGTGGCTCTGTATATAACATCGCTTGTCACATCGTACGTTTGTATTACATAATTTATGTGTAATGTTCTCGTCATTCACTTCAAAACACTCACCAAATTCCGCTGCAAAAATATGCGCCTGAGAACCTTCAACATTCGGGATTATTATTGAACGGATTACTCAGCAAGTACACTGTTTACGGATGCTACGATAGTGACTGGCGAACGGAGTATTCAGCAGGTACACTGTTTGTGCATGCTAGAGTACTTACTGTCTGGTGAACGGATAGTCAACTTGAAACCACCGTAACGCACCCTATCGGTCCCCAACATTACAAGCCTAATTATTTTAAATTTAAGGGGGCTTAAGACAGTGGTAGTGATAGTGGTAACAATAGTAATACTGATGACGGTGATGGCAGTAGGAGTAGTGAAAACAGTGACACTGCACCTGAATGTAATGCTGAAATGACTTGCTCAACATCTTCCGCTGTGAGGTAGGAACAGAACACAGTTTTTAGACATCTGGTAGTAGGCTAGCATTACTAATAGGGGTCACTATCGCGAACAGTAGGGTCGTGTCGCATTCCTGTCAGGTTCCAAGATTAGAGTCTTCAACAGTATACATGATCTTTTTTCTCGGTGGCGTGAAGTCATAGAAGTTAATGGATATAATGTGAGAAAATAGGGCACGTAGGAAAAACATCTCTTTATAATTTGTGCAATTTTTACTTTTCTAAAATAAATATTTACTGATAAAAAATGAGGGTATTACTTCCTGGGCAGAATAGTATGTCTTAATTTCTAGTGTTACTCTGATTTTTATAGATGAAGAAGGCGCATCATGAGTCATTAGTAAGTTCGGATAAAGTAGTTGTATCACGATAGGCTGTATAGCTGTACAGGATAGGGCCTTACCTTGTTTCAGACTAAGTAAACACTACCCCCTTCCATTAGCTAAACTCTACCTGCTGGGAAGAGCACTCCCCACCTCTAGCTAAAACATCAGTGAATAGACAGTAGCCTACAGCCGTTAGGAACTGAATATATGTCGTCACTACAACTAGTTAATGTTTGTAAACCAGACGCACGGACCAAGGATGTCTATCCTGATACAGCTACTTTATCCGAACCTTAGTCATTAAACATATTCTAAACTGCGTACCTGCACTTCAGCTTATAGATCACGTAGATGATCGTCTTCCCTGAAATTCTGTATGCAAAAATTTGTAATTTCCTTGGCTTAAAACATTCCCGCGTGTATACTATACAATTATCGATGCTTTCCTCAAAGCAGAATTACATGGAAAGGTATGGATATACGTATAACGCAGAAAAATTGTTTATTCTATCGTAACTTTTAAAGCGATGTACCGAAGTACATATGATATTTCCATGCAGGAATTCTGCGTTATCATATTATGAAAGATCGAAGGAGCGGAGAAAAATTCTCTCCGGCACCGGGATCCGAAACCGGATTTTCAGCTCTACGTACCGACGTTCTATCCATTAAGCCACATCGGATTCCAATTCCGATGCCGGATTGAATCGTCTCAGTTTAAGCTCTACCTCTTAGTTTCCCTTTTGTGACCAACCCTCATGCACTGTGTCACAGATGTGTGACAGTTGCACAATGTCCAATATACTAATGTGCAGAGGTGCACTCATTACGAGTGACTAAGTGGCCGGGATCGGACAGAATGAGCGCCGTCTTATATCACTAAGTGATTATATACATATATATGAGCTCCGTCTTAAATCACTAAGAGATTATATACGTATATGAGCACCGTCTTAAATCACTGAGTGATTATATAAGAAGCGCCGTCTTAAATCACTAAGTGATTATATGCATATATACAGTACATGAACTCCGTCTCAAATCACTAAGTGATTATATACGTGTATGAGCGCTGTCTTAAATCACTAAGTGATTTCAAAGCTAGATTTTATAATTGGCTTTTAATTATTCCTTTCTAATCTGTAGATGAGTTTCTTAACGTAAATTCATACGAAGTTGTTTTTTAATAAATAAAGTTATTTACATTTAGTTACAAATATTACATTAAGAGTGAAGTGTTGTCATTAATTTTAGAGTTTCAAAATGTTTTGTGTTTTCATTCTATTACACTTTACTGTTTTCCATTATATGTGCATTTTCAAATGTATGTTTTATTTTCCTCCGTTTTGTATTGTGACGAAGCCTATCACTGTATATTTAATGGCTTAATAAATTGAATTGAATTGAACATATACGTGTATGAGCGCCATCTTAAATCACGAAGTGATTATATACGTATATGAGCGCCGTCTTAAGTCACTAAGTGATTACATACGTATATATGAGCACCGTCTTAAATCACTAAGTGATTATATTATAAGAAGCGTCGTGTTAAATCACTAAGTGATTATATATTTATATATGAGCTCAGTCTTAAATCACTAAGTGATTATATACATGTATGAGCGCCGTCTTAAATCACTAAATGATTTTATAAGAAGCGCCGTTTTAAATCAGTAAGTGATTATATATATATATATATATATATATATATATATATATATATATGAGCTTCGTCTTAAATCACTAAGTGATTATATGCGTATATCTGAGCTCGGTCTTAAATCACTAAGTGATTATATAACTATATATGAGCTCCGTCTTAAATCACCGAGGGATTATATACGTAAATGAGCGCCGTCTTAAACAACTAAGTGATTAATGATTATATACGTATATATATGATCTCCGACTTAAATCACTAAGTGATTATATACGTATATATGAGCGCCGTCTTAAATCACTAAGTGATTATATACGTGTATATGAGCGCCGTCTTAAATCACTAGTGATTATATACGATATGAGCACAGTCTTAAATCACCAAGTGATTATATACGTAAATGAGTGCCGTCTTAAATAACTAAGTGATTAATGATTATATACGTATATATGAGCTCCGTCTTAAATCACTAAGTGATCATATACGTATATATGAGCGCCGTCTTAAATCACTAAGTGATTATAGACGTATATGAGCGTCATCTTAAATCACTAAGTGATTATATACGTATATGTGAGCACTCATTCCGTCAGATCCTGTCCACTTAGTCACCCGTAATGAGTGAGGCTCTGCACATTAGTGTGTTGGACATTGTGCCATTGTCACACATCTGTGACACAGTGCATGAGGGTTGGCCACAAAAGGGAAACTAAGAGGTGGAGCTTAAACTCAGAAGATTCAATCCGGCATCGGAATTGGTATCCGGTGTGGCTTAGTGGATAGAGCGTCAGCACGTAGAGCTGAAAACACAGGTTCGGATCCCGGTGCCGGAGAGAATTTTTCTCCTCTCCACTGATCCGTCATCATATCATAACTTTTACAGTTTGCGATTGTGAAACCTGACATGGCATACAGTAAAGTATTAATGGGGTCTTCTGTTTCAACAAGTTCCTAAATTATTTTAAACACTTAGCTAAAACAATTTCATATGAGATTGAGAACATATGCTCACCGAATAGTAAACTCAAGAGGAACCACAACCACGTTCCTGCCGTAGAGACACACAAACAAAATATTGCGTTATTGACAGAAGAGTATTTTTGGCGCCCTTCTGAGTTGTGGTATCTTATAAGTAAAGGTAGGAGTTTATACCACAACATGAGGATATTAGGTTAGTTGTGCTTAAACTGTCGTAACGTGATGAATGATGTGAAGTCTGAGGTATGGCCAGGTTTCAACTGAAATGTGTATCGCAGCAATTCAATGGGGATAAGTTTTTCGTGTATAGTGTTCAGAATTGTGTTCCGACAATTGAGGGTTCGCTGCAAGAAGGAGGTATGTCACATTACCCATAATGTGAGAAAAATAAGTGTGTTACGAAAAGGGTCGAGTCTTAGAATTAGTCACAGTCCTCTGGCATTGGCTCGTGCACTACTCAGATATTACGAATCATTTGTAACGATTCATTCACGGTTTGTTCAGAACTCATCCCAGTCTATGATTACAAGTATTCTTTTGAATCGTTAACGATCGACTCACTCATTCTTCACTTTGCAATCCTTGGTATAATAAAAGCGTTCCACATTTATCTCGCATAGATGGCAGAGTAGTAGGATACAGTCCCTTTATAATGAGAGTTTAGACATTGGATTGTCTCTTTCTGATTGGCTGGAACCGCTTTTGATGACCTCCACCGGTCGAGGTGGGTTCCTCCAAGTGGTGACCGGGGGGTGCAATGGTGGCTCTCGTGCTCTTCTTTTCGGCCATTTTTCGTCCCATCACCAACCACTCCTCTTCGTTCTCTCTTCTTTTTCATCACTATTTCTCTCCGCCGGCCGCCATTGCATGCGGAACGCCCACCACATCATCATAGCCATTTTCACCTCTCCATCCCCGCTGTTTTTGTTCTTGCCACGTCCGCCACCATGACGGGATTTGTTAACAATGCCTGATGAGGCTTTATTCTTCTTCCCCTTCTAATTCTTATATCTATTATTAGGTTAAGTTTCTTAGGTTTATAACTCCCGTCTCACCAGCGGGGATCTTTCCTATCTCCGTGGTCCTGTCCCACGGTTTCGAGCGCGACTTCCAACTTGTGTGGCCCGACAGGGCGCCCAGCAACGAAGCAATAGTGGACCCTTCATACTGCCCCTATATGCAAGTCTAGGTGCGGAGCCCGGACCAGTAGTCATGTACACTCACGTGGAACCCCAATGGGGGCCCGGAGCGACTTAAACGTCCCGGTGACCGATTCTGCTCGCCGGGGCGGATATGTCGCTCCGACGTGTTACCGCTGACGTATGGGTGTCGCAGTGTAATCAACCACAAGTCCCCTGAAGCTGCGTGCGATCTCGGATTGCTCCGGCTTTGGGAGGGTCGGTCGGAGTTAGCCGCAGTAGTCTGGCACTTGTATTCAGTGTAGAGTGGGGAGCCACGGGCGGTTATTCCCGTGGTAGGGGCATAAAACTGCGACACGCCTCTGGTGTAAGACTTGCCATTAGGTGTGTAATGACCAGTTTGAAGGGTAACTTGCGTGAAGTGGGTTGCTTGGGATCGGGCTGTGGGGGGGTCCCCACGGCCGGCACAGACCGAGAAGACTTTTTTGGTGTCTTTTTCTTCCGCCCCCCCCGGTGGCAGGCTGACGCCGACGGTTCCGTAGGGGGGGGCCAGTTTCAAAATGGCTTCTACGCGCTCTTCTTCTCCTTCTTCAGAAAAAAGTAATAAGAAACATAAGACAGGAGAAAGTACGACTGGTGGTCATATGACGAAAATTGCTATGGAATTGGACCCTGAGAAAGTTACTGTAAAAGTGCCGCCTCCAAAGTTTATCAGTATCACATTGGACGGAACGGACAAAACTATGAAAGACATTAGTCCATTCTACGTGAGACGTGCGCTCGATGGACTCGTTGGAAAGGTCAGAAATGCAACTCGACTCCGCAACGGTAGTCTCCTCGTTGAGACTGCATCTGCTAAACAGAGTGAGACGCTGTTGAAAGCAAAGTTGCTGGGGTCATACCCCATCAGAGTTGAACGACACTCCTCGCTTAACACCACGCGAGGAGTTGTGCATACAGATTCTCTAGATGGTCTATCAGATGAAGAGATCCAATTAGAGCTGGCGGAACAGTCCGTGTCCAAGGCTTACCGTTTAATACGGAAGCGGGACGGACGGACTGAACCCCTGAGCACAGTCTTTCTGACCTTTGAAACGTCTCTCTTGCCAGAATATATCTTTGTTGGGTATGAGCGTGTCCCTGTGCGTGCGTATGTGCCGAACCCAATGCGGTGCTTTAGGTGCCAACGGTTCGGACATACGCAAAAACGTTGCACAAACAATATCATCTGTGCAAAGTGCGGCGGTGCAGGCCATGGGGATTCCCCATGTACTGGCGCCGAGCACTGTGTGAATTGTTCTGGGGACCATGCTTCAAATTCTAAAAACTGCCCAAAGTATATGCTGGAAAAGACGATTCAAGAGCTTCGAGTCCGGGAAAATATTAGCTTCTTTGAGGCACGTAAGCGTATTTTAGATAAAGAAAAGAAGGCAACTGAAAAGTCCTATGCGTCTGTACTGCAGAGAGCAACAGAGGGAATCGATGCCACCACACAAACGCCACCTCTTACGAACATACCTGGGAAGCGAATTGAGATCGCAACCCAGACATATGTAGACGCCGCTACTCAGACTGCTGAGTCAGACGACACTTGTGGACTTGACATCAGGCCTTACGTCCCTAAGAAAATTATTGCTATGACAGCAGAGAAGGATTGTAGGCCTAGTAGAACACCAGAACGTCGCACTCCTAGTTCGGGTGGCAGGTCGAGATCACGTTCTCGATCACGTCATCGATCAAGATCGCGATCAGGAGTGCGACGAACTGCAAGTGAGTCGCCGGAGTCGAAGACAAAGCAGTCGCAGGCAAAAGCATCTTCCCATAGAAAGGAAAAGAAGAGAAGATCCCCTGTTAAGCCACCAACATGATATAGCTCCTCTTGATGACTGATATTGTACAGTGGAATGTGAACGGTGTACGCAGCAGATATACAGAACTACAGCAATTGATCTATCATGAAAACCCTGCTATTTTATGTCTCCAGGAGACACACCTTCGGCCCGAAAACTCCCTAAGTATCTCGGGATACTACGTTCACCGGTACGATCACCTTGCCGGTATTCGTGCCAACGGAGGTTGTGCTCTCCTATTCCGCCAAAGTATCTTTTCCTCTGTTATCAACATCAACAGCCCACATCAATGCATAGCCGCTCGAGTCACTCTACCTTCCATCCAGTTCTCAATAGTCTCTGTATATATACCCCCAGACACACCTTTCACAGTGCATGACATTGAAGACATTTTCTCGCAGGTACCTGCTCCATATTTGGTAGTGGGGGATTTTAATGCATCCCACCACTCATGGGGCTCAAATTCCGATGATGACAGAGGAAATAAAATAGCAGAGGTATGTACCCGTCTAAATCTTGTTACCCTGAATTCAGGGGAAGCAACACATCTCTCCTTAGCTTATGGTACATACTCCATGATAGATATCTCCATTTGTAGCCCAGTTTTGTCCACGCATTTCGAGTGGTCTGTGATTCACGACCTACATGGTAGTGACCACTATCCCATTCGAATGCGTATGTCCGCTTTACGTCCGGCGGAATCTCGATCTCCAAACTGGGTTCTTAAAAAGGCGGACTGGGTCGGATTTTCGGAGTCCATATCATTCGATGATAACGGACATGAAAATGTGGACTCCGTAGTAGACCATTTCTCAAATGTGGTTATAAAGTCAGCGGAACTATCTATCCCCCGGTCGTCCTGCAGGCCAAAACGCTTCTCTGTCCCCTGGTGGACGGATGCCTGCAGAGATGCAATCCGTGACCGCAAACGTGCTTTACGCCAATTTGAGCGCCATCCGACCCAAGAATATTTTGTCCAGTTTAAACGTCTTCGAGCCAAAGCTCGTCGCATTGTGTGCGATGCTAAGAAGACGTCCTGGACAAATTACGTCAGTTCATTGAAACACAACGTCCCAGCTAACACCATATGGGACAAAGTCCGTCGAATAATGGGGAAACGTAGTTCTGTAATTCCGGGCCTTCTAAACAATGGAGTAACGACCACCAGTCCAATAGACATTGCTGAAATATTTGCTACCACATTTTCACAAATAAACAGCTCAAATAATTACGACCCGGAATTTCTGAAAATCAAAGATACTGCAGAAAAACGAAACCTAAATTTTCAATCTGACAACACTGAAGACTACAATGCACCGTTCACATCCGAGGAGCTGGAGGCGGCACTAGACACATCCCCTGACACCTCCCCTGGCCCTGATAACATCCATAACCGCATGCTTCGTCATCTTCCACCAGCTGGAAAATCCTTTCTTCTGTCTATGTACAATAGAATCTGGACTGAGGGTGTATTTCCATCTGCTTGGCGTTCTGCCATTGTAATTCCAGTCCAGAAACCGGGAAAGGACCCTTCTTTACCTGGCAATTACAGGCCAATCTGTCTCACCAGCTGTGTGTGCAAGGTTATGGAAAAGATGATAAGCAAACGCCTGATGTGGGTACTCGAATCGGGAAACCGATTATCTAACATCCAATGTGGTTTTCGCAAGCGCAGATCCGCCGCAGACCATCTTGTTCGGCTGGAGACCGCCATTAGAGATGCTTTCCTCAAGAAGGAATATCTTGTGGCGGTCTTTTTTGATCTAGAAAAGGCTTACGATACCACGTGGCGTTTCGGAATTCTGCAATGCCTGTATGACTGGGGACTTCGTGGCAGTCTGCCAACGTTTATTGAGAAGTTCATGGCAGAGCGGTATTTCCGAGTTCGAGTAGGCACCACACTTTCTAACGAACATCTCCAAGAAAATGGCGTTCCGCAGGGGTCTGTATTAAGTGTTCTTCTTTTCTGCATTGCGATCAATGGCATTGCCGACTGTGTAGGTAACCGAGTATCTTCTCTCTTGTACGTTGATGACTTCAGTCTATATTACAGTTCCCGATACCTCCCATCTATCGGTCGACAGTTGCAACTGGTCATCAATGTGCTATCGGAGTGGTCTCTTCGCAATGGCTTTAAATTCTCCACTCAAAAGACGCAGTGTGTCCACTTCTACAACCAACGTGGACTCCATCCACATCCTGAACTGCGTCTTAATGGAGTGGAATTGCAATATACAGACACTGCGAGGTTTTTGGGCCTTATCTTTGATTATAAATTAACGTGGGAGGCGCATATCCGTGATTTGAGAAGGCGTTGTGAAAAATCTCTAAACATTTTACGCCTTTTGTCAGGGGTTCGCTGGGGTGCAGACCGCATAGTGCTTTTACGTCTATATCGTTCTCTTATCCGTTCAAAGCTAGATTATGGCTGTTTTATCTATGGCTCAGCAAATAAATCTAAGCTACGTTTCTTAGACACTATCCATCATCATGGGATACGACTCGCTACAGGTGCCTTCCGAACGAGTCGGATAGCGAGCCTGTATTGTGAAGCGGGGGAACCATCACTGTATCGGCGACGTAATGTCCTGTTGTGCTCATATGCGGTTAAACTCCGCTCGCAGCCTGAGCACAATTCTTTCGACTCTTTCCATCATTCGTCTCTTTACGGCCGATACAGTGAAAATCCACGGAGACCTCGTCCAGCAGGTGTGCGATTCCGTGAACTGCTCTCTGAGCTCGACGTCGATCTACCATCCGTTCGCACACTAGAATACACCACCACTCCACCGTGGATTATGCGACGCCCCATGTTTGATGTAAGCCTGAGCCAAAGTTTTAAGAATTTTACACCAGCTTTTGTTTATAGACTTCGTTTTAGTGAACTTTTATCGCGATATCCAAATTATTCTTTAGTTTATACTGACGGATCCCGAGTAAATGATTGTGTTGGTTGCTCCTTCGTTGCAAATGGACAGATATTTAAATATAAACTGAGCGAATATACCAGTGTTTTTACTGCAGAATTATATGCTTTTTACAGAGTTTTATTGTTTTTAATTCGAGAACCTCGGGGCAGATACCTAATCTGCTCCGACTCTTTAAGTGCCATTCAGTCTTTGCAGTGTCTCTATTCAGAGGATCCCCTTGTGTTAAGAACTCAGCAGCTGTTCCACACACTCTTAAGCTCTGATTGCGAGATTGGAGTAGTGTGGATTCCTGGCCATGTCGGAATTGGTGGGAATGAGGCCGCAGATGCTGCAGCCAAAGATGGTGCCACGAATGGCACTCTGGTATATTGGCGCGAGAGGTGGCAAGACTTACAAAATTATTTGAAATGTAGAATATGGTGGCAATGGGAAGGAGAATGGTCTGCACAAGAGGAAAACAAATTACGAAGAATAAAGAATACTGTTCGAGTTTGGGATTCGTCCACAAGAGCGTCACGACACGAAGAAGTTTTACTCACCCGGTTGAGGATTGGCCACTGTTATCTGACACATGGCCATCTGCTACGTGGCGAGCTTCAGCCGGAGTGTGATCTATGCCATGTTCCACTTACAGTGGAACATTTTTTATTACATTGTAGAAAATATGACCGTGTCCGTCGGCAATATGGAATTCGGCCGACTCTTCGTGACGCTCTTGGAAATGATTTTAATTGTACAAATGCAGTCCTGAGATTTTTATCGAGTACTGGACTTGACAGGGTGATTTAGTTTTTGACCCGTTTTAATTATCCTCCGGACCCTTTACATCCGGAGGTTACACTTGTTATTTAGTATATAAGTTTTTTTAACAAACTTGACATTCGGACCTTTTACATCCGAGTATTTTAGAAATACGCCAGATAATTTATTTATGGTAGCATTTGTATTGTTATTTTATCTCTTTTTAAATATTAGTTAAGGTCAGATTTTTATAATGTTTTATGCATCACCCTGTTGAAACTGCATTTGTGTACCTCGTTTTAATCGTGACAACGTTTTTTAGTTCTTTAAGCATTCTGATTATTGTATAGTTTCTGTTTAAAGAATTTTAGACAAGGGCGCAAATAGCCATAGATGCTGACGCGCCCTTTTTAAACCCCACTAACTAACTAACTATGACCTCCATTAATAAACTAAATTATGGAAGATAGTTATCCTCAATTATTATATTTATAAACTCAGCCTTACTATCAAGTACAATTTTTACATTAAATCCCTATTTAAATTTCAGGTACGCACTCATTATTTTTCATATTCAACTAAGCAAATCCAGTATTTTGTTTCCACTTATCCGTTCCTTTTATGATACACCATTCACCCACAACTAAGTAATTTGGTCAGAAAATCTGAGCTAAAAGAGCTCGAAGTAATTGGACTTCTGGTTGGAGCAAGAGGTACCGCTACTCTCTTCATGAAAGATGTGTTTAAGAGGCTTGGAATACCTACATCTATTCAGATTGTAATCTTAGCTGCATTGAAAGGATCAATTACTCTCCTGAAGCATCACCTATATTCGAAATGAAACTAAGTTCATTAGCATTCTTTACTTTTTTCTATCACTACCTCTATCTCTAAAACTAGGTGTATTTCCACTAATCTAAAAAGTATTTGCAGCTATGTACTTGTATGAGTTTCATTGTCAAAACAAAATCAATGGTATAATGAACTTGTAAACATTAATATGGTTAAATACTCTTTGTCCCTTGTGGCAGCTCACGAATGGTGAGAAGATTTCTAAATTATTATAAATATTTTCCGGAATCTTCAGTTCCCTCGCAAAGACTGTTATCCAAAACTGAAAACTTAAACAATAAAAGGCAAAACCGTCTGCATCCTAACAAAGTAGAAATGATTATTTTAATGGGAGTCCACACCTGTGGAGTAACGGCTAGCGCGTCTGGTCGCGAAACCAGGTGGCCCGGGTTCGATTCCCGGTCGGGGCAAGTTACCTGGTTGAGGTTTTTTCTGGGGTTTTCCCTCAACCTAATATGGGCAAATGCTGGGTAACTTTATGTGCTGGACCCCGTACTCATTTCACCGGCATTATCACCTTCATCTCATTCAGACGCTAAATAACCTGAGATGTTAATAAAGCGTCGTAAAATAACCTACAAAAATAAAAAAAAATATATATGAAACATTTTCATGGGAAAATTAGATTATTCTTGCAGCAATGGTCATATGTTAAAAAGAACATTATAAAGATGGCTAATGTTGGGACTTGAAGGACAGATTATAATATTGTGTGTTATTAGCAGGGAAAGGATTTATATGTAAATACATATTTACTTATAAAGCTAATATAATTTATATTTTGCATTATCTTTATGTTTCACAATGTGTAGGGTTGAAAAATCCTACTTTTATTTTCCATATTTTTCCATATTTTAGAGTTTAGTACATATTTTCGTTAATTTCCATATATTTTCCATATTTGATATAAAACAGTCCATATTATATTAGGTTTAACAATAAAACAAAACAAAATTCCATTAACTTTTAAAAATACATTTCAACAATAGAGATTTAAACACATGTTCAGTAATCCCTTTAACATCAGAGTTATTTGAAAATTAGCAGTCCTATCAACAATGGGAAAGTAAGTTACAAAACTGTATTAATTTAATTTAAAATTTTTAACAGACTTCAGTTGTGCAGCTCAACAGTTAAATGCCAGTCAGAGTACACATAGGTTCAGTTTTGTAAATCATACTATAAAGACGGTAAATATGCCAAAAGTACGTCATTCAGTCAATTTAAAATCAAAACTAACAAGTTACATTTCAGAATTTAAAGAAGATGGTTTATCAACTGACAATAAAATATTATTTTGTAATTTGTGTCAGTGTGCAGTATCATCTACACAAAAGTTCCTGGTGCAACAACACATTACAACTAGTAAACATCAGGCCAACAAACAACTAAATTCCAAGCAGAGACAATTGTTTTTAACACAACCAACAACATCGAATGTAAGATCTGAGTTTAACATCGACCTGTGCCGTTCTCTCATCTCTGCTGATATTCCTCTCTACAAACTAAAGAATAAGGTCTTCAGGGAATTCCTTGAAAAATATACTCAACATACAATCCCGGATGAGTCAACACTTAGGAAGACGTATGCTCCATCCATCTACGATGAGACAATACAGAAGATAAGAGATGAAATTAAAGGTAGTTCAATTTGGGTTTCCATTGATGAGACTCCCGACAAAGAAGGTAGACTTGTTGGTAATGTAGTTATCGGTTTGTTAAGTGAACAATATTCTGAACGAATTCTTTTACATTGTGATGTTCTAGAAAAGTGCAATAACAAAACTATAGTTAAACTGTTCAACGAAGCTATGGGTATCCTGTGGCCAAAGGGTATTATGTACGATAATGTGTTATTCTTTATTAGCGATGCTGCCCCTTATATGGTCAAAGCTGGACAAGCATTATCTGTTGTATATCCTAAATTGACTCATTTTACTTGTGTGGCGCATGCATTTCATCGTGTGGCAGAAGTGGTCAGAGACAATTTCCCTAAAGTAGATTTGTTGATTTCATCAGTGAAAAAAGTATTTCTCAAAGCTCCCAGTAGAGTTAACGTGTTGAAAGAAATGTACCCTGAAATTCCATTGCCACCAAAGCCAATTTTAACTAGATGGGGTACATGGCTAGAAGCAGTTGAATATTATGCCGAACATATAGACTCTATTAACAATGTTCTCCTTGCATTGGACTCTGAAGATGCAGTCTCAATTGATACTGCGAAAACAGTTACCTGTGACATAAGTGTGAAGAATGACTTAGCTCACATTCAGCATACATTTTCATGCATCATAAAAACGCTCAAAAGTCTCCAAAATAGGCACCTTTCACTATCTGAAAGTTTTGAAATTATAAATAGTACTGTGGAACAACTGAATCGTGGTAGAGGTAAAGTTGCAGATGCAGTAAGAGCTAAGGTGGACAATGTACTTTCAAAAAACCCTGGATATGAAGAACTACAAAAGGTTGTTGCTGTGATGAGTGGTGAATCAACAGTGAAGATTAACTTGGACTTATCCCCAGCAGACATTGTGAAATTGAATTATGTACCAGTTACTTCTTGTGACGTCGAACGCTCTTTTAGTCAGTATAAATCTATCCTCAGAGACAATAGAAGAAGATTCACTTTTCAGCACTTGAAAGAAATGTTTGTAACCTATTGTTATGGTAACAGACAATAAAAATTGTGTTTTGTTGAAACTACATTGGAAGATAAGGTACGTCCATTATATTTTTTGTTTAGTTTGATTAAAATGTACCAATATTTAACGTACATAGTCATTTTTTTATAATTTTAAGTCCATATTTAATTCCATATTTTGGTAAAAATCCATATTTAATTCCATATTTTGGTAAAAATAACTACATATATATTTACATATTTCATATATTTTTAGTCCATATAAATTCGTTCCCTGGTTATTAGTATGTAACTCAGATTCAATTCAGTAAGACATTATTAAATTAATAGTTCAGTACGAGTTTAGACATAAAATATTTTTAGTTTATAACCAATTCCCTCCAGTTACTTTCATGGGCGCGTTGGAGGAACGAAGAACAATACATTCACTGTCTCTTCTCTTTAGAATCATGCATACTTCTACTCTGAATTATCTGTTATCGCGCTTTCAATTTCTTACAACTCTTCGAAACCGACATCAAGCACTTCTTTCTATCCCTCATCATAGAACGTCTTTATACTCATCTTCCTATACTGTAGAAATACCTCGCCTCTGGAATTCGTTACCTAATGATGTCATGGACTGCCGGACTTTATCACAATTCAAAATTAAATTGGAAAATTTTGTCTTAGTTAATGTTTTTAGGTATTGCTAGAAGTATTGATTTGTGTTATTTTCCTTTTTCTTTTTTAATCTAGATTAAAATTGAAAGTTTCTTGTTTATGTTAGTTAATTAGTTAGGATACAATTAATTATGATACTTAATCACTCATTTAAAGTTTGTGTGACTGCAACCTGTGTATATTTTGTATGGCTTTACTTTGTTTATAGTGTTTTTTTTCTCTCTCTCTTTATTTCTTGTGTAGCTTTACTTTATATATAGTGTTTTTTCCTGTTTATTTCTATTATTGTATTTGTATTCCTGGTGTTGTGGAAGAGAAGGCCTGATGGCCTTAACTACGCCAGAATAAATAAATAAATAAATAAATAAATAAATAAATAAATAAATAAATAAATAAATAAATAACAAAACCATTTATAACTATCAATAGGACTATCGATAGTGGAAACAGCAGTCGATAGTACTATCGTAAGTGGCTATCGGCCATCTCTAAGCCTAAGTGCAAAGATCTGTTCCGGGGTATGATCACAGTCTAGTATATACAGTCACGAAGCTCAATACATAGTAAAAATGCATCCATAGATAGTTGCTCACCACTAGGATCGCTAATATCGCGTCATTACAGACAATGCGAAATAGTACTTTCACAGTATATTGTTCTTAGCACCCTCACAACTCAAGCTTCGTGACTGTATATACTAGACTGTGGTATGATCCTAGAAAATCCAAGCCAAAGAAAGCTAACGACGGGTGGCTTCGTGATAGTTCGATGACGAATGAGTCTCACTTTGAACGCTGTGTTGTTCAAATATTTGTGTAAGGAGGAATAGTTAAATGAAAAGTGTTCGAAAATCATCAGAAAGTAAAAATCTGTTATAAACGCACTAGGAGTAAAGTTTAAGAGACAACTTGCACTACTTCTGCTACGCTATACGTCACTGGTTTTTTTAAATGGAATGTCTAGACTCCTTACTGGACACAACTGAAATACTGGGGACTTCTAGTCAGATTGATATGTACGCATGACATTGCTTAGCGGCCACTATCGTGAAATCTAATTCTGTCCAAGGACATAGATGCTATCAATGCAGTATTATGTCGTGCATTGCCTTAAGTGACATCCCGTCATGTCGCTCAATGTGACGTCCTTTGTTGCCTAATGTATCGAACCTGCTTGAATCCGATCACAAATTGAAGACCTCTGTCGGTAGCTAGTGTATGAGGTCAGAAAGGTGCGTTCGAAACGGTGAAAGAAAGATGACATTTTGGCAAGGTACAGATTGTACAACAAGAAATAAATGGATGCATGAAACGAAAGAAGCAATAAAATAAAACAATAAGAAATCTTAGAAAGAATAAGAGAATCAAATATATATGTAGAACGGTGGATGAAAGTAATGAATGAAAGGAAATGCAAGCAATAAATAGATAAACAAAAGGTATATAATTAAATATGAATAAAAGCTATAAAATAAAAGGCACATCATGCAACGAGTTGAGGATTCAGAATGAAGTGGTCGGATGAAGAGGTATAGACTGAATGAATGAATGGAAAACGGTAGAATCAGTAAATAAATAAAACAGTGTATTTGAATATATGAATGAAAAACTGTGGAATGAATGACTTATTAAATGAGTTAATCAATGAATCAATGCATAGATCAATGAATAAACGAACAATTGAATATAGATATGAATGATAGATTAATGAATTTATTTATTAATTAATGGATAAATGAATGAATGAATGGATAAATTAATGAATGAATTGATATATGGATGAATGATTGTATAGAGAATGAATGGATAGATGAATGAATGAATGGATAAATGAATGAATGAATGAATATATAGATGGATGAATGAATATATAGATGGATGAATGAATGGATAGATGGATGAATGAATGGATAGATGGATGGATGAATGAATGAATGGATGGATGAATGGATGGATGGATGAATGAATGAATGAATAGATGAATGAATGAATGAATAGATGAATGAATGAATGAATGAATGAATGAATGAATGAATGAATGAATGAATGGGTACGTAGGAAAATATAATAGATTGTTGGGTGAGTGGGTGAGTGGATGTATGGATGGATAGATGGATGGGTGAATAGTTGGATAGATGGATGAATGAATGAGTAGGTGGATAGATTGATGGATGAATGGATTGATGGATGAATGAATAGATGGATGGATGAATGTATAGATGGATAGATGAATGGATGACTGAATAGATGGATAGGTTGATGAGTGAAAAGATGGATAGATGGATGAGTGAATAGATGGATGGATGAATGAGTGAATAGATGTATGGATGAGTGAATAGATGGATAGATGGATGGATGAATGAATGAATAGTTGGATAGATGAATGAATAAATGGATGAATGAATGAATGGATAATGGATAGATGAATGAATAAATGGATAGATGGATGGATGAATGAATGGATAATGGATAGAAGAATAAATAAGTGGATGGATGGATGGATGGATGAATAAATGGATAGATTCATGGATGAATGACTGAATAAATGAATGAATTAACGAATAATTGTAGAATATTCGAACAAATAACTGTAACATTAATGAATGTTTGAAAAGCAGTAAAATGAATTAATTAAAGGAAACTTATACAATATATGAATAAATGAATGGATGAATCAATGAATTAATGGATGGATGTGTGGATGAATGAAGAATGGATAAGAGGAAGGAAGAAAGAAGAAAAATGGAGTAATAAGATGAAAGGAAGAAAGAAAGAGAATAAGAAAAAAGTAGTAGAATAAATGAAGGAAGTGTTGCACAGAAAGGAAGAAACGTAGGAAGAAAATGATAGCAGATGTAGTTAAACTAACTAGAGTGAAAAATTTGTCTGTACAGTGTTTGTGTCTCCTAGCTATAGAAGTATCCAATATTGCTGATGGTGCAGCACTTGCAAGGGATGCAGATTTATTTTCGAACAGTGTGTCGAAACGTGCTTCGAGCTCGTAGTTGGGAACAAAGTCTCCGCCAAAAGCATACGTAGTCCATAAAGACGATGGCTGCAGCGACACACACTATAGATAGCGAAGTGATTCCTATGCAAGTGACATCGCCTATGACGGCAGTTTTTAAGTGTCCTCCATCTCTGCTTGAAGTGTTATATTTTGATTCCGGTAATAAATAATCTAAGATTTATTAACTCTGATACTATATTAGGATAGTTCCTGGGTATTATGGAGACTAGAGAGGTTAGGCTATACACAAATGTTTACAAGCGTGAAAGTAACTCATACTGTATTGATATACAGTAACTTGTATGCATTTATATGTACGTACGACACATATTTTGTTTTCCATTCCACAGTTTACTATATTCTCATCTTTTATTAGTTTAGTTCGTAATAAGAGCACGTTCGTCAAAGAGATTGCGACTCTATAAATATGAATATTTTGGTTGATTTTCACTGAATAGCAAGTCATTGAGGCTCCTGCTGGAACGTAGAAACTCTTGTTCTGTATTATTTTATTGCAAACTCATGAAATGTGCGATATATACTTTTTTCCTAAGAAAAAAATGTAGCATATTAGTTTACTGCAAATGTAGGAAGAAATATGCAATATTTTGTTTGTGTATTTCTCCATACGTTTGCAATAAAATAACATGCAACAATTTCTTTGACCACTGTATTATTTCACTTTGAATTTAAGAATTAAAAATGTTGCAATTTAATTTTAGTTCATAGCACCGATATCAGTGTTACGGAATACAGTCAGTGTATTATTGTAATAAAACATATAGACCGAATCGTAACCAAAACACACTTTGGACGATAGTTTCTCAACAAAGAAACTTGAGTTCATCCAAAGTAGAAAATGCTGAAATATTTTGTTTCAGTCTTTCTTTCTTCTTCGTCATTTTGATGTCACTATTGTTCTATTGTTGACTTGACATAGTCGATAAAATAAACTTTGCAATTTAAAGTGGCTTTAAATAGCTACCATCCAAAGATTGTGTATTACTGAAAGGACTCTTTGAATGACATTTTATGTGAAGAAATAAATAGACGATATTTTCAGTAAAGAATGAGTTCAATTGCAGCTGCTAATAAAGAAAAAAAAAAACATGTAAGTTTTAAAAAACGAAACGTTTTATATATGCTCCACTACAAAAGCAACACAAATATTTTGATAAAGAAACAACAGATTAAAGCACCACAAAGCGATTATTTTATGAACAAAAACTTGAAACATAAGGGGAAAAAAGTAGTTTGGAAGTAAAGTGATAAAAAGTGATTGGAAAAGAAGTAGTTTCCGAGCAATGGGATAAAAAGTAACTGAAAAGATTCTGTTCGCAAGTAATGTGTGGAAAAATAATTTTAAAAGATGTAGTTTTCAAACAATGGGCTGAAAATTAGCCGAAAAAAAAGTAATTTGCAAGTAATGATATGAAAAGTAACCGCAAATATAGTTTCCAAGCAATGGATCTAAATGGAAATGAAAAAGTAGTTTGCAAGCAATGGGATGGAAAGTAATTGAAAAAGTAGTAGTTTGCAAGCAATGGGATGGAAAAGGAAAATTAAAAAGAAGTGGTTTGCAAACAATGGGGCTTGGAAATAATTAATAAGGAAGTATTTTGTAAGCAATGGGCTGAAATGTAACTGAAAAAAGTAATTTTCAAGGAATGGTATGAAAATAATTGAAAAATTAGTAGTTTGAAAGCAATGGGGTGAGAAGAGTCTGAAAAGGTAGTAATTTGTCAGTAGTGCTATGAAAAGGAACTGAAGACGTATTACTTTACAACAATAGTATGTTTTAGTTCTGTGCAAGAAAATATAAGCTAGAAAATTCAGTCATACGAAATCAGTTGGCGATAATTACAATGAAATGAGAGAGGTACGTCATATACAAAGAACAATATTTATTGTAGAATGATTAGAAGGGAATTAGTCGTATTAACCCTAGAACGTTACAGTCATTGAGTAGTAATCTATTGTTATTGATAAGTAAAAATGACGTAATAGGTGAAAAAAGGGTTTTTGAACTCTACCTATATTTGTTTCGGAATATAATATTTATTTCTTTGTTTGCACTTTTATTTGTTTAGGTCTTTTTTATTCTAATTTTTATTTTCATAAGAATGAACTTGTATAAAATATACAGTCATATAGATTTAACTAGAAGAAAATATTGCTCAAAATAAGTTTTGCTTCTTTTCTATAATTTCTTTCGCTTTTTATTTCCAATTTCTATATATATATATCAAAATAAATTTACAGGAAACAAAAAACATTAAAATCTAGTTATAAGAAAATATTTCAGAATACAATTTTATTGCTTTCTTTAGTTTTATTTGTTTGGGTTTTTTGTTGGAGTAATTTTATTTACATGAAAATCAACGGATTTTTATGAATCTTGGTACTAGCGGTATCCCTAGAGTCCACTCATCTGTCTACATACATGTTTGATAGGATATATTGTAGTGAGAGTTATCTTGCTATTATGTCTAACTAATCAACAAGATAAAGATATACGAGAACAGCACGGGCAGGAAGAAAAACTTTTTCCACTATGAAAAATCTGTGAAATTTGGCTTCAACGTTCAATTGTAGTTTTATTACTGCATTTTCAGCATATGAATCTCTTTAGCTTCAACTGGGGATGTTTTGATTGAATTTCGTACACGTTCTTCTTTCTTCTTCCCTAACGGAATAGGCCTACGTGGTGAGTTTCTCCGTTTCCAGTTTCCTTGCTTCTTTTGATTCTTTCTCTATTTGCTGGTTTTGCTTGTTTCCTACAATTATTCTCAATCTCTCCTACTGTACTTTCCATTAATTTTGTTCTCCTTTATCTGCAACTCCATTTCGGCATGTTTTCTGGATCCTTGCCACTGTCACAAACTTCATCATCAAATTCTACATTCTCTTCAGCACCATCATCTGAACTTTCATCTATGATATGCATAATTGTGTCAGGATCATCACGTAAGTTTTCACGTGTTACTTTGTTGGATAAAACACACTTATAAGAAAATAAAGAAACTGCAATGAGAAAATTTTCTATTAATACTATTCGTATGTAAATTGACGCATACTTCCAGATGTAGCTTGTAATAACTCAGCTAACCGTGTAAGTTACAACCTGCTGTCATTAATGCTAGTCGGCAACTGACAGATGAAGGCATAGCTACAAGAAGGGAGGGTTCACTTGACAGGAAAAGTAGTGAGGGAATGAATTGTTTACCCATTATACGTCAAAATTACGCGCCGCTTCCGAATTCCCCTACACCCTACATGATCCCTTTACCTTTTTACGTAGGCCTCACCGCGATCCGTCAACTCCGGTGCCGCGAGTTACTATTAGCCCATTGGAGAGCCCACGGTGCTTAGAGCTACCAGCAGGGGTTTCATGTTCTGCGAAACCTAGGAAAGGAACGGAGATGATGATGATGAATTAGGGGAAGTGTAATTATGATGGCGAAATGAGTCCCAGATCCGAAAGTTACCCAGCATTTCTACTTTGATTAGTTGAGGGAAGATCTCGGAAAACCCTCAACCAGGTAACTCTTCCCAACGAGGATTTGAACCCGGGTCCTCTCGTTTCCAGGTCAGATGTGCTAACCGTTACTCCATAGAGGTGGACGGCCTGGAGCTTGCTCGGCCTGTAACAGATATGAGTACCTTGGGGTTAAATGCAGAATAGACATCATTACACTTATTAATGGCAATTGTCTGTGAAGATAGGAGCTGTAACCTCTCGCCACCCTCTGGGTCGGTTTGGCTTGGGTTGACTTTACTTTGCCTTACTTTACGTTTACCTTTAAAGGAATATGTGCCCGAGAAGTCACTTTTAATTTTTGGGTTAAACAACTGTAATGCATTTGAAAAGTGCAGAATCCAAAAACATACACCATAAGTAGGCTATGTGAAATTAGTGCAGCTCAATATGACCGCCCTACATGTCGGCGCACAGTTGTTATCTCTCTGCGGTGGACCTGAACACTTTCTGCAACATTGCTGTGATATTTATTGGTATTCACGCTATCACAATACGCTCACGCAGATGCTGCGAATCCCTAATCTAGACCTTGTACGCCTTACTCTTTATATAATCCCATGTAAAGACCAAGGGTATCAGCTCAGGCGAGCGTGCTGACCAGAATTGTGGGGAGCTCTTGACAGTCCAGCGTTTGGGGAATGTCTGGTCCAAGTAATCGCGCACAATGTGCGCATATTGCGGTGGGGCACCCTCTTTTTGGAATACCACCGTATCCAGAAAGTTGTTGGCAAACATTTTAGGCTCCAGGAATTGCTGAAACATGTCTAATTACGTTGTTGAGGTAACTGTGTGTTCAGAAAACAGGAATGGTCCGTAAATGCGCTGTTGGATCAACCCCAACTACACGTTCACTTTTGGAGTGTTTCCCATTCCATGACCTTATATGGCTGCTCATCAGCCCATATCCTTCTGTTGTTGCGATTGACGATACAGTAGGTGTGAAACGTGGCCTCATCACTGAACAGCACGTGTTCCAACAAATATTCATTGTTCACTGCCTCAAGGAGATCGGTGCATTTGGCCATCCATGCCGCATAGTCCTCAGATTCAAGATGATGGAGCACTTGAATGTGGTAGGCCCTCTTTTCAGTACGAAGCTCAAGGTTTGCAACACAATGGACTTCGGGATGCCATGTTCCCGACTGAGACCAAGTGTCGGCGCATTTGGACTCTGCTCGATCGCCTGTCTTATGGTCTTAACAGTTTCCTGTGACGTTGATGGCAGTCCGGAACGTTTTTAGTCTAGAACACTTCCTGTTCGACGGAACTTGTTTACCATAAGTCTGATGTTTGTTCGCGTTGGGGTTTCTGTCTGGTAACGTTGGCGAAATTGTTCTTGATATCAGCAAAGGACAGTCCAATGTTTTTCCAGGATACACCGCTATTTGTTGTCGTGTGGTCAATATCTTTCAGATTACCTACAATTGAAAGAACATGATTAGCGTTTTTCTGGAAATTAATTGTGGCTTCTCAGGCATCCTGCATTTAACCTACGCCAATGAAAAATGAAAGGAATTTCTGGAACGGAAATACTCTGACTTTATCTTGGACATTATCCTACTTACCCTATTATCGGATAAACAGAACAACGTGAACTAAACCATAATTATATTCAAGGGAAGGCTGACTACAAATATAAATAACCTATTTGAAACAGTTTATTGTAAACCATAGAAACTTTCAATACTTTTAAAAAATAATGCTATTCAGTTATACTTTGACATAGACGCGAAAGAAATGCATAATATTTAAAAACTTTTACCGTATCACAAAAACTAAAGGAGAAAAGGAGGAAAAGGGATGTAAGCTTCCTTTTTGTTCAATTTTTTTTCTGGGTAAGTGGAAGAGGAGGCCTGATGACATTAACTCCGCAATAGTGAATAAATACATAAATAATTAATTAAAACATAGGCTATATGGAGACATAAGTAAGTAAGTAAGTAAATATGTGACTTAGGAACTGGAATTATTGTAAAATATCAATTGAGCGAATAGCTTTTTTTAAGTGGGGACTGAACTCAATACGTATATTCATTCATTCATTCATTCATTCATTCATTCATTCATTCATTCATTCATTCATTCATTCATTCATTCATTCATTCATTCATTCATAGTGTTCTGCCCAAGGGCAGGTCTTTCAATGCAAACACAGCATTTTCCTGTCTTTCCTATTTTCTGCCTTCCTCTTTGTATACATGGTATAAAAATGCTATTTTTTTATTTTTACATTAAAAACATTCTAAATATTTTTGTAAATAATTTCACCAAGTTTCATTTGCATATTTCACTTCTAATAGGTGTTTCTATCGCCATTCTTAAAGTCTATTCTATTTCAAAATTACTTTGGTTTTCCTCAATTTTCTAACTCCTTGTTTGCACATTGAGACATAGAGTCCGTTTCAGATAGTACAACATATGTGTGTCCAACTGATAGCAGAGTTTCAGGACTTCGGTGTCTATTTTCTCGGTTTAATTTTTTTCTTCACATTCACTTGTTCTAAATCTATCTACTCCCACATTTATTTACATATTGTTCTCCTTTTTTGCTGTTCAGCGCATTCCAGTGTTTGAAAATTTGTATTCAATTTTGTGTAGTGTAAAGTTTGATTGGGTCTACATATCTTCAATTCCCAAATATGCATCGTTTTTTTTAAATTTTGAAATGATTAAATTTCACAATTTTTAATTCAAAATATAATTAGATCTTGAGCCAACTTAATGCCAAGCCAGAGCTACCTTGATTAAAAGAAATATTTTTTTTTGAAATTGTGGCGCAAGATAGGAATTATATATATATATATATATATATATATATATATATATATATATATATATATCGAAATATTAACATCAAATTAATATGAATAATTAGCAATGCTGATATTACTTACATTACAGCTTTGAGAATTTGCATGTATGTACCAAGTAATGCCCAAAACTAGTGTGCAGAAAATAATTTGTGCATCCCTTCTTTTTAATTTTTGATTATTTATGTATGTCAAAATTCAACAGAATAACCACAATTACTGAAATATTCACAATCATAATCTCAGAATATCAGTTAACAGTTCAACCTTTCCAACACTTTGCTATGTTCACATGACAGTCTTTTATACTTATTTTCTCAAAACCAAGATATTTATTTTTAAGAGTAGGCCTATCAGTTTACAATTGTCAAGTTTTATAATCGTAAATCATGTAAACCACTGTATAATTTACAGTAAAAACTTAATTTAACAATCAAAACTCCATAAAATACGTAGAGAATAGTATTTTATACTATAGTTTAGAAATTACCAAATTCAGTTCAGTGAAAAGAAATTTAATAATTTTTATTAAAAGTATTGAACCAAATTCAATTAAATTCTGGACACACCTCTACATTTTGATGTGTAATAAATCCGAAAAATTTCCTGAAAATTCACACATTAGGAATAGTTTTCTCAGGTGTTCAGTGTCCCCTTAGATAGTTATATTTACTGTTATGAAAACATCGTTTGCAATTTACTTTAGGCACGTGTGAACTTCCAGCGGATTTCATCAGAATAGATTGTACTAAAATACGATATTGCTACGTGGTAATTTTTTTGTGTAATGTAGGTTAGGTTAGGTCACGGTGGCTACGGGCGGGTTAGGACGACCATTAGCACGTCGGCCATATTGAGACCGATTGTGCACCCCGAATCGTATTGGATAAATGAGGATGAGGGTGTACCAGCCCACCGGCCGCATGTGACCTCACCCACTCGGGACCTCCTACCCCCCCAGCTCTAAATTCATACCGCCAAGGTGACCAAGTAGCATAGGATCCATTCCAACGGCCCTTACAAGGTATCGAAGCGCCCTTGGAAGAGCTCTTAAGAAATTAATCTTGGCAAAGATATTGCGGATGAAGACATGCGTCTTGACCTGAATATGACTATGCAATGAGATGAGAAGAATGAATGATATGATATGAAATATAAATTATTTTTTCTACATTCGCGGGAAACACAAAATGGACAGTGGCAATGAAAATTTCAACCTGGTATTTGCCTAAGTAACTATGGAAAACCACGGAAAAATCAGTCAGGTTAGTCGGTCCGGGAATCGAACCACGGACCTCCCTACTGTGAGTCCCAGCCAACTCGCTGGGATGTGTAGTGTACATATGTATATACAGCGCTTTTTTTTCAACCGGAACGGTCCGGAACGCGTTCCGGTAAACTTTTTGCCATTACAAATTCCAACGAGATATATTTTATAAGCGAAATTGAAAATTAAAATTCCCGCCACTGCCGAGTCCAAGAGTTTACATTTTCTCATTATTATCGTTGGTGCAAAAATAACTCATGCAATCTAGTGCTGCCATCTTCCGTTATTGATTCTGAAACTATAGCTCGAAATCGCAAAATTTCCATTTGGAACTTATTGTAATATAAGGTATGTAGGCCTAATATTTTTAAACCTACGTTTTTGTTAAATAATGTGATCGAGTGATAGAGTTCCGGTAAACTTTTTTCCAGAAAAAAATCACTATATATATATATATATATATATATAGTTTGCGACGGTCGGTCGTCGTTGGGGTCGCCATGTCTGCGACGGTCGTCTGTCGTCGTCGTCGTTGCCCACGGCTGCCAGCTCCGAAATATGGAAAGTATCTCGAGGATGCACGTCGATGTCAATAATTAATTATATACACTGATTAATTTGGGCGCCAGCCTCCTCGAGATTACTCCGGTAGAGGTATGAGATTCCCAGGTCAGCTGCAAAACGGTCGGGACATGGGGTTTGGGAGACGTGCTCGTAGGTTGAAATGATGTAGGCGCACACCAGAAGTTGTTGGTAAGAACTAGAGGAAAGAATTCAGACTTATAATAATAATAATGCAACACACGACTTCTTACTACACCCACTAAAATTTTCTAAGTCCGTAAATTGTTATACTTCCGAGTTAGGTTTGCCGAGAATATGTGGAGTGCAACTTCTCCGTACGCGTTCTATATGCCTTCTGTCCATCTGCCAAATCTATCCCCTACTTTCAACCACCAAACATAGAATTTCGCCCTCCTATCTATATATCACGTGTCTCTATTAAGAATCCTGATTGGCCATGATTACACTTACGTCACTTAAGACGCGTTCTTCAAAAATTGTTCGTTAACTAGAACATCTCCTACTTCCGGCGTCCTGACAATCCTCTGACATATACCAGATCATCTCTTTTTTTGAACCTGGCTTGGCGTCATCTTACTGACCACCCGCAGGCAAAGTCCATACATTCCCTCATCAGTCAACTCCACGCCTGGACACATGTTTCCTGTCCCCCTAGCTTGGGTTTGGTCTTCCTGTCCACCTGTTACTTCCGTCTCAGATTTTGAAACTAACTTACACGTTCGCGCATCTTACTATCCATATGAGAATATTAACACGAAATACTAATCTAATCAAAACCTCCTAATCCTATACGAGGAACCGTCTCAAATGCCCTCTCATAACAAAGAATATTCCCAAGGGAATATTTGTTGTTATGAGACGCCCCAAAATAATACCTTCGCTACTAGTCTCCGGTGTCCCCTAATTAGTCACACTTGGATACACCTTTTGCTATGCTTATAAACAATGTACAAATTTACACTTACAATTATTACATATTTACAACTATTCACATGTATGAATCTATATACACACCTCACGCCTGCTTACATCTCACACGCCAGTTTAACTGACTTCTACCTGACATATATACAGCATCCAATCGTAACATTCAGGGCACATCCGAATACAATGGCGCTCTCTCACTCACATTCATGATCGGTTCCTTGATACATACTTAAACTCATAACATAGAAATAAGAATTATGAACCACAATAAAAAAAATATACGCTAAATAATACATAATACATTTTAAAATACCAATTAACCCTTTATATCATACTTCATACATTAGCTTCAGCCTTGAAAACACATTTACATTCATAAAATCGAAATAATAACCATTAACCAGAATCAAAATTATACTAAAGTGATACACAATACTTCTGAAATACTGACTCTATTTATCCTATCTCATACACTAGCTGCAACCTTGAATACACATCTCGAATAACGTCCCCTCAATATAGAGGACAACTTTATGTCTCGAGCTAAAATGATGGTCTGGCACTTAATATTGATTCTAAAAAATGGACACATATTCAAATCGAATCATTCAACCTCTACAAATAAATGAACATAAATGAAGTTAATTAAAAAAAAATATTCTATCATTATTATTAATCATTATTAATTCTTATTAATATCATCTTTAAATTATTGCCACAGGGAATACTACTTATCGCATGATCTTATAAGAAAACACACAAAAACAACTAATTCTGAAGGTGGCAAAAAGAAAACAAAAGTAACAAAATTTTCACAAGGTACCATTTGCAGCACTGAAATTAGTTCTTGGTTCTAGTTGCTTATACCGCTCAAATACTACATGCACAAAACAAACACATTCTTATTTTTCTTATAATTAAAATCATATTATTTTCAACTTTACACAAATTCTCGTCTATTAACCTGGTACGTCGCCTGGATGTCTATCATGAATCGGATCGTCATTCTCCGAATGGGATCGTCTGCGGCCTTCCTCATATGTCATTGTGCCATTCTTAAATTGACAGTTTACACGTGGAGACACGCCACTCCTCACATTAAATCTACCAGCATGCTTCCACTTAACTTTTTCTCCTCCTGCAGAAAAATGAGGCCTCCAATAGCCCTTCCTATATTCACTCCTTTGATCGTTGCAGTACCGCTTTCTACTATTGTTAGAGAATCGGTTCACAAAATACCGCGTGTCATTATTGTAGGGTTGTAAACCATGACCGCCAGCACTGTGTGGCCGATCCCTGCTCCAACCGTCATTATGGTCATTGCTATTGTACCCTCTGTGGGGTGGGAAGGCTTCTTCTGCCCTCCGCCCCATGTTTGTGATGGTTTTAGCATTCTCTTTCACAAGTCCACTATAGCTCCTAAACTCATCAAACTTTTCGATTACTCTATTTACTTGCTCCTTGAATGCTCTATAACTTTCTAACACCTGGCTCTCTAGCCTGATACTATTCTCGGTTAACCTATACTCCAATTCATTACTATTCTCATCGAGATTATCGTCCAATCCATTAATATCCATAGTTATTTTACTTTCCAGCTCATTATTATTTTCGGCTACTCTAATATTCAATTCCTCAGTATTCTCATTAATATCCTTAGCTAATTTACTCTCCACTTCATTACTATTTCCTGTTATCGTATTATTCAATCCATTAATAATCTCAGCTAACTTATCTTTCAGTTCAGTACTATTTTCATCTAGTTTCTCTTTCAACTCATTGATATTCACAGCTAATTTAAATTCCACTTCGTTACTATTCTCAGCTAGTTCATTACTCAATTCACTAATATTCTCAGCTAACTTATCTTTCAGTTCAGTACTATTTTCATCTAGTTTCTCTTTCAACTCATTAATATTCACAGCTAATTTAATTTCCACTTCATTACAATTCTCAGCTAGTTCATTACTCAATTCATTAATATTCTCGGCTAACTTATCTTTCAGTTCAGTACTATTTTCAACTAGTTTCTCTTTCAACTCATTAATATTCACAGCTAATTTAATTTCCACTTCATTACTATTCTCAGCTACCATATTATTCACTTCATCAATATTCTCTTCTAATTTATTATCCGATTCATTACAATTCTCATCTAGATTATCTCCCAATTCATCAATATCCACAGCTAATTTATTTCTCACTTCATTACTATTCTGGGCTATCTCATTATCCAATTCACTAGTATCCACAATTAATTTACTTTCCACTTCATTACTATTCTCGGCTACCTTATTATTCAATTCACTAATATCCTCAATTAATTTACTTTCCACTTCATTACTATTCTCGGCTACCTTATTATTCAATTCACTAATATCCTCAATCAATTTACTTTCCACTTCATTACTACTCTCGGCCATCTTATTATTCGATTCACTAATATCCACAATTAATTTACTTTCCATTTCATTACTATTCTCGGCTATCTTATTATTCAATTCACTAATATCCTCAATCAATTTACTTTCCACTTCATTACTGTTCTCGGCTAGTACATTTCCCAATCTATTATAGCTCTCTTCTATCATATTTCCCAATCTATTAGATCTCTCGTTCATTATATTTCTTAATTGACCAATTTGCTCTTGATATACGTCAGAACTTTCCATTAACTGGCTCTCTAGCCTGCTACTATTCTCAGCCATCTCACTCTTCAAATTACCGAACTGGCTCTCTAGCCTGCTACTATTCTCAGCCATCTCACTCTTCAAATTACCGAACTGGCTCTCTAGCCTGCTACTATGGCTCTCTAGCCTGCTACTATTCTCAGCCACCTCACTCTTCAAATTACCCATCTCACTCTTCAAATTACCGAACTGGCTCTCTAGCCTGCTACTATGGCTCTCTAGCCTGCTACTATTCTCAGCCATCTCACTCTTCAAATTATTACTAGTTTCTATCATTTCGTTCCTCATCTGATTCATCTGCTCCAATATCCGCTCTAACACATTATTCGACATGACATTGTCCGAACCTCGCGAACTTTCTTTATCTTGGCTAGTACTCGTCCCTGCTGCAGTCTCCATTTTTTTTTTTTTTTTACTTCTAGTCTGGCTCCTTAGCAACATGTAATATATAATATATTTTCAACAATTCCCCTTAAACTCAAAAACAAAATAAACCCTACCAAAATGAATTACACACATGTACATATATATGGACACAACAATTGAAATGAAACCCTTTATGCTTACGTATCGACGTCTTCTAGGTTACGCCTGGTTGATCGTCTCCCCCACCGTCCATCGTTGTTCTCAGCTGTTTGGGGTCTGCATGGTGTTGTGGCTGTCGGTCGTTGACACTGCATGATACTGCAAGCTGCTCTACTAACACTGCGTCGGCTGTCGGCCCTCGCGTCGATCCCCGCCGTGGTCATTGTTGCCATCAGCCGCATTAACCCTGCGTCGGCTGTCGGCTCTCACGTCGATCCCCGCCGTGGTCATTGTTGCCATCTCGAGCCCGACGTTGGGACGCCATATTTGCGACGGTCGGTCGTCGTTGGGGTCGCCATGTCTGCGACGGTCGTCTGTCGTCGTCGTCGTCGTTGCCCACGGCTGCCAGCTCCGAAATATGGAAAGTATCTCGAGGATGCACGTCGATGTCAATAATTAATTATATACACTGATTAATTTGGGCGCCAGCCTCCTCGAGATTACTCCGGTAGAGGTATGAGATTCCCAGGTCAGCTGCAAAACGGTCGGGACATGGGGTTTGGGAGACGTGCTCGTAGGTTGAAATGATGTAGGCGCACACCAGAAGTTGTTGGTAAGAACTAGAGGAAAGAATTCAGACTTATAATAATAATAATGCAACACACGACTTCTTACTACACCCACTAAAATTTTCTAAGTCCGTAAATTGTTATACTTCCGAGTTAGGTTTGCCGAGAATATGTGGAGTGCAACTTCTCCGTACGCGTTCTATATGCCTTCTGTCCATCTGCCAAATCTATCCCCTACTTTCAACCACCAAACATAGAATTTCGCCCTCCTATCTATATATCACGTGTCTCTATTAAGAATCCTGATTGGCCATGATTACACTTACGTCACTTAAGACGCGTTCTTCAAAAATTGTTCGTTAACTAGAACATCTCCTATTTCCGGCGTCCTGACAATCCTCTGACATATACCAGATCATCTCTTTTTTTGAACCTGGCTTGGCGTCATCTTACTGACCACCCGCAGGCAAAGTCCATACATTCCCTCATCAGTCAACTCCACGCCTGGACACATGTTTCCTGTCCCCCTAGCTTGGGTTTGGTCTTCCTGTCCACCTGTTACTTCCGTCTCAGATTTTGAAACTAACTTACACGTCCGCGCATCTTACTATCCATATGAGAATATTAACACGAAATACTAATCTAATCAAAACCTCCTAATCCTATACGAGGAACCGTCTCAAGTTGGGAAAGGATATGAAAGGTGAACCTCTATGTTCTCCTTAAAAAAATAAATAAAATGAAATGAAGCAGTAAAGTAATTTTTAAATACCAAATAGTATATATTTTATAAATCACAATGAATAAAATAAAATATATATTAGCTATAGCCATAATTATTAAAAGAAAAATGTACAAATTTAATACACTATTATTAAACCTTAGTTACATATGAGCTGCTAAAGATTGCAGAATACAAAATTTATGTTAGTTTGCCGTATAAATTAAACCAACAAAAACGCTCATAAACTTCATGGCTGAGAAATTTAAACCATATCGTTCGCCTTATCAATATTTATGGTTAGGAATTTGTTTTTCGCTTCTTCATCACAACTGGCAAGCACAGACTTTATAATGCCCCTCTATTATTGTGTGAATAACCTTGGTGAATTTTGTATTGCTACCGAAATTGCTATGTCACAAGGCGCAACTTTGCATACCTCTCGACCACACGAAGTAAACGCATTTCACCCGACTCATACAAAGTGTACAGGCGCTTTTCTAGGACCGACTTCTCCCCCCCCCCCTTGCTTTCCTCTTAATATGCAATGTAATTTGCGGGGACAATAGTGTATGTATTTTGATATTCTGCCCATCTCTCGTGCAGGTGAAAAAAAAAAGGCATGCTCGTGTGTTTAAGTCGTCTGGTGGGTCTAGGAATGCGGAGTTGTTAGGTATCAGGTGCGTTAGAATCTCCTAAGTGTAAGTGCGAAAAAAGCTGAGCAAGGATGATGACGAGGTTCATAACTCGCAGTGACCTTCTATGAAAATAAGCTTGCGGCCTTGACTGCGTCACTGGTAATGAAGGTTCGTTGAATGCGACACTAAATCACTCTGTCTGCTTGGCTAAACGATTCCGCGGCACGTGCTACGCATGCGTCCTAATTGAAACATGCATCATTTCACACAATTTCTGAATTAAAGTCTTTGTATAGAAGACTGAATTAGTCTCTCTGTCTTCCATCGTGGCGACTCGCGTTCGAAACCCGTCTGGGTTATGAAGAAATTTGCGGCCGATAAAGAGGAAACGAGAAGTTTTCTCTGGGATTCAGTTCCCCCTCACCATTATCATTGTTTTACCAATACTCCAAAATCACCTTCACTCTCCGAAGTCCTGAGCCAGGATTCCAGAAAAAAAAAATGTAATTGTGATTGAAAGTTATCACGTTCATTTTAATAAAATACTGTTATTGTTATTGTTATTGTTATTATTATTTTATTATTATTATTATTATTATTATTATTATTATTATTATTATTGAGCGGATTCCTATGTGATTAAATATTCTTTTTGCGTGTAATAAAACACAGTTAACAAAGTTAAAAATTCCGGACATGAAGTTTCAAGTTTAAAACCCGAATTTTATTTCACATAAAAACACATATTTTCACAAAAAAATTATGTAAATACATATTTTCAGGAAATCTATCATAAACACATAAATCTTGGAGTTTTTTTACTTAAATAATTTTTTACAAGAACTTTTAAATATTTTAAAACTAAATCAATTATATCACTCAGAAGTACGTTATCTTTTTTTTTTTAAGAATTCTTGGTTGCTTCGTGTTTCTAAGCGTTCTGTGGTGTATCCGTGATCCATTTTTGTAGTAGTATCGCCGCAAGTTCTGAGAACTGCTAGGTAGCATATCTATGTATTATTAGAGAATAAATTAGCATGGACAATGAGGAGAGATCTTGCAACACATACAGTAATTAGGAATGTTTATTGTTGCTGAAGATGATTTCATTCCACGCTTTGTTTGCGAAACACAACAGATAAGAGTTCGGGTATGAACATTATTTAATTTAAACAAATCTGTCGCCTCTCGCTCATGTCATGTAAGGCAATATATCTTGTTGTGATTTCCTGTTATTGGGCTTCGTCAATCGATATCCTTCAAGATATACTGAAAGATGGTTATTTAAAAAACGATTTGGCTTTCTTATTAGCAAATTTAAGCTTTTTGTGTGACACCATAAAAAAACTCGAAACATCCGAAAGCCTGTTGTCTGAAACAGGGAGGAGCTTGCCGTGGTAATTAAACTAGACTCGCTACCAGGTTCAGAAGCACAATTACTAAGGGACAAATTCCAGAATGTGTTTGGGAAAAACAGTGGATATAAAAAAATGTGTAAAGTTGCTCAAGTATTGGAGGATATGTCTGTAGGCGAAATTGACGGTGTTTGTGTTTGTGACATTCTTCTCTTTAAATATGTACGTCTGACGTCCTGTGATGTGGAAAGATCGTTTCCACAGTATAAGTCGCTGTTCAGAGATAATCGGCATGCGTTTGTGATGGAGAATTTTGAGGTGACCTTTGTTGTTCACTGCAATTCTCGGCAAAATACTAGCACTCAAGTGTGGTTGGTGAGTACATAGTAACATTTTTTTTTTTCAATTTAAGTAAGGTGTTTTTGTCATATTAAAAAAAATATATATTTTTTTTATTTATAGTAAATATTTTCGTACTATTTAGCACATAAAATAAATATATTTAAATTTTTAGCACATAAAAATCCGCTCCCTAATTATTATTATTATTATTATTATTATTATTATTATTATTATTATTATTATTATTATTATTATGAGCCGTGCCCACGACCACGGCCGTTCACCTAGTACGTCACTTCATCCGTCAGAGCGCTCTCAGACGTCACAGTATAGATAGCGCTATCAATCCCTTCATTTGTTCTTTCCAAATAACCCCATTGGCCGGTTTATTACGTCTCACGAGGATAGAGGGAGAGAGAGTTTACCTGTTTTAATGGAGATACACGGAGCGTCACTCGGGTTCCGGTACGCGGCAGATACACTTAACAAGACTTAGGCTCTCGTATGCGGGAGATACACGGAAACAGTTGGTTCAGATTCTAGCTCTCGTACGCGGCAGAAACATTTTTAACAAGACTTAGGATTTGCTGTGCGGCACATATAGATAACGTGACTCGGGCTTTGTAAGTGCTGGAGATAGATCAGTGGAGTAGTTAAATCGCGTCGTGTGTGCTTGGGATTTTAGTGGATCGTAGTTTGAAACATCGCTTGGTAGTGAGACGTCTTGGGGGCAAGTTTTAGTATTTGCATCGAGTAACATATTTGTGAGATATATGTGTTTGAGGTAAACTGCATTGGGAATTATGTAATGAGATATGATTTGAAACGTGAGTTAATGTTCCGAGACGGTTAGAGTGATAGAGCAGCGGTTACGGTCTCACATATTGTTTTAGTGTTTTCCCTGTTCCATTTGATTGTTGGTTTCCTTCGCCGCAATTATGTTATCATATGCGTTGAGTTTGTTGCTATTTAAACGATCCTTGAGATTGGAATTATCGTCCGTTACTTATTACGTGTATCTGTCTCCATCCCTCTCTCTCTCCGTTGGGTGTTCATTTGTAAAGTGCAGAGATTTGTGTTAGTGCAATTTGCACAGTTTATGTGAGCAATATATGCAATGGGTAATGTATAGTGATCAGTCATGTAATACCTTATGCTGGGTAGAGTTTCTCTCTTATTGAGTGTACGTGTATTTATAGTTTGGTTACTCAGATTGAGTGGTATCTATGGTCGAATGGATCATGTATTAAGTTAATGTGCTGGCTGGGTGTTGCTTTCAGATTCATACTCAGATAGTTAATATATATATATATATATATATATATATATATATATATATATATATATATTAAAAGAGTGGTTCTTGAACATATGGCTAATAGGTTAGTCACTGATTGTCGAGAGACGGCCATATTAGATTGTTTTATCACTTATAAGTGTGTTGGCCTCAGCCTTGTGATATTTACATGATTTACATATCCTAGAGATATTATTTCAGATTAGTTTGGCCTATTTTCACTCATCTATTTCATATTTATTGTTATTTCATTTTTCATTTATGTACATTGTTACTTATTGTTGTTAATTATATTTGTTTTACAAATTCACACTATTCATTTCTAAAAAGTTTTCCACTGCGCACATCCAATCCTTCCAATGTGCCGTCCACCTGGCGAAAGCAGCCAATATAAGAAAGATAAAGAGGAGGAGTGGATGATCGTACCACCGCCGCACTCAACAATTATTAAGGTATGACTTTTTAACTTTGCTCTAGAATATGCCACTGGGAAAGTCCAAGAAAACAGAGTTTCGAAAAGAATGGGTTTAATCATCTGCTTGTTTATGTGGATGACGTGAATATGTTAGGAGAAAATCCACAAATGATTAATAAAAAACACGTGAATTTTACTTGAAGTAAGTAAGGTGATAGGTTTGGAAGTAAACCCTGAAGAAATAACGTTTACAGGGATGTTTCCGATCTCTGATAACGAATTTGAATGACATCATATGCGTCAGGAGTCACACGACAGCTGAATTGTGGCGCGAGGTGACAGACCAGTAGTGAGTGATCTCATAGCAAGAGTGCACGGCGACTTTCAGAAGAAATTCCCAAGAAAATCGAACCTCTTTGGGAGGGATACATAATAACCCTTTCCAATGCCAAGTACAGTTAAATGAAAATAAAGGAAACCAGCAATAAATGAGGTTTCGTTACTTCCAAGAAAGGCATCTTGTGTGTACTTAATGAGATTGGTAAAGCTCGAATGGAATTAATTTGCATCATCTCGTGGGGTGCGGTGACTTGTGACGGAGGGTGGATTTGCTTGCTTTTCCACTCTGGAATTAATCCCATCCGAGCTTTACCAGTCTTATTAGGTACACACAAGATACCTTTTTTTTTTCTTTGAAAATGACAAAACCACGTTTTTTGCAGGCTCCTATGATTTTCACGTAACTGTATTTGCATCGGAAAAGGTTATGTACCCCTCCCAAAAAGGCTCGATATTCTTGGGCATTGCTACTGTGATACGCCGTGCACTCTGATTATGAAATCACTCACTACTGGTCTGTCATCTCTTGCCGCAATTCAGCTGTCGGTGTGATTCCTGACGTCATTCAAATTCGTTATCACAGATCGGAAACAACACTGTATGATTATGTCTCGTGACCAGAACATAGTACGAAACGGAAATATAGAAATTGAAAATTTATCCTGGAAAGGTGGAAAAATTCAAGTACCTTGGAGCAACAGTAACAAATGTAAATTACACTCGAGAGGAAATTAAAAGCAGAATTAATATGGGAAATGCCTGTTATTACTCGGTTGAGAAGCTTTCATCATCCAGTCTGCTCTCGAAAAAGCTGAAAGTTAGAATTTATAAAACAGTTATAAAGGGTGGATGGTAAGTTCTGCACCAAAATGAAACTGGTAATAGATCATGAGGAGAGATTTGAAAAATCTAAATACATTTTTTCTCTGACATTTATCATTTTAGAGGAAATCGTTGTTTCTATGAAGCATTTCGCAACATCACGGCTGCTACAATAACTCTAAGCAAGTGCTGACAGGTGGGCCATCCTGTTTCAGTCCTTAGAGAGCCAGGTCCCATTCTCAGACGAGTTACTTGGGCTTGGAACTCCAAGCCCTTTCTGTATCAGCATCGGAAACTCGTTCAACCCCCAAGACTTCACTCCTGCACATTTTTAACTACTGCAAATAATATTGATGAAATGAGAAGAAGCTGGAGATTATTGATGGAATGGTAGAATGAGTAGTACCTCGAGAAATCCCTCTGCAACATCTGCTTTGCCCACCATAAATTACAACACGAACTGACCCGCCATGGTTTGAGACACAGGCACTGTTAACAAAACTTGCAAGTTTAAAACCGGCAGACATCGGTGGACTCTAAAGAGCGATAAAATCACGAGCAGCATTGCTTTCTGAGCGATGGAATTAAAAAAAGTAGAGCTCATTTCCTATACTAAAAATATTTTTTTGTTTACTATTCTACCATTTTTCGCCTACATTACAATTAGAGACTGAATAAGCTCTGCAGTATTAAGTACCATTAAATTAAAGTGCTACTGCTACAGATAAGTGTCGGTTCACAGAGTCTACTAGAGATAACGTTCAAGAAATAAGATTCACTTACTACATTATTCACAAGTAAAACAGTGACATATAGTTCTAATGAATTTTGTGGTGCAGTAATTACGAAGAATTGTGAAACGATATCTATTCTGAAATTTTCTGCCACCTAATTCCTCGTAAGAATTCTCTTTCCACTAATAAAACTTCACGCTCACCATCATCCCTATCTAAGTACAACACTAAACTCTTCGAAATAATCAGCTATATATCTGGCCGCCATTTTTATTTACTATGCCAGCTAATCACTAGTTATCTCGTTTAACCACTCGAATATGGCCAGTTAGAGATTACAGTAGTTAATCTTCTGTTTAAGTCCTATCCGAGATCGATTCATCGTAAAAATGCTTAACCAGTGGCAATTTCAACTGGTGGTTACACTAAACGATTTTGATTCACGTGGTCATAAAAGGCTTTTCAACTTGGTTATTTAAAGACGCTGTATCATCTACTAGGTTATTTAGTGTCGATGAAATATATAATGGCGAGATGGTATTTGACAAGATGATGTGAAAGATTCACCATACATTACCTGAAACCCTATTTACTTTTATTTATTTATTTACTTATTTATTTGTTTATTTATATATTTACTTATTTATTTAATTATTTGTTTATTTGTTTATTTGTTTACTTATTTATTTGTTTATTTATTTAGTTATTTATTTGTTTGTTTATTTATTTAGTTATTTATTTGTTTGTTTATTTATTTATCCTGCTATAGTTAAGGTCACCAGGTCTTCTCTTCCACATCACTATAAATACAAATATAATAATAGAAATAAAAAGGTAAAATCACACTATAAACAATGTAAATCCACACAAAAATATACGCAGAAATGTGTGAAAACTTGAAATGAGTGATTAAGTATCACAATTATTTATATCCTAACTAGTTAACAACTATAAACAAGAAACTTGCATTCTTAATCTAGAGTAAAAACTCAAATCAACACTTCTAGTAGTACCCAAAAAACATGAAATAAGACAATATTTGTCTATTTAATTTTGGATTTTGATAAAGTCCGGTAGTCCGTGACGTCATTAGGTAACGAATTCCAGAGACGAAGTATTTCTACATTGTAGGAGGATGACATTTGCCTTTCGGTTGTAGAAAACCTCGGATAAACCAAACCAGTTAATCAGACCAAGCGGGGATCGAACCCGCGCCCGAGCGCCACTATGGATCGACAGGCAAGCATCTTAACCGACTGAGCTACGCCTGTGGCTGCCATAAAGATTAAAGTTGGTATGCAATTCTTAATACGTCTAACCGTAAATATACGACACTATTTTCGACTACCTTTTCTCTTCTATCGGACGTATGCTACGAAATGTTATTGCATTCGTTTCGTTTGAACGCACAGGTTTCAGATTCAGAAGCAGTTTTGGTCAGCACTAAATCACCGGGAATGTGGTGGAGTTGTCCGGAACAAGATGAAGATGTAACTTCATAACACGGCTACAAAACTTGATTTCTATTCATACATAATGTTACAGTCTCCAGCCTTCTTGATTGAGTGTCGTATTTAATTCATGTATTTCATTTCACGTAAACACTCTTGTAACAAACTGGCTACACATAGCCAATCCAATTAATGAATCATATATCAAACATACGAGCTAAAATGAACAGTGGTGGAGGTAGAATAACGCTGATTAAAATTGTTATTGATGAGCTCTATCATTTGCCATGTTCACGGATGTTTTAACATTTTTGCGGAAAACAAACGTACTTAGGAGCAGAAATTACTGAGTGTTGCATTATACATCAGAAATACTTCATACATTTCACAGAACTCCAAATCAAAATCATCAATTAATGTCCAAGTTGTCAGATGATCCAACCTCCAATGTGAATTTTGGTGCCTAATGGTAGCCTGCTAATATGCGTTAACAAAGAGTAATGGTTGTACATGAAAATAGTACAAAATTCCTGTCCATAAAACTGATTAAGATACTAGTAAATATTCGCCTCTTAAAAGCAGTACTACTCGTATTAGAAGTACGGTTTTGGGTCAATATTGATTTTGACTAAAAAAATACTCCGTCTATAAAATAAACTCCAAGCAAAAGTTATTTTTTATGAACGATTTCGCTTGTTGATTTGACATGTTTAAAGCAAAGTACACGAAATTATGTAGAGTACGGGTAATTAATAGGCCTAATTCATAATTTTATCTGTACTTTTCGGTCACATTTAAACAAATATAGGAATATTTGCTCTGCCTTTGGTTTCAAAAATACTCTACCTTAGTTGCAACGTAAGGAAATATTTGATTACTTACGGTGAAAGCTTATGCATACATTTTTTATCTTGTAATTTTAATTTTTTAATAATAAAGCTGTCGCATGAATATCCATAATATGTCTTTACAACAGTAATTCCTTTGGACATAAGTAAACTAATACTTAATGAAATTACTATTAGCACACATATTTCAAAATGTTTAAATATATTTGGACCGTGATTTTAAAGAAACGATTGCAAGGAATGTAATTCCCAGAAACATTAAATTCTTCATGAAACTACTTATAATGATTTGAAGGCTAATTTGGTATAATAATATGTTTAATTTTTTCTTGAGAGTAACTGACATTTACGTTTGTACGTATGTGTGTAGTAGGTTATTGTACGACGCTTTATCAACATCTTAGGTTATTTAGCGTCTTATTTACAGCGTATTCCGAATCTCACCGGTCCGGTGGCATCAATGACGTCACGTTGCAGCGAAATAAGGAAAAAAACTGCTGGAAGGCTCGATGGCTGTCATGGCGACTGTACAAGTTATTGTCTGTGCTACGCTAGCAAAATTTTTCAAAATTTTCGTACTCCCATCTCGTTCAAAGAAAAGATAGTATAAACAATTTATTTCTTGAACCGGTAGTAATAACGGGTCCGTTGACATGTTCGCTTATACGCCATTAACATATTGTTTTTACGTTGTGCTTATTACAAACAATACAGCAGAACTAAAACAGAACACACCGCCATGACACAACAGTGCACGATGTTATTCGTCTGATAATTTCCGTCCTATACAAGAACCAATCAGATTCACTGATGGCGGCTGATGGAGACTGCCATCACCTCTGCAAGTTGATGGCACCCGTGCGACACCGGTGGAGCATCAATGACGTCATCGGTGGAATTCGGAACACCGTGAAGCCATCGGATTGCTCACCGGTGAGATTCGGAATACGCTCTTAGCGTCTGAACGAATTGAAGGTGATAATGCCGGTGACATGAGTCCTAGGTCCAACACCGAAAGTTACCCAGTATTTGCTCATATTGTGTTGAGGGAAAACCCCGGAGAAAACCTCAACTAGGTAACTTGCCCCTGCCGGGAAACGACCCTGGACCACCTGTTTCGCTGCCAGACACACTAACCGTTACTCCACAGGTGTGGACTGTATGTGTGTATATATGCATGTGCGTATACAGTGTGATTCACGAGGATTTACCGTCCTTTACGGAGCTTATTTCCGAAGACATTCTGAGCAAAAAAGTCATATGAACATAGTTCCTATTCTCAATATTTACAGAATTACATTTCGTTATTGGAACGCATTGCTGTGGACGCGTGATCTTGGTCTGTGTGCAATCAGTAGCCAGCGCGAGCGCTACGGAAATCAAAGAGAATGCTGTTACGTAGAGCGACGAGCGCCGTTCATAAGGTTGCGGCCAAGTGTACTCAAGCGGACGGCGACATTTTTTAAAATGTGTTGTAAACTTTTCGAGACTGTAAATTAGGATGCAAAATTGAACTGCAAATATTGAAGTCGATGGAAGTGGTGTGATTTGTAATAATTGTTGTGATAAGTGCGTAAGAATAATGTAATTTTCTAGACAAAAATAAAAAAGATGTCTGTACGAAGCAACTAAGGAGTTCACAGTACATTTTTAGCTTCATAATACTTGCCAATTAAAGAAATGATATCTCTGAATGGTTCAGTGTATATTTGTATTATTGTTTTACCTTCAAACTAAAGAAAAAAACGTATTTTACAAACAAATTTCAATTAGTGTAAATCTGAAAATATTGAGAATAGGAACTATGTTTTTATGATAATTTTTGCTCAAAATGTCTTCAGAAATAAGCTGCGTAAAGGACGGTAAATCCTCGTGAATCAACCTGTATATGTGTTATTGAACTTGCATTATTACGAGTATTTAAATAATATTCGCTGACATATATCTCTCTGTTTTTCTCTCTCTCTTTCGTCACACATTCAGTTCTTGAGATGTGCATGACAAAGCGATGACTGTGTTGTGTATTAAGTGTCATACGGGTATATGAGTACTTAAAATAAAGCATTAAAGTATTATATAAATTTTATACACAAATTACATAGGCTAATTAAATTATTTAGTTTTTTTTTTACATATTCGAACTTGTCTAATTCGATAGTTTTTAATTTTAAGTCTTGAAAAATTCTTAACTTTTCGTTCGTTCCCCTTTCATTTCTGTACAACACAATGATAAAAAGTCGTTTGTAATTCAAATTTCTTTATGTAATTGAAAGTGAAATCGAACGAAATTCTATTCCGAAATTACGAAAATCAGCCCGCAATAAAGCGCGAGCTTGCTGTGTCTTAAGATGAAGAAGAAGGCCTAGAACATTCCAAGAAATATACCATCACCCAGGCCCTGGAACAAATCCAGGTATGAAGGTGCTATTTTGAAAAATAATATGAGTGAAACACATTTTTCCAATCGCGCAATAAACTCAAAGAACTTCGCATAAATCAAAGACGAAATGCTAAAAAATAAACAAAATTATCAAGCTTTCAAAATAAATTTGAATGTCCCTCATTTTGATCATTTTATACATCATGTTGAATAAATAGTTTTGTTCTTGCTGTTTTCCTTTAATTTTTTTATATGCAAGGGGTTCGGATCCGATTTTCATGGGGGCTCCATAAATTTATTTATTAATCATGGAGAAAAATTTTTCTCCAAAATCAAAAAACAAAAAATATATCATCACATAGCCTACATGCATAAATGTTAGTTGGTTCGCTTGGACAGTTTCTTTTGAAAAACTTTGGTATATTTCAGTTAAAATTCCTCTGGCGTGGAAAGTAAGAAAACATTATTGAAACTTGTTCAATTCGAAATCTTGGATAGTCTAACTGGAATTTTTTATGGTCCCATCAACTTCGAAGTAGTATAGTTATGATAATGATGGTAATAATAATAATAATAATAATAATAATAATAATAATAATAATAATAATAATAATAATAATTTTGAGGAGAAACTGCCTACTGAAAAATGCACTGGAAGGAATGGTGAAAGAAGAAGAATTCGGGGCAGAAGAAGATATCAGATGATAGATAACATTAAGGTATATGGATCAAATGCGGAGACTAAGAGGAAGGCTGAAAGTAGGAAAATCTGGAGACTGCTGAACCTACCATTTGGCAGAACACTTTGTATGTAAAAATAATTTCTAAACTGTGCTTATAAATTTAAGATATTTTCAGTGGTCTAGCGGATGACATGGTAACCACTGAATATGAGGTTCGTGAATTCAAACTCTGCCGAGAGAAATGGATTTTAATTATCAATAAATTATTTATTAAAGGCCTATTGCTTATTTCCGGAGTGAAATAAAGCTGGATTCCTATTGCACAGTATTGGATTTATGGCACGAAGCGGCCAGACAGTCTAGTGACTAGAGCGCTGGACTCAGAATCCTGTGTACCCGTATTCGATCCCCGACGTACTCCTCGGTATATGACGTGTTGACATGGCCCAGATAAAATAGTGATAGTTTCCTGGAGCACCGGTTTCCCTGCGGCAATCCATCAAATCTCCAAGATCTGAACTGATCGAGGTTTAGCGTAGAGCAGCTCTTTATGGCGCACCAAGGGTAACGACTTCGTCGCTAAATTAGTTTACCTAACTGGTTCCATATGGGTGAATGACGAGCAGCCAAGTATCCGCTATTACAAAAAAAAAATCATGGGATCTAACAGAACCCTGTGCCTCATGCAAGACTTCAGGAAAAGAAAGTTATTTTTTTACATCGGCTTTCAACAACGAATAATGTTGACATAAGAAATTACCGTTAAATAAAATACGTCTCCTAGTATGAATATAAATTAAATATATATTTCCATAAAAGTTGTAGTTATCTCTCTTGAAGTATTTTAATTTTTTTTTCTGTTTCTCCCCTGCTTTACTTCCGTCTTTTATACCAACTTACTAGGGCCCAGGTTCGATCCCCGGTTGGGAGGAGTTGCCTGAGTGAGGATTTTCCGGGATTTTTCTCTTACTCCTATGGATGAATATCAGGTAAATTTATCAGGTGATTGGAACTCCACTCAACGTCGCCACTTTCTTTCCTCCCCTTTCATTCATCATCCCGTTTCTTCTGATTTTCATATCGCTCTACAGACGGCCCTCCGAAGCTGCTGGCTCTCTCGACCGGCCTCCTCCGTGGGTTGTATTCAAGTGATGATGGATAGCTTCTGCAACGGAACCCGGCCCTGGGGGAGGGTTGCCGAAGCAGGAGTGGTACATGGACTCTGTTGGCTATAGGGACCGGTCGTTAAGGGGCTCAAGTGGTTAGGTCGGTGCACGTAGAAGATAGGTGGGTACGCAACTCATCCCATATAGGGGGTGTATAATAGACCTCAGGTCACAGTCCCTCCCAACAAAAATAAAAGACACAACATAGTTTTAGAAGTTAGACTAAAATATTCCATTTCACTTGTACTTGAGTAACATTGCTTCTTGTTACTAAGGAATTCACACTCTTCGCTACACTAGAGCTAATATAATTTTACTCGGCCATTGTGTACTACAGTAGGCCTATCTAAAATGCTATGCTCACGTGAAACATTTGTAAGAAACTACCCACCGTATCTGCAAATAACGGATGTTTTTTAGTTAAGTTAATCTGGCAGTGTTTTCCCGTTGGGACATTAGTTATTATTATAATAACTTACTTCACCGATGTGCTTATTAATTTACTCTTACAAATAATGAAATAACTCGCGTAGAATCAAACTGCACTTCATCCAAAAATCTTATTTCTCAGAAAAGAAGAAAAACTAGTGCAGTTACACTCCAAAAAGTGATTTTGTTAATATTGTTAAGGCAGATAAATTCCAGTTTGACTTGAAAGGAGCAATTTATCACTTTCCCTGCAAAGTTCTAAATTGAAACATACCTTAATCCCATATTTCATAATTTGGAGGAAGTACAGTTCGATTCTAGGCGACTCAAATATTACTCACAATTACGATCGAAATGTTCATCCTCTGCTCTTAGACATGCATCAGTACCGTTAAAAAGATTGGGGGAAAATGTGTGAAATTAATTTTGCTGTATTAGATAAATTGCTTGACTATTGTTTTTCTTGAAATATACCAAATAACGAGGGTTGTTTGCGTACACTTTTTGAATCAGAGTAGCCCACAAATAAAGGTCAAAGATAGACATGTAAAAAACTGTTGAAGGAGAAAGTATGACGTCAACCTCACTCGAAAACCTTTAGACACGGATGACGTCCACGCATCGCTCTCAATCAAAAACTTGTTTCAATGCCAAGTAGGACATAAATTCATATTGTAAGAACAGTCACCACTCTAAACATAAATTAAGATAAGGTTGATAAGTCCACACACAAACTGTTGAATATTAAACTATTTACTGATTAACTTCTCGTAGACACCTCTTGTTCTGCACTAATATATCAAATCGGCTCGATTGTGTTAGTACATAGACGCAGAGCAAAGACAGAATGAGAGTCATTTAACCTCGAGCGTGCAGCTGATTTAGCCTATGGATTCATTAAAAAAAATTTGTCCACAATAATATGTCGATACAGAGATTGCACTTATGCGAACTGCAACATTTTTCATGTTAAGATACATTTCTATTACCAATAACTAGTAGTATATAAATCTCGACCACTTTTCCCTAATGCTTTTATGAAACTGTGAGTAAGAAATCGTTTAACCATTTTGTCATTTATGGAATTTAAAAAATCCCAAATGAAAACAAAATTCTATAAAATAAGTAAACATAACAATTTTACATAATTACGTACGGTATCTGTATGTTTGTTTTCCCCATAATATTTAACTTGCTCATCATTAAAATGACGTCTTATATGTATTATAATGCCGTATATAACGAAATTGAACAGGAAATAATGGGCAGTTAGCTTTATTAACTCCAACAACAACAAAAGAACATATTCCCATTCCCCACTGAAGCTTTATCTTGGTACTGTAGACCAGGATGAGACGATATTAGCTCCCAATCACGGTAGAAGAACTTGACCTTGCTCACGAGCGCATAACGCATCTACTACATAGTGTCGTAACGTAGACTTCAGGGATGTACATGCACATGAAGCGAATAAAAATTATTACAATAACTTGCGTTACTAAATTTCTGGCTATGTAATAGGGTTGATTATTCACTTAGTTACTATACATGTACTATTTGCGATTTGATTAGGAGAAAGTAATAGGATCTACCTGCTCCACGTGTGTGATCTCTAAGTACTTTTGAACATTTGTTGAAAAAATAATAACGATAATATAGATTGAAATAGAGTATATTGATTGTGTGATTGTGAAAATGTAGTCCTTACTCTCCAGTCGTGATTATGTAATGAGTTTTCTTAGAGTGATTTGTGAGATGCACGTAACACGAAAAAACGAATTGATTAAATTATGCTATTAAAGAGCCATCGTAATTTTTGGGGTCAATCCATTTAAGGGGATATGCATGATTTTTAAAACTTCCACAATTTTCGGCAAAAATTTGTGAAATTTAAACTATATAAACAGATCTACAATACTATATAATCTGTACACAATTTGGTGTCATTAAGTCTAATAGTATTGAAATTATATATTTTTTAAATATATTTTATATTGACATCATTAAAAGGCTCCTTGGAAAAGAGTTTTTAAAATGTTTGGTTCAGATTTGCTCAAAGTCTTGAAAATAATCATGGGAATAAAAATGAATTAGCTTTGGAGTTCAGTCTAAATAGAGAGATACAATATATTTTTAAACTTTATGAATTTACCATTACAGCATATTTAATCTAAGTACAATATGAATATTCCCCGAAGAAACTTAATATTAACATTTCATACAAATGCTAGTTAAATTTTATTTATCAACATAATTGATCTTTGTGAGAAGTTTCAGACCAATATGACAATAACTGTTGAGCAAGGAGCTTTCATTCAGTAAAATTTTAAAGTCGAGGAAACAGCATAAAAAAAAAACAAAAAAAAAATCGTCTCAACTCACGCATCGCATGTATGGCCATAGGCCTATATGATAATATGATTAAGTAATTTAAAACAGTCTCTAATATGATTACGATTATAAAAACAAAAAAAAAAAAAAAAAACGCGGATTTTCTTAATTTTTCCGCATTATTTCTTGTCTGAAAACAATTTCTCTCTTCTCCAGAATAATGTCTATATCTGTGTTGTGTTGTATTTCGTACTGACGTTTGACATTTTTTTACAAATAATATAGTACATATTTTTTACTTATTAAACACTGCACTTCACCGCCGTATTCATTATATAAAAACAGAACCTTCTACTTATCATTAAAATCTGTATTGTAATCTCGCTTGCGATCTGTCATGGTCTGCAACGTTGTATGTGCTGTACACCCTTGTGCCTCAGGTAGAAAAGCTCCGCGCTTATGGAGAGAGCTTAAAAAAGCACGCGCTCTGAAATACTAATAGGTATCGCATCCCTGCTGTAGACAGTGCCTTTTTAAAATGTTGTGTCAACAGCTCGCCACTGAATGTTTACGTTCTGCAGATAACGACTGACTAAACAGAATTAAAACAGTGTCGCGGACAGGACATGGCGGAAGTAGGGATGGTAATGTTTTCGCTTTAGGGAGCGCGCATGTTTGGCATTCCTGGTTAAAGACATATAGGTCCGGGGACTTAGAAGACCACAAATTTTGTTAATTATTCTATCGCGGAAAACTTCCCAGTAATACACGTGTCGGATAAACGGATATATGCAAAGTAGACCTAGCATTAACTAATTAACTTGTTCGCCTTCAGCCAAATTAACAAAAAAAATATATATGTGGTTTTAGTATTTCATTCACATAATGTTCTGTAGGTCTATTAAAGATAGGCTATCTAAAATTAGGTTAATTGATATAATTTTGTATTTAACGTATAACACTCCGGTTATAGCTACTGCAAGCTGGCATGACTCTTGGCGGCCGACCTATACAACACCAGGAACACAGTTCGACTGCTTTCGGCTATTTCGATCAACCTAAGGCAGTCATGTCAATTGATGCCCATAGGAGCAATCGCGCGCTTTAGAGCCCAGGAGAGCCTGAGCGCTTGACAGCGGAAAGGAAAGAGACAGACGAAAGTGGTAGTATGTGCCGCTTGGTCGAGCTATATTCAGGGATGGCCAGCACTGATTCAATGGATGAAGGGAAGAGAACTTATTAAAACTGTATCCAAGTTAATTTTTAGATTTGTCTGAGAAGTATAAGTGCATTATAAGAATGTAAATATTAATTTTAATGTTCATTTTTCACAAGTTTGATTTTTTATTCAAAATAAATATTTTCTCACCTTTTTAGAATAATAATAATAATAATAATAATAATAATAATAATAATAATAATAATAATAATAATAATCCGTGGCGCTACAGCCCGTGAAGGGCCTAGACCGACTAGCCAGCTGCTGGCCTCACGCCCACATGCCGAAGCAAAAGTGGACGATAATCCAACCAGAATGGAGGTATCGTGTGGTTAGCACGATGATCCCCCCCCCCCCAGCCGTTCAACTTTTTTTTATAGAAAAGTGAAATTTTCAGATATAGGTCTATTTATTTAGTAGCCTTACAGAATGTTTTCGTAAATCTAATATACCGTAAATACGTATTACTGAAGATAGTGTATTGAAAATTTTGAAAATATTCGCATGGAAATTGTTTGTAAGGAAATGAATTAACAAAGCAATTACTGTTACATAATAAGCAAAAAAAATACGTGCCCATGTGTTGTAAAAATGTCAGCTCTATAGGATTAGCACATTTCGAGAAAATAATTTAATATTCTGATTACAGGAAATTGCTCACCAATATCATCTTAAAAGCAAAATGCGATAAGGGTTTTGTTATGGAATATTAGTTACACTTAAAACATAATATATACAGCACCTAGGTAACTTTGCTTTGTACTGTAATATTGTTTTGATTGGTTTATTGATTACTTTTATAAGGCTAAAGTACCATCAATATCAATTCCAACTTATCATGTCATACTCAATCTCTTTTTGGGGGGGGGATATCACTTTCTTTATGAATGATGTGTTTCATCCATTTAGTACAGTATAGTTGTACGATTATGGAACTTATGTGAATATTCCTTCTTAACTCTTTATTATGTTATTAACATTTAAAACACAACTGCAATATTAAGAAATTGGTATTAGTACTTTTGTTTTACAGACAATATAAATATTATCAAACAAAAAATTTCACGTTCCGTCTGAAGTTTGTCCACCACTGTTTTCTTAATCCAACAGGCTGCTTATTCATGTAGACAACCCTTCCCCTTTCCATACTTAGCGCTTGATGCCCGCGGATGACGTCAAGGTCAGAAAATGCGCTTGCTTTGATATCACTGACCTAAGCGGTGGACACTCGATGTAAGTGCAGCATGATTTAGAAGTTCAAAACGGTGTGTTTATTTCATCTACATGTCTAAATAACAAAAGTAAAAGGAACACATGAATACCTTTCAAATATAAGTATTAATCTAAAGACGTAGGACAGAAAGTACCGTCAGATTGAGAATTTAAATAATTTCTGTTGTTCTTGTGTGTCTTGGCGTCATTCAAACTGGCAATTTTTCCCCCTCAGAAAGTTAGGTTCGAAGTATTGATTTTAGACGGTTCTCTTGTTAGGAAGCTTGAACGAAAACAAACCGAAAAAATTTGAAGAAATTGGTTGAGATAGTTTGGAGAACGGCGAATATAGTCCCGCTTCTTTCATTGTGAAGAACAATTGTAATGTTCTTAATTTATATGGGTAACTCCATAAAATGAATGATGTAACATACAATGTTATAATAGATGAATTGAAAATTCTAATTTCCCGAATAATTTCCGCTATACTATTATTATTGTTATTATTATAATTCTTCTTTTCAGGACAAAAATTTTAAGACATTCTTATTCTTCACGTAGAAGTGAGCACGAACAGTATTATATGAAAATATAATGAAGTACTATTAATTTTAAATTCAGCGCAGTCTTTATTTTCATCCGCAGGAAAACATAATGGCATGTGCATATTATTTTCACACATTTTAGAACTTTGATAATGTTATCTCTTCGTCTATGCAACTGTCGTTTTTATGTAATATTGGTTATCATTCTTCACACTACTCACTGTCACACAGTTAACTATGACGTGATCTATGACAAACTCTAGAACACTAACAACGTGGCCGAGGAGTCTCGTACAACGGGACAGTGACAATTAAGTTGTCAGGTGTAAAACTCAACCTCACATTTATCACTGTAGAATTTCTCGCTCAAGACTTCCTCAATATTAAACTTATTATAATATAGACATTCCCAAACAAATGTGATTAAATAAGGAAATATATTATTAGTCAGTAGAATAAAATTTTGAAACATATTCAGGCTCAAAAGAAAAGTCTTAAAGTGTACAATTGGTTCAAAAAGAAAGGGCCGATTCTTAGTAGTTTAAATGTTAAGTTTTTAAGTCAGGTTCACACGAATAAATTCATTACGCTAGAAGGAAATGCTGTGATTTTTGTTCCGATTGATTCTTTGGTAGTGATTCGTCTATAATGGAGCAGAGTCAGCGAAGTGCTGTAGCGTAGTGGTAAGGGTTCTGATTTCGGAATCAGAGGTTGTAAGTTCGCTTACTGGCAAGTTTGGTCTTTTTATTGTATTATTTTATATTGTTAATGAGAAGTTTTAGTGAAATTTCATAATGAACTTGGTTATGCTAGTATTGCAAACATATTACAGCCCATCATTCATGGACTATTATTAGGCAGAACCTGGCCTATATACAGGGACATCATTTTATTTTTACTTCAATATTTATTGCACCTGAGTTTTTTAATGTACTTCACTCCCACCCCCTCTACTAGTAAACTTCCAACCTTCCTCCATACAGAACCAAGACCGCGTATGCAGTCAAAATAAACAGTACTGAGTTAGTGAGTATAGAACGTTTCAGAAATACGTTCGCGTTTTCCAGTGACGAAATAGCTTTCAATATTGAATCATATTTTCACACAGGTAGGCCTACTGTCGTTCGTTTGCCTACGTCGCATCCCGGTTTCCCCCACCCGCTTCTGCTCGCCTCTCTGTAAAGGCTAGAGGCTGGGTTGTCTTAGCTCTTTTCTGAAAACATTAATTTCTGTTACTACTTAATATTATAAAACTGTTCAAAATAACTTAAATAAAAGGGCCTCGTTAAGTAATAAACTGTCACGTGATTCCCCCCCCCTTTCTACCACCCTGCGACAAAACCACTTGGACGGACAGTATATAGCATGTCTGAGTAATTTTATCTTTTCGGACCGGGCAGAAGTGAAGATTGAATTTACAGTACGTAACGTACTCTTTTATAGAGTAAGTACATAATTATTTCAACATGAGTTACTAGTACGAAGGCCGAAACTGGTAATTGGAATTAGGTACAATAGTCTATAGTGTGATAATATGCACAAAATAACTGAAGCCTGTATCGAAATAAACGGCTACCATTTTCAAAATTGTTTTTAAATATCCATATTATGATTATTTTTCAATTTAACTTCATTCTCTACATTGTGCACTAATGTGCTGTAGATAGTATAATGTACACTGCAAAATGAATACGTCCGAATGGATAGCTCAGTTCGTGAGTAAAAACACTTATTGTTAATACAGTACAGTATTTTGATTAAAGAAAAACCTAATGAAAATTATGAAACTTAAAATCGCGTTATTTCCTAGTTTACGTAAAGGGATGAACTACTTTTCTTCCCACCTATACCTAGTAAAGTAATTTGTTTGTACTTTACGCAGTATCATCGTGGAAGGGAGTAGCAAACGGTGTTTCCGATTCTCAGCCGTTAATCCAAAGGTATACCGTGAATAATATTAGAAATGTTAGTAAAAATAAAATGATGCCCCTGTACAAAATTAAGAGATTATTTGCTTCCTCGGAAATCAGAAGTACACCTACATGAAATGTAAGTAAACAAAATTATATTGTGAGTTTTATATGTTCACCTTTATAATCGGATCTATCCTTTTGCGCTCTCTGTCTAGGTCTGGTTGGAGGTTTCGTACGTACTAGCATTGAAGCTGGAAGATTTGGGAGAACGTGAAGTCATTGCGATGCCGAAAATGAAATTCAATTGAACAAATTTTAAAATGTATGTTATTAACTTTATTCCACGAAAAAAAATAATCCTTACAAGAAGAAACATATATATATGGCTATATATATATATATATATATATATATATATATATATATATATATATGTGTGTGTGTGTGTGTGTGTGTATTTTTTTTTTTTTTGAAGAGGCAAAATGCGTTACAATTTCTGGGAAGAAAAACAGTCTCAATTCATCCATTCATTCATAGTGTTCTGCCCAATGGCAGGTCTTTCATTGCAAACCCAGCATTCTCCAGTCTTTCCTATTTTCTGCCTTCCTCTTTGTCTCCTCATATGGTCCATATAATAAATCTTAATGTCGTCTATCATCTGATACCTTTTTCACCTCGAACTCTCTTCCCGTTCACCATTCCTTCCAGTGCATCCTTCAGAAGGCAGTTTCTTTCCAACCAGTGACCCAGACAATTCCTTTTCCTCTCTCTGATCAGTTTCAACATCATTATTTATTCATCCACGCTTTCCGACACAGTTTCGTTTCTTATTCTGTCTGTCCATTTCACACGCTCTAGCCTTATATATATCCACATTTCAAACGCTTCTAGTCGCTTCTCTTCACTTTGTCGTAATGTAGTTTCAATTAAGGATTAAAAATTGATAATGCTATGATTTCGAACCACCTAAGTTATATTTAAAAACTCTAACATTTAAAATCAAATTAAAAATAAAAGAAATATTTAGTATAATCTATTTAAATATTCATAGTTTTTACTGATATATTTTAAATACTCGTACCTTATGATATGATGATGTTTCGTTTTAACTAATTTTATTCTCAGTTTACTTTTTTATCATCAATTTTACCTAGAAAACTTTCATTCAGGCTTCTTATTAATATTAAATTCGTACTAAATGCAATACTCTAGTTATTTTGACCTACATTTTATTATGCATTTTCCTTTTTTTCTATATGATTTCTACGGACTTGTTGTTTACATTATATCATGATTATCTTCTTCATTTTTGTGTGTTAAATTGTAGTGTACTTTACTTTATAAATTTGTAGGATGCTATTCATAGACATTTCGCTAGCCCCGCTACGAGCGTGCTAAACTAGCCCTGACTTTGCCAGAGGAGGGACGAATTGTTCATATCGCTAACATTGGTTTATGAATATGAAAAACGTTAGTTTCGCTGATCATCCACCGGAATCCCGCGCTAAAAATGTCTATGAATACGGCCCGTAGTGATTTTTGTAACGCAGTTTTACTCCTGGTTGAGTGTTAGAGAGGCCGTATGGCCTTAACTCTGGCAGGTTAAATAAACCATTATGATTGTGATTATTATTATTATTATTATTATTATTATTATTATTATTATTATTATTATTATTATTGTCATTTTAAATTTGATATTACCTTCCTTTCTTGGAAATAATATATTAAGCTACTGTATGCTCAGTACCCCCCCCCCCCGAACACGAGTTTTACTCGTATGGGGTTAGATTTATATTTAATAGAACACATTGTTATCTAAAAGTTGCTTAATATTAATCTTTTTAATTTAAGACAAGTTTTCTCTCAACCCATTAAGAGCAAATGCTAGTTCTACCTTTAGATGGCAGGAGCGTTCCATGTGGCACAACATATTGTAGGGCTATATTATGTCATATGCTACAGTTAACGTTCTCCCACTTGTTGGTTTTCTTGAGTGTCAAAATTATATTTATAATTATTTTGTATAACCTAGTATAATTTAATATAATTTAGTCTTTTCTTACATCATAATTAAATTTAATTTAATTTACAATAAATAATAGCGTAAACTTGTATAATACTGAGCGATTCCCCTTAAGAGATGGATGGGGAAATCTGCAGTATGCAGAACATAAATACGTGTAAATTGAATATTCATTAACCTACGAGAACTTTGAGAACGAGGTACACGAATAAAATTAATTAATTAATTAATTAAAAATAAATAAATAACTAAAATAGGAACTTGGTCAAAGGTGAATATCACCTCTTTAATCGATCATTAGTATTGTAAGTAGCGTACGCTAAAAACAGGATATGCAGCCACCAATGTGTTTTTTTATAGGAAAGGGACTATAGAGATTGAATTCCTCGTATTTTTTCTCTAGTTGCAGAAAGATCAAATACAGTGTTTGATAAAATGATATAATATGATCGCAGTAGTATCATGATTATTCCTGTGTTTTGTAGGTTAAGGACATGCAGTTTTGAATACTGTATAGGATGATTTTGCAAATTTGAAGTAAAAACATAGTTTTAATAATTAGTCTACAGCACATTAAAAACATTGTTCATGAAATGGATTTCACTACGGATCGTCCTGGATAATAAACATCCCAGTTAGGCCTAATCGAGCATTTACTGCAGGCGTAAAATGCTCGCGTAAACTTCGGAGACTCCTAGAAGTACTGAATATAATCTAAGCTAACATAGCTTGCTGTCGAGACTGCATATGTTTTTTATTAATTTTTCTTTTCCCTCTTCCAAAATGAAACTGTAGCCAGCAATGCCTTATTTGAAGTAGTTAATTTGTTTAATAGCTAGCACTTTTGAGGCTCAATTTAATTAGTTATATTTTTAAAGATTTAAAGTAATATATGCAGGATATTTCGGGACCTGAATGAAGACGAAAGGCTTTTCCTGATTTTTCACATAGGAACACAAACAAAAATTTGGCATTTTGAGTTGGTTTTAAGAGTATTTAATGTACTAATGCACTACGTAAATCCCAATGTTTATATAGCGGAAAACAAATGCACACGCAAAGAGCATCTCTCAAAGTACACACGCGCTATCTGTTGGTGCTAGTTCAGGATATCCCTATTACCATAGGATAGCATACACCGATTGCCACCTGGCGAAGAGCAGAAGGGACATACATAGATACAGTGGATACAAAAAGTATTTGCACACCCTTGTTTTTTTCTTGATATATAAATAAATATCAAGGAAAAATGTATAAATACAATTGTAACGGGTAACAGTAGTAATATTAAGAGCTAGGCCCTATGTACTTGATAAGAATTGCGTACAGCTACAAATTGAAATAAGGATCAGAAAACTTTAATTTCTTGTAGTAAAAAAAGTATTTGCACATTAAAACTCTCAATGCATAAGTCTTATTTTATTGGCTAAATCACAACAAATGAAATATTTGATGTTATAATAGGGATTCCGAAGCGCTGTAACGTTAGCTGCTAACATTTCTACAAAGTCGGTCAAACAGGTTAGTCTTCAGACTAGCAGGAATGTTTTTCATAGTACTAAATTCCATGGCCAAACCCCGAGAAAAACCCCTACTTTAGTGAAACTAATAGGAAGAAAGGGTTGGATTTCGCTAAAGAATACAAAGATAAGCCCCTGGAATTTTGGGACAAGTTTATTTTTTGCAACGAGGGCAAGTACAATCCATTTGGTTCTGATGGAAGAAAGTCAGTGTGGCGGAGACCATATCAGGAACTGAAGTAGGGAAATCTTACAGTCACAGTAAAACACGGTGGCGGTCGTATCTTGGTTTGGGGTTGCATGGAATCCTCTGAGATGGGAAATTTAGCAATAATTCATGGAATAATGAATTACAGAATGTATATCGAGCTGTTGCGCCATAATTTAGTTAGCGCATAAAAATTGAAAATTATTATTTCCAACAACACAACGACCCCAACCACATTGCTCAAATTACAAAGATGTGGTTGTTGTATAACACACCCAGAAGGCTTGTGACCCCACCTCAATCACCTGTTTATTTTTTTTATTTTATTTTATTGGGTTATTTTACGACGCTGTATCAACATCTAGTTTATTTAGCGTCTGAATGAAATGAAGGTGATAATGCCGGTGAAATGAGTCCGGGGTCCAGCACCGAAAATTACCCAGCATTTGCTCGTATTGGGTTGAGGGAAAACCCCGGAAAAACCTCAACCAGGTAACTTGTCCCGACCGGGATTCGAACCCGGGCCACCTAGTTTCGCGGCCAGACGCGCTGACCGTTACTCCACAGGTGTGGACTCAATCACCTGTTCTGAATCCAATTGAGAATTTGTGGCACTTATTGGGTAAAGAAATCAGAAACAGAGCATATCAAACAAGACAGACCTTCATAATGCTCTTATGGAAGAATGGACTAAAATTCCTCCCGATACAACAAAAAAGTTAGTGCACTCCATGCCACGAAGACTAGAAGCCGTGGTTGAAGCCAATGGATTGCACACAAAGTACTGAGAGAGACTTCTCTAGTTTGCTTGAGTTTATTATTTAATTTACTGGGTGTGCAAATACTTTTTTTGACATCTCAAAATGCAGTTTTTAGTGTGTAATTTTATTTGTAACTATATGCAATTTTTATTGATTATATAAGTTGTTCATCCATGCTGCTACTTACTAAACTTGTATTCAGAAAATCATTCTTATTATTTCTTTGAACATTAAAAAAACAAGGATGTGCAAATACTTTTTGTATCCACTGTACATACTCACTCACTCACTCACTCACTCACTCACTCACTCACTCACTCACTCACTCACTCACTCACTCACTCACTCACTCACTCACTCACTCACTCACTCACTCACTCACTCACTCACTCACACCTTCATGACATGATTTTTTTTTATTTGAAAATCAACCATTTGTAAGTCTTTGTATACAACTACAGAGTGCAATATATGCTGGAATTTAATTTCTGCGAGGATACTACAGGAATTCAAGCGTGGTTCCAGTTCTAAGCTTTTAAAACCTGTTGTGTGGGTTGTTATGCAAAGACTATTTCTGTAAACAATGAAGGTCAGCTGAATCCACGTTTACAAATTCAGAAATACTTCGCGAACACAGGAAGACAATGGAAATTAATTCACGGAGCAGCATATCGCCCCATCACAGTACAATACACATCGGACGGGGGAGTCAGAAACAAACTCTGCAGAATATAGTTAACTTACTCGACAAAAGACAAAGTTTGCACATGAAGCTACGTTTCAATTACGCTCATAAGATTGGAATTGCGTTGTGGCCATTCAGATAACTGTTAACAATGATATACGTGTCACGTCTGTGTATGATGATTTCTATTAACATTACGTTGGCAATTCGTCATTATTTTCGTTGAGTGGTTGCTGTGCTTGCTATTAGATTGACGTTCGTAGGTTGGAACTCGACTATGACCGACAGATTCATAAAGGGAAGCAGCGTTCAGTTTTCTGTTTTACATATTTTTTTAACGTGTCCGTTTTCACACACGTTGCTAGTGATATAAAATATGCATACGAATTATTTCACAATACGTAGCTGAGTCATTTGTGGATTTGTAATTACTGTCTATTTCTAACATTTTATTCAAATGTGAAATTTAAATAAGCAAATTTTTATATCGTAATATGAAGGTAATATTATGACTTTTAATTCAACAATAATGTTACTTTTATTCACAACAACAATGGCTTTCTATTTCTGAATTTAAACACTCCCGTCAACAATGGGTATTCCACTCCACACAGCAACACAGTATTCGTGTTTGCACTCCACAGACGACAGTGACAATTCACGTGGATTATTGAGAACAACAATGTACTCCTAATCTCAACTAATGTTCACAAAGCACTATTTACAAAACAAAACTGTCAGTTCTCCGTTCACAGTTGCCTTGGCAAGTTCTTCTAGCTCAGTCACTCGCGTGTCGAACCCAAGACTCCCGGACGCGTTGCTTCTGCCTGGACGCTGCCACAGTTACTCAGCTCAAGGCTCGACGAGCCCAAGACTCTTGGACGCATTGCTTCCGCCTGGGCGCTGCTGGTTCACAAACTGAACAAGCTGTCCAAACTAAAACTGGCTTTGGCTCTCTTGCCCCTTCTGTTTATTACTAAATCATAGTTCTAGAATGTACTGCATCGAGTAGCTTCGACACAATCGGCTCGCGTCGCTTTCCAGAACCATCTGTTTCTCGCTGCTTCTTTTCCCCCTTCACCTCGCACAGCCCAGCGCCCACTGAAGTCCGCGTCTCGTTTTTTTCCCTCTCTTCTCCGCGCGCCGCGTACCAGTGCCCATTGAAGCTCGCCCTCCTCTCTCCGCCGCCTGCCTTCCCGCGCGCCCTCCCTTCTGCCGGACGAGCGATCGACTCCCGGCGCGGCCAGGTCTTTCAACATGACGCCACAATATGATAAAACCAAAATACAATGTTATAATACCTGTGTAAGTTTTCGTTTCTTTTAGTTTCACTATTATTTTTCCGTAATCTATTTTAAGGGGAGATAAACTACCCTACATCGTCAATACGCCTATGTTAAATTTGCTTATTTAATATCCATTATCTGAGAAACTACTGAAGATATCGAACTGAAATAATATAGTATAGACTATACAAGATTTCTAAGCAAACTGACGAAGATTGATCAACAAATACAAGTTGTAAAAAATATTTATTTTTTTTAATAATGCTGATGTTTTGTTATTTTTTTTTCGAAATGACCCATTTTTTCAGAACTATAAATGATAGAAGGATAAAATTTTGTAGATATATGTTGACGATGCAATAATGAAATGGACTAACATTAACTGGTGTATGTGTATTATTAGATCGGTCAGAAATTATACAGGGGCATCATTTTATTTTCACTTCAATTTTTATTGTACCTGAATTTCTGAATGTACTTCACTCCCATCCTTCTACTGGTAAACTTCCACCCGTCCTCTACACAGAACCAAAACCGTATATGCAGTCAAGGTCGTCTTAAGGTTAACGCTTACTGGCACGAACCGACCGGAACGGAAATCTACAGCAGTCCGTCTTCCGCGGAAGCTCTGACGCTCACTGCTCGGAATATTCCGGTATCAGTCGACAGGCAGTCCGGTTTCAATCATGGAATGGGAAAGTAGTGATAGTAGCAGTTCCGAAGATGATTTTATTTTACTGAGTCTTTTAGCTGATGAAGAGGAAGAAAAAGGAAAAGAAAATATAGGGACCATAACATTATCCAAGAAAAGAAGTGTTTTCGGTGAATTTAACCATCTTTTCCCAGATTTGTGTAAATATACAGTAATGTTTTTTTTTTTTTTTTTTTTTTTTTTCAGTACTTTCATATGAGGAAAGAAAAATTTTTAGTACTTCATCTGTTATTAGCACCTGAAATAATGAAGGGAAACACCACATTTTGAAGATCAATCAGCACAGAAGAGCGATTAGCGCTGTTAAAATTAACTTTTCATCATCCATTTGAAGAATAATCTGACTGAACAACGCACCGGCACTTGTTGAGTGGGAAAATACAGAGAACCACTGTTGCCAACATATCGCCCTACAATCTCGCTAACTTTTCAACAAAAAGTAGCTAAATCTCTCCAAAGATTGTTTAAAAACTTCCCAGAAATGTCGCTAAAAATTAATAATAAATATCACTAAATAAAAATAAGAAAAACATACATATGCGGAGAAAAATATAATTTCCTCGTCATCATCTTCTTTTGCGGAGTCTGGTTGTGTTATTGACGGCTGAGATGTTGAAGTGGGAGGTGTGGAAACAGCTGATTGTAAATACACTGCACTTGATCCAATCATTGACGCTACACTTCCTGGCAAATTGTAACACTTTAAAAATATATATTAAATATATTAAAACCAGCAAAAACTACAATCTTATTTACTTCACAAGAACTGTCGACAGAAAATTCCAAAAATCAATTGCCCCAGGTTGGTTCGGAATGGAAAATCTCTGCATTGCGGGGAAGAACCAAGATTACATTAGCTGCAGCTCGCGACTCGTCACGTGTCAAACAAAGTTGCCACCGTTTATGGTGTTGGAGCAGTAGTATTGAGAGATACCTAACGCGTGAGAATCATTCGATTAGCATCTTTCACTTCTGATCACTGATAACAAATATATGTGATCAGGGCTTTCACGTATGAAATCATTAGACTACTCAGTCATGCAACCATGCCGCTTCTAAAACTAAGAATTGCATGACTTTAGTTGAATGTTTTAACTTAGAAGGAAGAAAAAATTGGAAGAATATAAAAATCCGCAGAAAAGTCACTAATCGTAGCTATTTTACAAAATTTGTCGCCGAGACTGATTCAAAATTCCCTAGATTTAGCGACTTATCGCTAAATATGGCAACACTGCTGAGAACAGCCAACACACATTTCTACGAAGACATATGAATGCTGTCGATCGCGATCAGCTGTCCCGGAAATTTCCGCTAGGGTCGTGTCGCGAGAATTCTGTCCGTGAGAACCGGTAGGCGATTGTTTCCGTTTAAAATGAAATGCATACTTCTCAAGCAGAATATTTCTGGTTCGTTCCGTTCCGATCGGTTCGTGCCAGTGAGCGTCAACCTTAACGGTCACAGTACACCGTACTGAGTAAGTGAATATAGTACGTTCCACGTATTTTCCAGTGGATAAAGTGCATTCATTATTTAATCATAATTTCGCAAAGGTAGGCCTACTGTGTCCGTTTGGTTGAGTCGCTTCACGGTTTTCCCCACCCGTTTCTGCTCGCCCCCCTGTAGGCTAGTGGCTTGGCTGTCTTACTCTTTTCTGAAAACATTTGCTGTTAGGAATTGGACGTCTACGTAATATTATAAAGTGTTTAAAATAATTTAAATAAAATGTCCTTGTTAAGTAAATAACTTTGACGTGATTTCCCTCCTTTCTACGACCCTGAGACATAATCACTTGGGTCGCCAAGTTGGTATAGCGCTGGCCTTCTGTGCCCGAGGTTTCGGGTTCGATCCCGGCCCAGTTCGATGATATTTAAGTGAGTTTAAATGCGACAAACTCATGTCACTAGATTTAGTGGCGTGTAAAAGAACTCCTGCGAGACAATTCCGGCACACCGGCGACGCTGATATAACCTCGGCAGTTGCGAGCTTCGTTAAATAAACCATAACTTAACTTAATCACTTGGAAGGACAGTATATAGCATGTCTGGGTAAATTTATCTGAGCGGATCGGGCAGAAGTGAAGATTGAATTTACAGTACGTAAGGTACTCTGTTATAGAGTGGGTACAGAATTACTTCAACAGACGCAGGATTATGGCCCACCATGTCGACTGATTTGAGTGTTTTGCATTATTTCTTTTGGGGTTACTGTAAAACAGTTGTGTTTCCTAAACATCCCACAACAATAGAAGAATTAAAGAATTATTTTCAAGAAAAAATACATTAAATTTCAGAAGATATGCTTAAAAACGTTTTCGATAATATGCACAAAATAACTGAAGCCTGTATCGAAATGAACGTCCACCATTTTCAACAATTTGCTTAAAATATCCAGATGTTGATTATTCTTCAATTTAAATGCACTCTCCATATTGTATGCTAATGTGCTGTGTACAGTGTACTATACCGCCTACATTGCATAATGAATACGTCCGCCAGGATGGTTCAGTTGGTGAGTAAAAACACTTGTTAATACTGTACTGTAATTTGATTAAATAAAATCCTAACGAAAATTTTCAACTATCGTAATAGTTCTCAGTTTACGTAAATTTTATTTTACTTGTTTATTTAACAACGCTGTATCAACTACGAGGTTATTTAGCGTCTATGGGATTGGTGATGGCGAGATGATATTTGGCGAGATAAGGTAAAGGATTCGCCATAGATTACCCGACATTTACATTATGGTTGGGGAAAACCTCGGAAAAAACAAACCAGGTAATGAGCCCAACCGGGAATCGAATCCGCACCCGAACGCAACTCCGGATCGACAAGTAGGCGCATTAGCCGACTGAGCTACGCCAGTGGCTCAGTTTACAATGGATGCGCTACTTTTCTTCCCTCCTATATCTAGTAAAGTGATTTGTTTGTATTTTATACTAGTATCATCAAATTCCGGTCTTGGAAGGGGGTAACAAACAGTCTGTCTGGTTCTCAACCGTTAATTGAAAGGTATAGCAAGGTTAATATTAGAAATGTTAGTAAAAACAAAATGACGTCCCGGCAGATAAAATAACATAAAAATTAAATATTATTTTAAAAATTCAATATTTTTCACAGCTAGTATTTCTTGATAAACCAGCGTCAGTTTGCTTAGCAACCCTCTATCTCTAATCTTTAAAATTTTACGTAATACGATATTTTCAATACTTCCTGAGATAATGGACCATTTAAATAAGGAAATTTAACAGTGACGGTATAGAGTAGTTAATCTCTCTTTTAATCTAGGACAGAAAAGAAACCAACATTGCAGCAAATTCCTTATATATATATATATATATATATATATATATATATATATATATATATATAGGGAGAGTCGGGTAGTATCTTTTTTATTTTATTTTATTGGGTTATTTTACGACGCTGTATCAACATCTAGGTTATTTAGCGTCTGAATGAAATGAAGGTGATAATGCCGGTGAAATGAGTCCGGGGTCCAGCACCGAAAGTTACCCAGCATTTGCTCATATTGGGTTGAGGGAAAACCCCGGATAAAACCTCAACCAGGTAACTTGCCCCGACCGGGAACCGAACCCGGGCCACCTGGTTTCGCGGCCAGACGCGCTGACCGTTACTCCACAGATGTGGACTCGGGTAGTATCGGACAGTGCGTTTCTTTCATCTACCACCATATGGTAGTACCTGAATGACATGGTTACGTTTCTCTATGCGACATCACAGAAACGTAACCATGTCAAACAGGTACTATCATCGTGTGATAGATGAAACTCACTGTCCTATATTACCCGATGTCCGATACTACCCGACTCTCCCCTATACTAAACATGTATAATATGTTTCATTATTGTATCTCTGCTCTTAGAGGAGATACTTTACATTTAGTTAAAAAGTAGAAGTGGTTGTAAAAGTGCACTTCAGATTCACTATATCTTATATTGAAATTTAATTAATTACGGGAAAACTTTTAATTTGGGACTTCACTTGCATTGGCACTCTAGTCCCATCTCGCTTGCCGAATATCTCGAGACGCCTGAATTAGCCTTCAAGAAAAAAGCCAATAAATAATATGCACATCTTTATCCTCTTTGCTGTGGAGACCTTCGGCCCTTGGAGTCATGACGCTAAAATTTTGGTATATCAAATCGGCCAAATTTTGATCTTCATTACTGGTGATACCCGTTGCACTAATTATTTGCGTCAATGCTTAACTATAGCTATACAACGCGGAAATGCAATGATCGTTTTAGGTACTCTTCCCTCTTTAAAATTTATTAAATAATTCTTTAAATCTGAACATTGTAATTGTTTCACTTTGTATTATGCTCCATTTGTTGGTTATGTAACTTATTGTTAAACTAACGTTCTATGTTATTAATGTATTAATGTTGTTGAGTTTTGTTAATTACAAGATATGGACTCCATTTAAAAGCACAGTCAAATATTCATTATTTAGTATAGAGATATAAGAGTCCCGCTTCTTAGCGTCGTGGTCTACTCTAAGGCATCATGCTTAGAACTCCCGTTACGGAATGTGCGGTGGTTCAAGTCCACACGAGGAAGGAATTTTCTCACTAAATTTCAGCCAGTGTATGGGATAGGTGTTCACCTAGCATTCTGTTGTATTTTGGGAGTTCAGAGAAGTAGCGATATTAAGGTGTGAAAACAAACTACGAGTATAATGCCTGGGGGGAGGGATTACGTTACATCCGTTCTGGCTGGATGATCGTTCACCTCTGCTGAGGTAAGTGGGTGTGAGGCCAGCAGCCGGCTGGTCGACCTTCGTTCTTCATGGGCTATCGCGTTAGGGATTATTATTAGTGTAAGTAATATCAGCATTATTAATTATTCATATTAATTTTATGTTAATATTTTGGTTCGGTTTTATATAATTTCTACCTTCTGCCATAATTTCACAATTTTTTTATTTTTTTTTCTCAAGGTAGCTTATTGCATGATAAAATATAATTGACATTTAGTTTGCTCGAGCTCTTATTATGTTTTAAAATAAAGATTATTAAATTACATTATTTCAGAATTTAAAAACCCTATATATTAGGGAATTAAATTTTTTTAGACCCAATAATACTTTATACTACAAAGAATTGAATGCCAATGATCTGGATACACTAAAATAGCAGAGACAATTTCAGAACAATATGTCAATAAATGTGGGAGTAGAGAGGTTTTGAAGAATTAAATGTGTATAAAAATTTAAACTGAGAAAATAAACACCAAAGTTTAAATACAGGAGCATCATTTTAATTTTACTTCAATTTTTATTGTACTTGAGTTTTTGAATGTACTTCACTCTCACCCCCTCTACTAGTAAACTTCCATAGGTCATAGTAAACTGCATAATGAATACGTTCGAATCGATAGCTCAGTTCGTGAGTAAAAACACTTATTGTTAATGGAGTACTGTATTTTGATTAAACAAAAACCAAATGAAAATTATCAAACTCAAAATCGAGATATTTCTTAGTTTAAATAAATGGATGAACTGCGTTTCTTCCCTCCTATACCAAGTAAAGTGATTTGTTTGTATTTTACGTCTGTATCATAGAACTCCAGTCGTAGAAGGGGGTAGTAAACGGTGTTTCCGGTTCTCAACCGTTAATCCAAAGGTAGAGCCAGGTTAATATTAGAAATGTTAGTAAAAATAAAATCATCTCCCTGTATATTCTACATACGTCCTGTATCTTTGCTATCAGTTGGACATGTATTTATGTACTATTTGAAATGGAATTCTCCACACTCTAAACAAGTTGAGACAAAAGTTTTCGTTGACAGTCCATGCAAGACAACCACGAACTGAAACACTGGCTATCCACCGGTCCACTTCCTCACCTCTACAACAAGTCACTGCCCTATCCATCTACCAACCTACGTTACTGATGAGTAGGCCTAGTCTGAAAAGCCCCAAGCCCTCCATATATCAGCATTGGAAACTTGTACTACCACAAGACTTTACCACAGTCTATTTTTACTACTGCAGATGATAGATGAAATGAGGGAAAGATGGAATATTTTGGTGGAATGATAGAGGGAAACGGGAGTATTCCGAGGAAACCATCTGTGACGTCTGCTTTGTCCACCACAAATTAATTCCATTACGACGTGAATGGAGATCGAACCTGGGCCGTCTTGATTGTACCTACCTACCTATCTTCTTACCTGCCTGTTTACTTACCTACCTGAGGCGCAATTCATACAGAGAAAACGTAAACAGGACGTGGCTCAGACATTGTGCAGAGACATGACGTGAGCAAAGCATACTGAAGAGTCAAAAACCGGACACACTTATGCGTCGCACAGCTTTCGTAATGTTTTCAAACTATGAGGATGTTGTTGCTTTCGTGCAACTCGCTAATATTAAAAAACAGAGAAGATTTTGCCTCAAGGGACCATCAAGTCTGTTATTCATTTTAAATATTTGGGATTAATAAACCATGAATCATGTAGCTGCAATGCTGATGTAGATCGAATAATACTTCAGGCAAGAAGCTCGATAAAAATGCTAAAAGGGATTCTATAGAGTAGGAATCTTAGTACACAAACAAAGAAGAGAATCCTTCAAACAATCATTGAGAGTGTGTGGATAAGCTTCAGAGCTTCTACCGCGTTGTCTTGGTGTTATTGGCTGACGTTTCGACCGCTGTGTTGTGGCCATCTTCAGAGCAGTTTTTGGAAACGTCAGCCAATAACACCAAGACAAAGCGGTAGAAGCCCTGAAGCTTATCCACACACCATGTACACTAGCCGCGGAAGCTTACGCGAACAATCATTGAGAGTATTTTAACTCATGGCGCTGAGGGTTGGACGTTAGTAGAGAGGCAGAAAAGTAGAATATTAGCAGTAGAGATGGATGAGATCCGAAGATTGGCCAGGATATCAAGGTTTGAAAGAAGGAGAAATGGAGATGTAAGACAGCTGATGGAAATGGAGGAATCTGTTATCCAGAGAATTGAAAGACGAACTCTACACGTCAACAGAATGGATTGTGAAAGACTTCCTAAGACTTTCCTCTATTAGTCACCTTCTGGAAGAAGAAAGCGTGGACGGCCGAAAGCATCATGGAAGTCTGGTGTAGTTCAAATGATGAAGCAACGTAATCTGAAGGAAGGGAACTGGCAAGACCGTGAAGTATGGAAGATGGGAATACAGGGTAACTGCTACAAGTGGAAATATCCTCAAAAGTGAAGAAGTAAAGGAAGATTATTTTGGCTGCACTCTTTTTGGTATGAAAAAGGAAGTATAGCATATCCGACTTGTTGAAAGAATTGAATATGTATCCGAACCATTTCCAGAATGTTTATAGAATATCCCACCAATGTTTTTATACCATACTACAAAATCTCTTCACAAAATTGAATATTAAATTCGAAATCGTTGCATATTTATTTTAGTCAGACGCCCGTGTCACTTGTGACTGAAGAGAGGTGCAGCGCTGGCTTCAGAGTGGCGCTGTCAAAAGCAAGCGCATTTTATGAACTTGAAATCATTCTCGGGCGACAGGGGTTAGGACACGGCCAGGAGACTAACCAGGTGAATCGTGTAGGAACCAGCTGATTGCAATGGTACAGGAAATCAGTGGTGTACAAGTACTAGGCGGGTGTCAAGCGCGTAGACGAAAATAAATGGTATGAACCACAGCATTTTTAAATAGGTGTCTATGGTTCTTTTCAACATTGCTTTAGTAAAAATATAAGTAATAGTGGAATACGACGCAATTAAAATTAGTAACATAAAATCAAATTTCTCCCATAAAGTATAATGCCACATTATAACATAACAAGTGCTTTAAAGTAACAATGTGTTCAACATCCAATTATGCAGTATATTTGTACTACCTAAAATCTAAATTACTCGTATGTATTTCCATTGACTTCGAATGTAGGCTACAGTAATAGTTCTTCTATAAGCATGAGGTTTTAATTTATACCACGAGCAAAAGTTATAACAGATATTGGAGAAAAAATGGGAGCATAAGGATACAGTACATCAGTTATTCATAGATTTCAAAAAGGCGTTTGACTCGGTTAAGAAAGAAGTTTTATATAACATTCTTATTGAATTTGGTATTCCCCAGAAACTAGTTCGATTAATTAAAATGTGTCTTAGTGAAACTTACAGCAGAGTCCGTATAGGTCAGTTTCTATCTCATGCTTTTCCAATTCACTGCGGGCTAAAGCAGGGAGATGTACTATCACCTTTACTTCTTAACTTCGCTCTAGAATATGCCATTAGGAAAGTTCAGGATAATAGACAGGGTTTGGAGTTGAATGGGTTACATCAGCTTCTTGTCTATGCGGACGACTTGAATATGCTAGGAGGAAATCCACAAACGATTAGGGAAAACGCGGAAATTCTAGTTGAAGCAAGTAAAGCCATAGGGTTGGAAGTAAATCCCGAAAAGACTAAGTATATGATTATGTCTCGTGACCAGAATATTGTACGAAATGGAACTATAAAAATTGGAGATTTATCTTTCGAAGAGGTGGAAAAATTCAAATATCTTGAAGCAACAGTAACAATTATAAATGATACTCGGGAAGAAATTAAACGCAGAATAAATATGGGAAATGCGTGTTATTATTCGGTTGAGAAGCTTTTTGTCATTTAGTTTTCTGTCAAAAAATCTGAAAGTTAGAATTTATAAAACTGTTATATTACCGGCTGTTCTGAATGGTTGTGAAACTTGGATTCTCACTTCGGGAGAGGAAAAGAGATTAGGGGTGTTTGAGAATAAGGTTCTTAGAAAAATATTTGGGGCTGAGAGGGATGAAGTTACAGGAGAATGGAGAAAGTTACACAACGGAGAGCTGCACGCATTGTATTCTTCACCTGACATAATTAGGAACATAAAATCCAGACGTTTGAGATGGGCAGGATATGTAGCACGTATGGGCGAATACAGAAATGCATATAGAGTGTTAGTTGGGAGGCCGGAGGGAAAATGACCTTTGGGGAGGCCGAGACGTAGGTGGGAAGATAGTATTAAAATGGATTTGAGGGAGGTGGGATATGATGGTAGAGACTGGATTTATCTTGCTCAGGATAGGGACCAATGGCGGGCTTATGTGAGGGCGGTAATGAACCTCCGAGATCCTTAAAAGCCAGTAAGTAAGTAAGTTAGTAAGTAAGTAAGTAAAAGTTATAAGTTGCGAGGTGTCAGACACGTCTGTGCTTTCATTAAGAAAAATGAGAAACAAATTCTTTACATAAGTCTTTACTTATTTTCTTCGGTATCCCGTGCTAATTCTTGTATGTTTGGCTGCAGCGATCCTGGATAAATTTCTTCTGACTCTTATATGATTGGGAGATTTCTTGGCTACAGCATCTAGAATACAACTCTTATTGAACGGTTCATGGAAGGTTTGCTGTTTTCTAAACATCGATAAGTTTGTCGGCAGTCGCATGAGCGATATCTTTTACTGAAAGGTGTTTTCTACCTAGTTCGTTTGTCTTTAACTCTCTCATCCAAAGAAAATGTATTATCAGATCCTTATAGGTTGGAAGTTGCGACTCATTTATCGGTCCTGGTGTACCGAACAAAGGACTCTCAGCAGTAGGTACGGCGAGTATACGGAATTATTTTTTCCACTTATGACAACACGATACATAAGAACTGTTACATGTAGGCCCTACATTTAAACCACTGATATGATACACGATTTCACAGGAACAACAGCGATACAAACCTGGCCAGCGTAGCTTACCAAATACGACTGCTGGGCAGACGAAAGTGTTGCCAACAGTTGTTCGTATAATCCCGCTAGATGACTTTCGAAAACTCGCGATTTTCTAGCAAATATCTCTAGATTTTAATATATACTTATTATTCAATAATAATAATAATAATAATAATAATAATAATAATAATAATAATAATAATAATAATGGTCAAGATAGAGCATCCACCCGCCAATGTAACGAATATTGCATACTTTTTTCATTCCCAATGTGGCGCTATAAAGCAATTTTGAACACTTTTATCACAGACACAACATATTTAAATTCTTATTGCACTATATATATATATATATATATATATATATATGTGTGTGTGTGTGTGTGTGTGTGTGTGTGTGTGTTACCGTTAAAACCCAAAATCCGACAAAACCTGTTTCAACTAGCAAAAAGTAATTTTAAAATATAGATAGATAGAAAACGATTTTTCGTAAGATCTAGAATCAATGACAGTTTAGGTTTGGTTTGTATAGGTTTTTTTGGCTTTTACGAGACAAAAACCTAAACAAACCAAACCTAACCTGACATTGATTTTAGATTATACGAAAACTCACTTTCTATCTTTATTTGGTTAAACTAGTTTTTACTAGCTGAAACTGGTTTTGACGGATTTGGGGTTTTAACGGTAACATATATAATATGGAATTATCACTACATTAACACATCCATTATTTCACAGAACACACACTGAACGAATTAAACGTAATTATGAAGGCCGCTTATAATGCTAATATGAATTTCATTTCAGAAACTTTAAAGATTAAAAACCGCTAGTATTCCCGCTAAGCGGGATATATAATTTTACCCGCGAGATGGTTATCCAAAAAAGCTAGATTTAGCGGGAAAACCGCTGAATTGGCAACACTGGCAGACGCTATCCTGACTGCCAGCATCCCTCTCTTCTCTCACTCCACAAGAAGATATTGATGCATGATGCTTCTCTTCTTGTACTGTCTTTGCTAACTTTTAAAAGATCTGGCTGAATAAGTATGCAGACTGTCGTTTTAATAATTTTACAATTAAGTATGCATTATAAATTCCAATCTTCAGTATTGATGCGGAGACACAAGATTTTGATTAAATTTAATTTTCTTTCTCTGCAGTCTTTCTGCCACAAGTCGCAACTTTTCCGCACTAGCCACTTTCACTTTTCAATTTTTTTTTTAGATACACCCTAATAAATATTTACAGTGCTCCTGTTATTGAACTACTGTTATTGAACTCCGTTCGCCTATCTCTTGTGATAAAATTTTAGATTTGGGGAAGAATAAATATATTTAAAAAACAACAGTGCTATGAAAAATTACCGCATAAGAACTTGCATATCATCTCTTAGATTTTAGAAGAACACCGACCTTTATCGCAAATCACACATCGAAGGCGGAACATTTCCCGAACTTATAGGAACTTATATACATTCCATCATGTATTATATTTTTATTCTCGGTTTCTGATCAAAGTTCTGCTTTCCTACCATGGGAGGATTTGGCTTCCTAGCCCGAAATACATAGGTCAGGCGAACCACCCAGCTGTCGCCAGATTGAAAGATCAAATCTAGCTGTGAAATCGGACATCGTTTAGGGCGGTCCCGACATCTTTTCGTAATCACAGTCATGAGCTTTACAAAGAGAGAGTTTATCTGGCTAGAATCTCCACCTGCTGCTACGAAAACTATACGCTACATTGTGCCATTATGTTGTGTAGAAATGAAGTGAAATGTAGAGCGTTAGTTAGATCAAATTTAGGAAGCTGTAGGAAATGGGGGAGCTAATCACCCAATATTGTATTAGCCCAGTGTACGCCGGAAATTGAGCTCTATGTCGCGTAAAGATAAGTCAGCGCTTTAGCACAGAGGTGACGTAAGATGGTAATTATTGGAGGCTATGTTTACATACTCCACGTCTAGCACATTCTTCTCTAGTTGTTTACAGAATAAACTTTCCACCATCATAATTTAACAGCATAATAAAATTCTTTGAGATTTGTAATAGCAATGATATATGAAGCTCTAAAGATAATATGAACATATGAGTAGATAATGTAAGAGAGTGATTTTCAAGTACCTTCTACTATGGATCACACTGCAAGTTTCTGTAAACTCATATGTATAGCAACAGATTGTTTGTTTTCGACTTTATTACCTCTCATAATATTTCTTTAAATCTTAAGAACTGGTCCATCCGATGGAAGCATTGCACTTATTTCTCTACAGCAGCGTTTCTCAAACTTTTTTGAAGTGGGGACCACTTTTTTAAGTAGGAACAGTTCCGCGGACCACCTCACTCTTATTCCCTTCGAAAACAAATTTATAATTTTTGTAGCATATTTTAATACCAGTATACTTATATTTTAAAATAGAATTAATTAATTAAAATTAATTAAACTGAACTCATTTTATATTAGTATTAACTAATTAAGCTAATGTTAATAGAAGAAAATTCATTTTGTTTCTTTACTAATTCAAGGCTATTAGATTTGGATAATCTTTAATTTATTAACTGAAAAAAATAAATGTTGTTGTTGTTGTTGTTTTCTAATGCCAGGCGTTTGACAATGAAGTCATTTGACCTCTTGCACTCCAATATTTTTCAAAGATATTATCATGGTCAGCCACTGAAGCACGGATTTTGAAGAAAATAGCAAGTTGTAGCCGGTTTAAGTGAACACCATATTTCAACGTTTTGGTGGCTACTTCATTCACACACAAACCCCAAAATGTCTGGAGGACCACATCTGCTGTTGGTCGACGTGTCCATTGGACCTAGCTGGGAGATCTTGTTGATCACCAGCTTTCCCTCCTTAAGCCAGTGGAGGACGATTTTAGTGCCATAGCAGGTCAGCACTAGGAACAGAAAAGTAGAAAGAGGAGGAAGGAAAGTGAAATGAACCCCTAGGCCTCGAATGCTCTAATGCCGTCGGGGTCGAAGAAAGTAAGAGTTCAGTCAGAGGACTGGATAGGAAAGGGTAAAGAGGGAATTAGGTATTGAATAGAGGAAAATTATACCAAATTCAGTCATTAACTCATCAAGCTGACCAGTGCTAATTGATGAGTAGCCCCTCCCTTTAGTTCAGCTCGTAAAATCATGCTTACTAACAGCTGCACCACGGGAAGGTAGGGATGGGACATTGGGTATTTGTCCAGGTTGGTTCCTTAATGCCTTCAATGAGAAGGATTAATGGCTCTCCCCCCTGTATCTGACAGATACCCTTTTGCAGCCATAAATAAATGTTACTACTCATATTAATGAGATGGATGAGCCTGCCGATTCTTTCACAGTTTTTCTATATTTGGACGTATGCTGGTAAGCTTAAGTTGGAGATTGTCACATACATCAAGTCGATTTCAGTATCCTGCTTTGTTTTTATTAGAATTAGTGATGAAAACCCTTTCTCACATAAATACATAGAAACAAACTGAATTATAATCTCTAAAGCACCATTGTACAGTTCACTGTATTCTCTTTTCGCTTGTGATGCGGTTCAGAAATTAACCTTATCTTTCGCTTGGAATTTGATTTTAAGTCAGATCTCATTCGAGAATTCAGTTAAGTGTTCTCTTTCACTCAATGAAAGTTTGTTAGTTTCAAAGTCGCAATGAAATTGATCACGAACCCATGAAAATTCGTCATATTTACTTGGAAAATAAGTTTCAAAGTGTAACCTTAGAGTTGTATTATTGGTGTACGACGTACAGTACGTGACCATTTCAATGTCCAGACTGGATGTCGGTACAACTATTAAGAAAGTCACAGGCAGGGACTAGATGTGCAACACAGGCAACACAGATGTGCAACACAACCAACACAGGCTAGATGTGCAGGGAAATACCACATTCATAGAGCTTTAAATCCCTGTTTTGTTTTTGAGAGCAGAGTGCGAAGTTGGTAGACAGATAGGGTAATAAATTTCATGAAATGTCAGTAGTGGGAGAAAAAGTGAAAGGCGATTATCATGTGTCATTTCCAAATTCTGACATTTTCAGCTATAGTGAGATAACTTACGCAATTCGTTTGAATTTTATTTTTTCTTATGCATTTTTTGAAGGACCACAAGGGCAGACCTCGAGGACCACAGGTGGTCCGCGGACCATAGTTTGAGAAACGCTGCTCTACAGCCATCTCAAATATCAGCTCTATGAATGCCACAATCGTAGCTTCAGCGGTGTTAAAAGATCATCCATCTATTTTCTTCTGGGGTGATTTAGAACAAGAAGACATCGAATTGGGCCAGATTAGAACTGTAGGGAGAGTAAGTCATTAATTTCACATCTGAAGTGATAAAAAAAAGTCCGCTGTCTGTTCCGGAATGTGGCAGGGTGCATTACCATGGCGGAGGGTGATACGGCTTCGACGTCGATCTGTGCGCACTTTTTCCAAGACTGTCCGTAAACAAAGAGTTTTACTATGCCACTCGGCTTAAGCGTACGACGAAAGGAATGAGCGACAAAAGGAAGAAGCAACGATCTTCTCATTAGTGCTTCTCTCTCTCTCTTGACTTTTGCTGTCGTATCTTCGCCTGGAAAAACCCATAATGCCGGTTGCCGTTTATTTTCTGGTTCGTAACAGAGTAAATCCAAATACCTTATAAAGATAATAGCGGAAACTTTTACGAAAATGCATGCGGTCATGTGTAAAAAATACCAATAAAATAGTAATACCAATTTAATAATAATAATAATAATAATAATAATAATAATAATAATAATAATAATTACTTACTTATTTACTTACTTACTTACTGGCTTTTAAGGAACCTGGATGTTCATTGCCGCCCTCACATAAGCCCGCCATTGGTCCCTATCCTTAGCAAGATTAATCCATTCTCTATCATCATATCCCACCTCCCTCAAATCCATTTTAATATTATTTTCATATCTACGTCTCGGCCTCCCTAAAGGTCTTTTTCCCTCCGGCCTCCCAACTAACATTCTATATGGATTTCTGGATTCGTCCATGCGTGCTACATATCCTGCCCATCTCAAACGTCTGGATTTTATGTTCCTAATTATGTCAGGTGAAGAATACAATGCGTTCAGTTCTGTGTTGTGTAACTTTCTCCATTCTCCTGTAACTTCATCCCTCTTAGCCCCAAATATTTTCCTAAGAACCTTATTCTCAAACACCCTTAACCTATGTTCCTCTCTCAAAGTGAGAGTGCAAGTTTCACAAACATACAGAACAATCGGTAATACAATTGTTTTATAAATTCTAACTTTCAGATTTTTTGACAGAAAACTAAATGACAAAAAGCTTCTCAACCGAATAATAACAGGCATTTACCATATTTATTCTGAGTCTAATTTTCTCCCGTATATCATTTATAATTGTTACTGTTGCTCCAAGATATTTGAACGTCTCCACCTCTTCAAAAGATAAATTTACAATTTTTATATTTCCATTTCGTGCAAAATTCTCGTCACGAGACATAATTTTATACTTTGTTTTTTCGGGATTTACTTCCAGACATCTCTCTTTACTTGCTTCCAGTAAAATTCTAGTGTTTTCCCTAATCGTTTGTGGATTTTCTCCTAACATATTCACGTCATCCCCATGAACAAGCAGCTGGTGTACCCCGTTCAATTCCAAACCCTCTCTGTTAACCTGGATTTTCCTAATGGCATACTCTAGAAAAAAGTTAAAAACTAAAGGTGATGGTGCATCTCCTTGCTTTAGCCCACAGTGAATTGGAAACGCATCTGACAAAAACTGACCTATACGAACTCTGCTGTACGTTTCACTGAGACACATTTTAAATAATAATAATAATAATAATAATAATAATAATAATAATAATAATAATAATAATAATATTAATGATAATAATAGTAATAAGTTCACGAAGACGTTTATAGTTCAACAGACGAGAGCAACCGTCGTATTGACATTAAATTATGAATTAATAGGGAAAAAACGAAGCTGAAAGTACTTGTATACATCCAGGCATCCTCTTCCAGTTTTCTAACACAAAAAAAAATCAGAGGCGGTATGGTACACCAAGATTTGCCCCTGCCATACTTCGATTTAAAATAGGCATACCCCCTGTCTTACAAAATACACATACATGATGTATACAATGAATTGTTTCGTGCAGTCGGTAACGTGAATCTTTGAAGCTTCCGCAAAATATTAAATTTATTAATGAAATAATTTCAAGTTACTTCAGTTATTTACTAGATTATTTTGCAGTGTCCATTGAGACTTATAATTTATAATACTGTTAAAGATTCAGAATGTCTTAATTATTAATAAAATTGCAACAACAACAAAAATGACAGAGTCGCTCAATTGGCCATCACAAGCTACAGACCACTGCCTTCTATACTTGAAATATTATCGTTATAAGCATTCCAGGGATTGACATCAAATAAACGTGTCTAAATACACGTTGAATATAGTTATAGAAGGTTGTGGTTAGATTTACGAAGCAAACAGGTAGTACTCTTTGCTGTGAAGAAATATATATAAGTAAACTTATACGGATCACGTTTTTTCAGTGATGGTATGTCATTTTTCACTAACGGTATGTTTTCTGGCCGTAGAAACCAGTGGCGGTATTCCATACCGACGCATATCGTCTCACTTTCTTCACTGCTGACACCCAACCAGAGGAGCTCGAATCCCGGACCGACCAACGTGACTGTGGTTTTTCCGTGGTTTTGCACATTAATTAAGCAAATGCTGGTTGGAATTTTCATTGACACGGTCCATTTACCTGCCTCTTCCCTGTAGAAAAAGAATTTAGATATCATATCATTCATATTCATCATCTCATTCCATACAAATTTTCAGGTCATGACGTATGTCTTCATACGCTTGCAGAGGAGCGTCCTCTCCGAAAACGTCTCTGGGTATCAAGCATTGCGCAATATCTCTGCCAGGATTCATTTCTTAAGAACATTTCCGAGGGCGCTTCGACAACTTAGAAGGGCTGTCGGAATGGATCCTGTGATGATTAGTCACCTTCGCGGGGGATGTAGGGTGCCCATTGGGTGAGCAGTTGTAGAGAATCATGCGGTCAGTGGGCTGGTACACCTCATTCTTATTCATCCCATAATTCGAGGTGCACAATAGGCCACTGTCGAGCCGACGTGCTGAAGGGTCGTCCCTAACTCGCCCCTAGCCACTCAATATTACCACTACTAATGCTGAAAAGCAAAACATCTACTGTATGAGTCAACCATTCTTTATTTCTGGGGTAAATACAATATTAATATTAAAATATTATATTCATCAAGTTTCCGTTATACAAATCTTCCAAGAAGACACTTCTGTATAATTCCAGAGGAAGGAGAAAGATGGAAAGAAGACCTTGCAAAAATGGACTTTCGCTAAAACATCGCAGGAATAGGCTAACATAGCCTAGGCCTAATCCATGAAAGTGGTGGTGGTGGTGGTGGTGGTGGTGGTGGTGATGGTGGTGGTGACGACAGCAGAATTATTGTGATTAAGTCGAATATTTTCGTTAACATCAATTTACGCGATGAAAGAAATAAGCGTTGATAGTAGCTGCAGTGTCAGATGCAATAAGAAATGTTAGTAACTAACATAATGATTATTAATTAATTAATTAATTTATTTATTTATCTATTTATTTATTTACTTATTTGATTATTTACTTATTAATTATTTACTTATTTACGTATTTACTCACTTATTTATTTACTTATTTACTTACTTATTTACTTAGATACTTACTTAGTTACTTACTTATTTATTAGTTATTTATTCATTTATTTATTTATTTTATTTATTTATTTATCCTATTTAATTGATTAATTAATTTTTATTTATTTATTTATTTATTTATTTATTTATTTATTTATTTATTTATTTATTTATTTATCCCCTCTACCAGGGGATTACAACTACAATATTAAGACCTACGTTTGTAATAAACATAGACTAACTTATGCATATTTCAGTCTCTTCGTGTATGTGTGCCATATATATCGTATGTAAACTAATAGTACATTATGCAACGAGCCTATAATGGTAGTAATTAAGACGCGAGTATGTTTGTTTATGAAACGAGCGCAAACGAGTTTCATAATTTTCATACTAGCGTCTTAATTACCATTATAGGCAAGTTCCATACGACTTTTTATGCTCGACCATATTTCTAACTTGAAATTATTTATAAGTATTCATGTTTTCATGTTATGGTTATGTAAGTGAGGAGCGAAACTGACCTAAATTGTGAAATGTGCGCAGACGCGAAAGTATTGATTTTATCAGAGGCACGAATGTCATTGACCTTGATATAATCTAGAGAATAACATGAACAGTAGTCTTGATATAATCTGGAAATTGATTTAGAATTGGAAAACGATATGACAAATTGAATTTATTTGAATAATATTTACAATTAACTCTAATTATTATAGTAACAGAACATAACCTTCTGCGACAGTATTGGTGCGGTTTTATAATGGTACAATGGTGATTTCTCATTGGCTGAACAACTGAATTATAATGAATAGGTGTACTTTAATGAGGTACATTAAAGGACTAATACCAGGTGTATAATTATTACATTTCGGCATGGTCGAGCATAAAATAACATTGAGAAATTTCGGAGAATGATTATTATTACAGTTAATTGTCAGAAGTGTTTCTTAATTTTATTCATATTTCATTCGCACTATATCTAGGGCGACCCAGCAGAGCTCTCCTGGTGCCCTGAAGCTTCGCAGTAAAGAGCCTTGATGTGGTTACGGAGTATCCAGTTACCAATTACTGATCTAAAATAAGTTTTTATATATTCATCCATTGGAAACCAGTAGAGGATGCTGTAAAATGAAAGGTTAGCCTATCTTAAAAAAGCTTAAAGATCTGTGAAAGAATTAAATATTTTAATGATATTGCTGGTGTCAGTTACAGAAAATTCGTTTATACATCGATGGTATTCAAGTTTTAAAATGTACTCGAAGTGAGAAAACTATAGAAAATATAAATAGAGAGAGAGAGAGGGAGAAAGGAAGTTATACAGTAAAACCTCGTTAATCCGGACTGTTTGGGGGGATAAATTGACCGATTTAATGAAATTCCGGATTAACTGAAATAAGCTAAAAGAACATTAGAAAATACCTTAAAACTCCGTTTATGGCAAAGAAACACGTTTATTATGGCGCATATTCTTAGACGTTACGGAGCTACGTATATGGCGAATGCGATTGTTGACTTCTAACCACATTTAGAACCTTGTATTCTCGTTTTGATTCGTACTTATAACTTTAAATCTTTGTTTGTGTAATCGATAATAATACCTATTTGTATAGTTTAAGTACTTCAGTGCAAACTTGAAGGATTTTCTTCATGTTTAATGTTGTAGGTGTAATACTATAATTCCATAGTTCTGTTATATAAAAGTAGCCCAAGTCTTAAACAAAGTTCTTCAATTTTTCCAAACTCATAATTTTTTTGCCTGTCCGGATTAAGCGAAGTCCGGCCTATCGGGGTCCGGATTAACGAGGTTTTACTATAAAATAATTAGTGGGACTCAATCTCAGCTTATATTTGGGGATTCTTAACATCACCCTAGGTGAACATACGTTGTAACTCGCATAATCGAGTGAACAGCATGACACTTGCTTTACCTAACATGGCAAAATACTTGGTTTGACAACGACAAATGTCCATTCATCGGTGGATCGAAATAAATACCATTCATTCATTACTCTTTAAGCTATCATATTTTATACATGACGTTGTTTAGTCAACTGTCCTAAGGGGAAACTCAGGTAATGAATGAAACTTTTTACCTAATGAACCAAATTTTATTATTACATAATGTTGGTATAAGTTTGAAAGTCCTAGGTAAATTTGAAAGTCCTAGGTAAAGTAGTTTTAAATTTAAAAAATAATTATTTTTTATGTAATAATTGATATTAAAAAAGGGTACACTTTTTCATACTAATAATTGAGATTGAGGGCTGAAATTTTGTATCGTAATAATTATACCACAATTCAATAAAACTGTGCATTTGTTTTGTAAAATAATAATATTTTCTTGAGTTATGAATTTTTTTTTTCTAAAAGGGAATTCTAGTAAAATTTTGCTTATAATTTCAAAGGAAAAAAATCACAAAATCCTTTGTATAAGAGTAATGTAAAAATCCATACACAGTATTGTTTATCAAGTAAAGTTGTACATATGGTAAAAATTTCAATCCGATCCATCAATATTTAATGCAAAAAAAGTATACCCAGAATTGAAAAATTTGCTATATGGAGAAAAAGCCAAGTAAAGTTTTGGTAGACAATTTACCTTTCACTCGCCTGTTAGAATTCTCCTGCACCATACAATACACTTCCTCCTTCTTTCTGGCATCTTCTCTAATGATCTTGCCCACTCTTGTTGTATGTCTTCTTTTAATTTCGACCTCTAAGCTGCGTCGAACTCTCTTCTTGATACGACGTTGATGTCTGCGATGATATTTTGGATTGTTTGCCAATTCTGTTAGTTATTGACCTTGGTTGACAAGAGAGATTGCTTCTGCTGCAGCCATTTCTACCTTTTTGATGAAACGAACACTTCCTTCGTGCAAATATTCCAAATTACGCTGTGAAGGCTTTCGTTTGCATTTTGAGTCTTAGCTCTGGTACAGCTTCCTAAAATTTCGCTAGAAGACAGTCTCTTATACAAAGGTATCAGTTTCTCTAATACAATGACATTTATGGGTGTGTGTGTTTCAGTTTTGTGGCTCCTGGGCTTTTCAGATTTAGCTTTGGCTCTATTATAAAAACACCACGAGTCCTCACCTACTGGACATTTTGAGTGCAAAGGTTTATCATCTATGCTACAACAATGATGCAGTGTTGCAAGTATGGCATTTTTCATCTTGTCCACATCTGGAGCATTTTTAACTATAGCTCCTCTATAGTAATGTGTTAGTTTTACTATAGTGGTTTCCTTCAAACTTCCCTGTGCTTTGCCCCCAAGAGTAATTTTTTTTCCTTTCCACTCTTTCACTAAATTTCGAAGCCCTGTGCCTAATCTTTTAGCATTCTTCCTTAGTAATCGGAAATTCATTGCCATAAACAGTAATATTTTGGAGATGCATGTATGTTTTGGAATCACCATCGGAAAGGACTGTAGTATATCTGAAACCATTAGATTCTGAACGCTTCCATAACCTGCTTGCAACTTCGACTTCCATCCCAGGAGAGGATCCATCATAATTTTTCACACAGTTTATTTCATGCCAGAAATAAAATTCTGGGCTTTCTTTCCCTATTTGCTTTTCACTAATGGCACAAGCATGGCAGTACTTTGACAAAACCTCATAGTCAACGACCAAACCAATTAGTATGTCAATGACACATCCCACTCCAAAACTGCTTGTGAATCCACGTTTTGGCCATGTTGCATCATAACTCACTGCAATATTCAGTATATCAGAATTTATATTAGGATTTTCACTAATATGAGCTTCTCTCACAAAAATCTTGTTCTCCTTCTGAATACATTGCTGCAGTCTGAAGTATGTTGCACTGCTCATTGTATTCATACCCAACCCCACCGAAAATATTTCTATAGCTGCATGTCCTCTTCCAAATTTACAAAATGTTGAAACCATTCTTTTATTGATATCAAACGCAGTTTTTTTTTCAGATGTAATGTTCACTCTTTTACTTGAGAACGTTTGACAAAAAACACACTCACATGCCCCACATTTCACAACAATCTTTGTGGAAAGACCATGACATTCTCTCAAATTCACAATTACTGACTTTTCATTACATTCACTACGCACTAGTTCTGAAAACAAGCTTTTCAAAACATTGGTATCAATAATAATGTAGTCTTGAGCAGTTTCACCAGCTTGCTGGAGATCACATGTGGTACTCTCACCTACAGGACAACTACTAATATCTTGTTGTTGATTATTATTTACTGCTACAGTATTCCATCTTCGTTCAGCTAAAAGTTTAGCTCTTTTTTTTTTTCTTCTTAAGTATTTTTCCACTTGCCACTTTACCCATTGTGAATAACACAAGCAATATCACAAACTAAGAAAAGCTATTATTTTACTTGTTTGTAAACAAAAACTTTCATTTGTCACATTTTCGTCACAATATGTTTTGTCACAGTATACAAATTCGTAAAGGTCATATTCTGTCACGTTAGATTTTGACATAGACAAATGTTGTTCATTTATTGTCGGCTTATTTCCATACATGTCATCACTGACTCATTGCCGCCCCGTTGCAAAATTAACAGTTATGTCAGACAACATAGGCTACATTTCTCAAAGTCTAAACAGGGAGTGAAAAAATTAACACATGAACGTCACATGTTCACCAAGCAAAGAGTGCAAGCAGAGTGTTGTATAGAGGTGTGACCAGCGGTACAGCTGCAACTTTACAATAACAATATCTCACGACAGAAGGTCCACTGCCAAGGATTCCACAGAGCACACAAGACATGCACCAGGCTGGGGAAAGGTTCATGGTGCCGAATGCATTCAGTCGATATAGCAGGCAGCAGAAACTTCGATGGAGACAGCTTCAAGCTGCCAAAGCGGAAAACAATGAAAAGAAATGTACGTGCAGTTAGAAGGGCAAATTTACCATCTCAACCGGAAAGCATACTCGACATAGAAGATATTGCAGAGAGATAAAAGATGGTGACCGATCACTTTTACACTTTGATGCTGCATATGCAGAAAAAGTTATTATATTCGTAACTGAAAGGCAGTTGAAACAATTACAGAAAAATATTTACTGGATTATGGATGGTACATCCAAGTGTATACCATAAATTATCCCAACAAATCCATATTATAATCATGAATAATTCTATTCCGAATTATCTGTTATAGCGCTTTGAATTTCTTACAACTCTTCGAAACCGACATCAAGCACTTCTTTCTATCCCTCATCATAGAATGTTTTATACTCAACTTCCTATAGTGTAGAAATACCTCGCCTCTGGAATTCGTTACCTAATGACGTCAGGGACTGCCGGACTTTATCACAATTCAAAATTAAATTGGAAAATTTTGTCTTAGTTAATGTTTTTTTAGGTATTGCTAGAAGTATTGATTTGTGTTTTTTTTTCTTTTTCTTTTTTAATCTAGATTACAATTGCAAGTTTCTTGATTATGTTAGTTAATTAATTAGGATATAATTAATTATGATACTTAGTCACTCATTTAAAGTTTGTGTGACTGCAAACTGTGTATATTTTTATGTGGCTTTACTTTGTTTATAGTGTTTTTTCTCTTTCTTTATTTCTTTTGTAGCTTTACATTGTAAATGTATTTTTTTCTTTTTATTTCTATTATTGCATTTGTATTCCTGGTGTTGTAGAAGAGAAGGCCTGATGGCCTTAACTACACCAGAATAAATAAATAAAATAAATAACATAAAAAATAAATATTTACGTATCAAATGCAATTGATTTATCCTATGTCACTATTATCAGCTGTTTTAAGGCTTCAGTTTTGTTAATTCGTTCATGTACTGTAACCGCAATCGTGTGTTTCTTAACCGTAGATTGTTTGATCTGAGTACACTCTTACGGTCTTACCTAGGTATACGCTATTCATGTGAACATCCGATGATAGTAGCTTCCAGTTGTTGTACCTATGAAGAGGACAACAAGGTATGTCTATGAAATAAATAATTTATTGTACATTGTTACAAAACTTACAGTGACGAATCTGCCGTGACGAAACACACCGGTATTGAATTGTCTAAACACATTTTAGTTTCCTTTATAATTAAAATTATTATTTCATAATTATATATTTATTATTTTTTTCATGTTATTGCTGGAGTTCGTGGATGGCGCTAGCTATAGAATACGTCTTTATTTTTTTAGTTAGAATTATTTTGTAGTGATAGTGTTTTGCTATAGCAAAGTGAACATATACTTTGAAAAGTGAACAAATAAAAAATACAGCATAAACTGCCTTATGGGCTATGGGTACAGTGTTGTAGGTTCAAGAGTAATTATTTGTATTTGTAAAACTAGCCTCATTGATTTTCTACTGCAGTAGATTATGAGATAAAATTGATTCATTCATTCATTGTCTAAACATATTAATTAAAACTTGATGCAATAACAAATTCCTTTTTGTTTTATTTCAAGGAAAGGCAATGTGTTCTCTGATAATTGAAAAAATAAAAACACAGGTGCGGAATAAATAGTCTGCCATTAAATTAATTTTTAATGAATTCATTCATTGTTAAAAATAATTAATACAATAAATAAAGGTGAACTAAAAACTTTCAATTTGCTTGTACTGTGTATAAAAATGCATTAAGCTATAAAATGTCCTAAATTATTAGCAACAAATATTCCTGTGGTCAAAAAAGACCACAGATAAGTAGCATGCAATTCTAGAGCAGTAAATTTGCGAGGGTTAAACTAAAATAAGTATTTACAAAATTATCCAAGCTCTAATTATTACATTTCGCACAATTTAAGCTGGATAAAGAGAGTAATCGGAAATCACGTCCTTAGGATTACAATAACAAACTGCTGAACTTTGTCTCCCGTCGTCACTCTTTAAGAAGCTCCAGTGCAATCTACTACAGTACACAGAAAGTGGCTGACGTACTGTGGAAGTTTCTACTGGCAACTCTATCAAACATGACGTCTGCAATATCACCAGTAAAGTGGTTCTCGTGTCTTAGTCTTCACGCCGTTGTTGAACTATCTGTGAATGGCTAGCATCTTATCCTGATTCCCGAACAGATGTTCAATAATGAGATAACAGCACCTGATTCTTCAGTATTTTGCCGTGGAATACTTGTCCCATTGTGACTGACTGTTCCAGGTGAATTCATTGATGACCTGAATGGCGTACGAAAAAGTAGCCCATGTCAGTAAACAGTAAATACAGAAGCGTGAATTAAGTGGCCGGAGAGATTGAACCATACCTCAGAACTTCATCAATCGCCAGTAGCAAGGCTGTCTACCCTGTAATATCTCTCTAAAACATTTAATGTTATATCACTGTAGGCCTAGAATTAAAGTAGAATTGCGGTGCGTAATAATAATAATAATAATAATAATAATAATAATGATAATAATAATTTATTTACTCATTTATTTTACTTTCTTAGTTACTTTGACGAAACTAGATCCCTCATTATTCCAATGAGTCAATGAAGAAGGCAAAATCCCGTACCTCTAAGGTTCGTTCCAACAACAGTCAGGAATCATCCGTAACTATCGTGAGCATGCGCAGTACAGAAAAAGCGTTCCAACACAATCCGAACCAGTCCTGAACCGGAAACATGTACTGCAGTCGGGCGTTTCAACAAACTTTTGACATGGATTCGGAACTGTCAGAAGTAGGCAGTGGATTGAGGCATGTACGGAAGAGTACTTGAGACGCGTATGCGCATAAGCTCGCCACGTCTCCTGGATACTGAAGAAAGACATGATCGACTGTTCACATCAATGAGATTAAGATTAAATGTGACAGTGCAGACGGATAATAAAACTAGAGATTTAATTTAAATTCTCGCCAAAAAGAAAGGGACAGGAAATTATTTGGGCATTGAAATAGTTAATTACAATTTAAACGTGCAGCTTTGATTAAAAGTGTAATAAATAACGCACATAAATTAATAATTAAAAAAAATTCTTTTTAGATGAGACATTAAATTATCGGAATTCTTGCCTTCCATATTTTCTGTCATCTTTGTATAGAAAATGATCGAAATTCTATTTTCTGCAATTAGAATTAGCTGCGAAACGATAATAATTGAGCATCTCGTTCTTAGCAAAGATGATCACAGTTATAGCATCTCTGGATTTAGTACATAACGATCCGCGAAAGCGTTCCAACAGCGTCCAGTCCAGTTTCAATCCCATAGCAGATGCTCAACTAGTGCATGCGCATAAGATGGTACAGGAACCGTACATGAACTGATGCATGAACCGCTTGTTGGAAGGAATCTTAAGTGAAATGCGATCCTTTCCCAAATACTATTGAAAAAAGAAGCAGGTCTAGTACGCAAAACTCCGCTGCCTCAATACTGCTAGCAGCTTGTTTATGACCCTCAAAGTACATGTCTAATGAGATTAATTAATTCATTCATAGTGTTCTGCCCAAGGGCAGGACTTTCACTGCAAACCCAGCATTTTCCAGTATTTCCTATTTTCTGTCTTCCTCTTTGTCTCCGCATAAGATCCATATTATATCTTAATGTCGTCCATCATCTGATATCTTCTCCCCGAACTCTTCTCCCGTTCACCATTCCTCTACTGAGATATTATTGGCTATTTTCCCGCTCTTTTGTCAGTGATACCAAACTTTCAAAATAATCCGTTAGTTTTCAGACATTTTTGTGCGTTGGCGTGTGATTTTAACAATCCTGATTTTGATTCTGTGGCTTATTTATTGAATAATAGTTTTTCTACTTTAACACTTAAGAAAGAAGATGACATTAAAATAAATAAAATAAGTAGACCCAGTTTAAATTTGTACCAGAAAAATGGAAAATATATTCGTAAATTTACAATGAAATCGCATGATTACACTGAATAACAAAATAACACTTTCGGTGGGTATCTTGGTATCTAAGATAACTGGAACATGCTGATTCCGAATATGCAAACCATTTGTCTGTATTACCCACCGTTCTTGAGATATACGACATCAACCATTATGTTTAAGTACTCACAGACAGGAATTTCAGTAGAGCATTTATTGCTACAATGGAGTAATAATGAACATAGCTTTAGCTAAGAAAATGATGCAAATGTTCCACATGGCACATCATTATAATAATAACACAGTTGAAGGTATAATACACATGTAAAATACATATGTGCATATATAGAATATACTTCATTTGTGCTGAGCGTTTGTCATGTCGCGCTCAAGTGTCCAGCAGTAGTCAGCCAACATCGCAGCACTTCCATCGACCCTGATAGCGTGACTCCATCACCGAGAAGTCTTAATGAAAACGTTCATCATGTTCGTCGCTGACTAAACCTAGATTCTCGGAGAAGAAATCAAGATGTGAGTCGAGGAGATGCATTTTGAGGGACGTGTTGCAACCTAGCTGTCTGTACGCACTGATGCACTTCTGCACAACATTCACATTGTCAGTCGATTTATTATTTGCAAGGAAATTGGCTACAACTGACTTCAATGCCACCCTTGCATCTCTTTGAGTATCATCCAGTAAGTCTTGGAAGTGGCTGTCAGCAATGATCTTCCTTATTTGTGGACCTATGAACACAACTTTTTCATTTTCTCGTAACTCAACTTCGGAAGCTTGTTACACAGGTACCCAAAAGCATCTGAGTCATTGTTTAGTGCCTTCATGAAAGTCTTCGTGAGCTCCAGCTTTATATGAAGCTGTGGCATAATAACTTTGTCATGCTCAACCAACAGCACACGAAGGACGATTTTATTTTCTGTCTGCATTCTATCTCTGATTGGCCAATTTTTCTTTATATAGCGGTTCTTTCTGTCTCTGCTGCCCCACATGCAGATGAAGTAGCTGTACTTGGTGTACCCTGTCTGCATTCCCATGAGAAATGCGATAACTTTTAAATCACCACAGATACGCCAATTGTACTTGCGATAGCGTATTTTTGTAAGAAGTAGAGATATGGTTTCTTACGTCCCTTTCAGGTGCGTAGAATATGCAACCGGTACTGAAGCATATCTGTTTCCGTTGTGTAATAATACTGCCTTCAAACTTGTCCTATATGAGTCTATGAATAGTCGCCATGCTTCAATGCTGTGTTCCACCCCGAGACTTGACATAAAACCTTGAACGTCCGTGGAATAGCAAATAGTGTCACTCATTGCAAAGAACTTGACAAGTTCTTTAAGACGTACCGAGCAGTTCAGCTTGACCTTTCGTTAGTGCCAGGTCCCGTATGAGATCGCATGATCCCGTATGAGTGTAACATTATTCATCAAATAAATATCTTCTCCAGGTTGATAGTAATCAGAGTCTGAGTCGTTGGCAGGAGATGAAAGAGGACATTCTTCTTGCATTTCTTCAGTAACTGTGTATTCTCCAGATGCTGTTGATATAGGACAAGTGTCGGGATCATATGGAATTGGTTTAGAAACTGAAGAAACGTCGGGTTACTTTACAGATGCACGAGTTTTGGAGAAGAAGTGACGTTTGCCAAACAGAAATAACAGTCTGTGATGTGGTTGCTTCATTCACGCCATATCATAGGAACTCCAAATACCAGATGGTTGATCTTCTTTTCCTTACTTAACCAACCGCGCAAGTTGCATACACAGGTCGAATAGATGAACTGTGGTGCCTACGACTTACTACTATCCACCTTCGAATCAAAGTATAGTTCATATGCTTTCTTCGCAAACTGCGTAAAAGTTTTCCGATGCGATTTGTCTATTACATAGCCGCACACGTAGCAAAACACTTCTGGTGAATTTCTACAACCTCTGGATGCCGTAATATCCACCGTTCACTGTCATTGTCAATGAAAATAAGTAAAAAAGATACAAATGAAAGTATATAAATGCAACAGAACACAAACGACGAAATTTTCAGCATTGCATTAAGAATAACGAAAAAGACAAAGAAATTCAACTGCTTTCCATGTAAAAATTAAATTTCGTCGGTAATTTCAAAACCTGTCGTGATAGAGCAAAACGGTTTTCAGATTTGAAATCAGCATGAAAAACTACATTAGAAACAGTAAACATCACTTCAGATATCTACCACTTGTTCATCAGTGTTATTGAAGCCACAGTTATCCGTCCGTCGCGATCACTTCTGCCTCTAATGAGCGTGCAATTAGTGTTCTGAAAAGGGTGAAAACATACTTAAGTAACTATAATGTGACAAACAAAAGACTGTTTAATCTATAGAAAAATAACTATTGTTGAACTTTATCAGACTTCCAAAATTCAAAGACAGAGTAATATACAATTTTGCAGAAATGAGAGATAGACGCATCAAACTCATTTAGAAGATAGTTAACAGAGTGAGATGTCAAAATTCAGATATCACAATTTTATTACTCGGTTCCCTTTCTCTAAAGTACTTCCTTAGAATCTGTGCAGCAAGGTAAATTAAAGGAATTTCATTACCGGTACCACAATAATACATTGTAATAGTAGTTATAGTATAGGCCTATAATATTAGTTTTATTATTATATTTGTAGTAGAGTGGTAGTGGTAGTACCTGCAGTAACAGTATTAGTAGTATTAGTATAGACTTTATTAATGATAACTGCACCATATAAAATAGTCTAAACCAGGGATGTCAATTGGTGCCTAGAGGCGCAAGCGCGCGCTTTAGAGCTCAGGAGAGCCTGAGCGCTTTACAGCGGAAAGAAAAGAGACAGACGAAAGAGGTGGTATATCCCGCGTAGTCAAGCTGTATACAAGGATGGCCAGCACTGATTCAATAGATAAAGGGAAGAGAACTTATTAAAACTGTATCCATGTTAATTTTTAAATTTGTCTGAGAAGTATAACTGCATTATAAGAATGTAAGTTTTAATTTTAAGCTAATTTTTCACAAGTTCGTACTTTTTATTCAAAAGAAATATTTTATCAATTTTCTTTCTATAGAAAAGTGAAATTTTCAGATAAGGCCTATTTATTTCGTAGTCTTAGAGATACTGAAACAATGTTTTCGTAAATCTAATATACCATAAATAAGCAATACTGGAGATAGTGTATTACAAATTTTGAAATTATTCGCATGGAAAATTTTTGTATCGAAATGAATTAACAAAGCAACTATTGTTACATTATAAGCAAGAGATATGTGCCCATGTGTTGTAAAAATGTCAGCGCTATAGCATCAACAGGTTTCGAGAAAATAATTTAATGTTCTGATGTTAGAAAGTTGCTCACCAATATCACCTTAAATGTAGAATGTGATAAGAGTTTTGTCATGGAATATTAGTTACACTTAACAGTATTAGGTAACTGCTTTGTACTATAATATTGGTTTGAATAGTTCATTGATTACTTTTATAAGGCTAAATATACTATCAATATCAATTCGAACTTATCAAGTCACACTCAATCTCTTTTTTTGGGATATCACTTTCTTTATGAATGATGTGTTTCATCCACTTAGTACAGTACAGTTCTACTGCCATGGAATTTATGTGAATATTCCTTCTTAACTCTTCATTATGTTATTTTTTATATTAGTAGGTTATTTTACGACGCTTTATCAACAGCTTAGGTTATTTAGCGTTTGAATGAGATGAAGGTGATAATGCCGGTGAAATGAGTCCGGGGTCCAGCACCGAAAATTACCCAGCATTTGCTCATCTTGGGTTGAGGGAAAACCCCGGAAAAAACCTGAACCAGGTAACTTTCCCCGACCGGGAATCGAACCCGGGCCACCGGGTTTCGCGGCCAGACGCGCTGACCGTTAGTCCACAGGTGTGGACATTTTGTTATTAACGTTAAAAACACAACTGCAATATTAAACAATTGGTGTTAGTATTTTTGTTTTACAGATAATATAGATAATATCAAACAGAAAGAAGCCATATAAAAATAACGGCATAAAATTTCACGTTCCGTTTGAAGTTTATGCACTACTGTTTTCTTAATCCAACAGGCTGCTTATTCCTCCTTTCATACTTAGAGCTTGATGCCCGCGCATGACGTCAAGGTCTGAGAAATGCGCTTGCTTTGACATCACTGTTCTAAACTAAAATGCCACTGTCTACCCTTGTAAGTATAGCACGCTTCACCACTGTCTGTCACTCAGAAAATATTGCAAAATTTCCAACAGACTCATGTTCATGCTATTCAGAGACCAGGTGCAGTAATCCACTTGTTTGATTGAGATTGTCGGGCTCCCGTTATTGTAGCACACCCACCACACGACGTGGCTTAATATGTAGCCTAGACTCTTCAACATGGGTGTCCAAACTCCTATAGAACCAGGAGATATTGCACGTCAAGCATACTCTGCTTAGGTCAATAACTTTCCATATAAAATAGGAAAAACGATCTTAAAGAATATGCACTGCGGGTTGCTTATGCCAGGGGTTACTTCGTACGAGTTACAATGGGACATCTATGCTCTTCAATATACGTTGGTAAGTCCTACTTCCGTGTGCCAATTGCGCCAAATTTCGTGTTTCTTTCGGACTCTTTATTAACCAAAGTCTGTATAGCTCTCTTTGTTGTTTGGCTTCTACCCGGAAACTTGCTTGGAAAATTTCATATAAGAGGAATATTCCTTCTTATCGCATGCAAAGAAATGGTAAAAATAGCCTATCTTCAAATCGTCATAAACATAATACTATTTATCAGAACTCTTTTATTTTTTAGTGATGTGTGTATACACATTATGCTTTAAAATAGAAAAAGAGTGATCACCTAGAGTAAATTTTTCAACAGTAATCTCACTAGAGGTTTTGATGTATCTAGAGAAAATCAAAACTCGAGTGGGATTTAATTGACTATTACACGATTAGAAATAACGAAGTACTCCAATACAATAAAATATTAATTGACTTACGAAAATACAACTGTCTTCAAATGTATTATTTTACCATCTCAATATTACAAATATTACGCTAGATGCATGCTAGATGGCAGTAGTGTGTTATGATTAGCTGTTACCTTGCTATCAGTTGTGCCAACTATGGAATCTTCATTGAACTCTGTAGACGATTACTAGCAATGCCTTCTCGTTCTAGATCACGATGGCAGTGTTATCAGTCAAGAAGACTTTGTTGATTCAGTTTCATTTTTAATAAAACAGTTGTATTCCACTTCAATTATCCGGATCCCAGTAATCAACGTCACTTGACAGATGATAATCTTAATATTAAACAAGCTCTGATATGTGACTATCCATGATATCATACAGCAGAAGCTATAACATAACCTAAATAATATATACAAGTGTTAGAAAAGTTTTAATTAACGACGATGACATAAAAAATAAACATGAATAATTCTAAAAGAAATAATTATTGAATGTACAATTTTCAAATTTGAATGTTTTAGTGGTTGGTGGTTCAGTTGATGTTATATTGGACGTGTGCGTAAAAGAAGTGGAACTTGTTGATGTAGGCCTACATGGTGTATTCCTCAACTTATTCAGGATTTCCGAACGGTGCTCTTCATTTATCTGTAAATAGGATTTCAGGGAAGATGCATAGGTATGACCAGTGATCTTTATTATTTCTTGTTCTTGAATGCCATTGCGAGTCATATTTGAAACTGCTGTGCATCGACTGGAGTGGTTTGTAATTTTCTATATATATATATATATATATATATTTTTTTTTTTTTTTTGACGTCCAGACCAGCGCAGTTTGAAATGTTGGCAAACAAAGAAACAAATGCTAGGGACGCGATAAAATTAAACAAATGCTAGGGACGCGATAAAATTGTGCGATAAGCAGCCATGATTGGTTGAAATACGTCCTTTCGTACCGTTTTATTGGCCAAAAGTAGTATGACGTAGTAAAAGTGTAATAGTCACCTTAAAATAATTCTTGAATTTAAACCTAATTCTTTTATAAATCATGTACATCCCTGTGGTTACAGTCGCGCTCAAACCTCCTGACGTTTGCAGGTGTGTCCGCTTATCGGCTGTAGCCAATAGTGGCATGCTGCGTTGCAATATATGACCACGCAGACTTGCCGCATAGAAAGCCTCAAGATGAAATAACAAGTGCCCTCGGATAAGTTGTAGGGACCCTGGATGTAGATATGATGAATGTTTAATATTTTCTGAACACACAGAAACAAAAATCACATTTCTACCCCCAGTGGTTCTAATTTTATGGGTTAATACACTAAAACCCCAAAAAGACACTGTTCAAGGGACCACGTTTAAACGGCGTATTAACCAGAACCGCATATTAGGCTGGTATACCAATTTTGACTTGGATATAGTATCTATTAGCATTTTTTTTATTGAAATACAAGATTCATGAAATGTAATCCAGTAGGCCTATTAGTCCATTATGTAATTACTGTACTGTACATCAAAGACATTTAGGCTACAATATGTACTGTACTTAATTCTTTCGAAAAAAAAAGTCATTCATAGTTGTGCTGTGTGCGTGTTCTCAAAGTCCTCATGTTTACCACACTTCACTTTCCTGCGCTTACAATCTCCCGACGTCGCAGCTGCAGTGATTGAGTCGCGATTTTTTATTATCGTCCATAATATCGATGATTGGATTCCTAATGAATCAGAGAATTGTTTCTGATTAAGAGTAAGTACTTACTGTTTTCATTATATTTCATAAGATTTCCAATTTTTCCGACGCAGAAAGCACTTTTCGTATAACACTCAATATAATCACACTTCCAGACACTTCAGTACACCAAAAGACAACAAACTGACGGGAAAAAATTTCCATTCAATGGCCAAAATGTTTGATTGCTGTTACTGTACATTGTGGAGAATTACACCTAAAATATTCCACAAAAAAATAGCGTATTATGCGGGACTTGAGCGCAACAAACGGGATATTTTATAAAGGTGATACATATGAAATGTGCAGGCATATAATAACCGCTATTCTTGGAAGAATATGCTTTGATAGCATGGACATAATGCTATTTAGGGCCATGTCAATTCATTTGTACAGAAAATTACTACTTGCGATTAAGTATAACATTCAATTTATTTTAACACACTGTGCCTTTGTGTTATTCGACAAGTTTAGTAATCCTAATAAAAGTAAAACTATTACAAAAACTGATATATCTCAGCGAGTATGATTATTTACGTCTGACTCAACTAATTGTTCTATATTTTGTGACTTTTAATTTCATTCGATGCAATCTGATATTTATATTTATTATTATTATTATTATTATTATTATTATTATTATTATTATTATTATTATTATGCCTGCTACATCTCCCTATCAAACCAATCTCAAGTAAAGGGTCGCGCCCCACAGTTTTGAAACTACTGCCGCTGAGAGACAGAGACGGAAAGGGTACTTGTCACAACGTCGGGCCCGCATGTTACTGACGCTCGCGAATAGTCAGGAGGTTTGAGCGCGACTGTAGGTGCATTCTATTCACTTAATATATAGCACACATTGATTTGAAATTTTTGCCTCTTACTGCTAATAGATACTGAAACACACCGCACCAAAATTATTAACATATCTGCAGTATTATGGACATAATACCAATCTTCACAGTCAAAAATATTTGTTTTTCTTTATTATATATTAATAATTTTGTCAGAGTGTGTTTTAATATCTATTAGCAGTAAGTAGCTAAAATTTCAAATCAATGAGTGCTATAATAAGTGAAAAGAGTGTACCTAATCACAGGCATTTGGTGAATTTATAAACTGCTTATGTTTAAATTCAAAAATTGTTTTAAAGTGAAAGAGTAACCATATATATATATATATATATATATATATATATATATATATATATATATATATATCTTGTATTTTAAAGCTTCAAGTGTATAGACACACCACTAAAAAATGAAAGAGCACTGATAAAGAGTATTATAATTTTTTGATTACTTGAAGATAGCCTATTTTTACCATTATTTTGCATTCGATAACAAGGAACTCCTCTTAAACACATCCTAGTGTAGGTAGTCAACATTCAACTCCACAATTTGCTGTCTTTCGTCTATCGAATAAGTCATTTTGTAGTATGCGCACAGAAAAGTATGATTGGAGTGATGTAATAATAAAATGGAATGCTAACTATCGATTACTGCATAAAACTGTCAGATGTTGCATCTGTTTACACAATAAGAAATGATAATCGCATTTCGAGCAATCAATAACACCATTCATTCATTCGTTTGAACGAGAGGTGGACTACTTTTTCGTGCGCCACCCAGTACTCGGTAGTTAGCTTGTTGAGGAAGTCCTTTAGAGTCCGCTAGACCAGTTTGCAAGGTCAGTTTCTGCTTCCAGGTCACTGTCCCTCTCTCACGGCAACATTACCGCTGGGCATGAACGTCACTGTAGCGACCCGTACGCGCACAGCTGATAGTCTATGCCCGTGGCTCAATCCACATGTAAGAAAAATGATAAGTTCCACTGTAATTTTATTTAAGCCCATAGTTATACAGGGACATCATTTTATTTTTACTTCAATTTTTATTGTACCTGAGTTTTTGAATGTACTTCACTCCCACCCCTTCTACCAGCAAACTTCCACCCGTCCTCACACAGAACCAAGCCACATATGCAGTCAGCGTCGTACGGTCATAGTACAGTATACAGCACTGAGTGAGTGAGTACACTGCGTTCCCGAAATATGGTCGGATTTTTCAGTGAGGAAGGAGCATTCATTTATTGAATCATAAGTATTTTCGCACAGGTACTGTTACGTCACATCCCGGTTTCCCCCACCCATTTCTGCTGGCCTCTCTGTAAAGTCTAGTGGCAATGTATTATACAAAATTTTTAATAGTACATTATGGAGCAACCCTATAATGATAGTAATTAAGAAGCGAGTACGGATGTTTATGAAACGAGCGCAAGCGAGTTTCATAATTTTCATACGAGCTTCTTAATTACCATTATAGGCGAGTTTCATACGACTTTTTATGCTCGACCATATTTGTAACTTGAAATTATTCAGATGTATACATTTTATTTGTATCTGACAAGATCGGAAGTGACCTTGTTCTAGGTCGCGAATTGTGAGATGTGCGCAGACGCGAAAGTATTGATTTTTTCCGAGGAACAATAATGTCATTGACCTTGTGTAATCCCGTTAAACTTGGTATAACCTTGATTATTGAATTTGACATTGAAAAACGAGATGACAAATTGAATTTATTTGATTATTATTTACAATTAACGCTAATTATTATAGTAACATAACATAGCCTTCTGCGACACTGTTGGATTTCCAGCCTCCGTGACTTTTCGCTAATTCTCTTTCGATTTCATATCCGAGAATAATCGATACTTGCGGTTTTATAACGGTACAAAGCTGACTTGTTATTGGCTGAACACCTGTAAGCTGAGATGTCATTGGCTGAAAACACCTGTACTCTAATGAGTAGGTGTACTTTAATGACATGCATTAAAGGACTGCTACCAGGTGTATAATTACTACATTTCGGCATGTTAGAGCATAAAATAATTTAAATAAAAGTGCCTCGTTAAGTAACTGTCACGTGATTTTCCCATTTCCTACGACCCTGCTACATAACCACTTGGATGGATAACAGATAGCATGTCTGAGTAAATTTTTCTGTGCGGATCGGGCAGAAGTGAAGATTGAATTTACAGACTGTAATACTACGTTTACACTGCTACAGTTTAGAGAAGAGAGCTAGAGATTATAGTTGAGTATCACCGTGTAAACGGTTGTGAGAGCAGGTATCTCGTTGACTCTAATATCTAAATAGAGAGTCTAAATAGAGCGACCTTGAAAACTGCTCTCGCCGTGTAAAAACCCTGAACAGAGAACTCGCATATACTGTCAGCTCCCATTATAGCTACTCTAAATTAGTCAGCTAAGTTGAACTTTTTCATTAACTCTCGCGACTGTTGCGTACGAGATTATACAAGCTTGCACATAACTCTTGAAATACAGGTCTAAAGTAATAATCATGCCACGTTTGCACGGCGACAGTTCAGAGCGAAGTTCTGAAGAATCAGGAGAGAGCTCTCTAACGGAGTGTTTACACGGTGACAGAATATAGCTTCCCTAAATCCATTAGCGAGCTCTCATGAAATTTATATAATTCTAAACTCTAAGTTACTCTCCGGACCGTTTACATGGTGCAGACAGTTTAGAGAGAGAGAAAGTGTTGAGAGAGAGCATTTAGAGAAGAATAGGCTGGTCAGTGCGTTTTTATGACATAAGCACCCATCTAAATTTTGAGAAGTGTGTCAGCAGTTGTATAAACTGACTGCGCATAGCACTTGCCTTACTGATGTTGTGGGATGAGTCATTATGTATTTATTCGTATAGAATACTATAATTGCACGAAGGACGGAGTTGATAGTCTTGATCAAAAATGTGCAAATCATAGCTGAAGTCGGCACACATGTAATTTACATTCTATGAATCAGGGATGCATGAAAATAGTACCAATGGAAAATTAAACTCAAAAAGTTCAGTTGTGTTAACATTGTTTCCCTACAAGATAACACGCCTCATAATAGCGCATATAAACAAATTTGTTCATTGTTGAGGGGAAATTGCTGCTATAGACGACAGAAGAGCTTAATTTTCATGTGAACCAGTCGGTTATTAATGTGCAAAATCATTACCGAACAAATTTTGGTGCAGATCCACCCAGTGGGCCTAAAATCCGTAAATGGTACACAGATTTAAAGGCACGATTCTTCGCAAGCGGTTGCGACTCCATCCATACCTACTACAGTTGCTGCAAGCACTAATACCAGACAAAGTGCTACGAAGAAATTTTTGCACAAGTATGTAGACTTTAATTGAAAACAATGATGAAATTATTCGTTCCGTGGTGTTTTCTGATGACGTCACTTTTCAACTTTCTGGTAAGGTGAACAGACATAATCTCAGAATCTGAATATCGGAAAATCCGCGTATCTACGTGGAACTTGACTATAGGCTTGATCTGTGCCGTGTTAGTAAGGGGGAGGGGACACATTGAACATCTTTAATTCAAGAAACTAAACGTTTGGAGTTTCTCTTTCCATTGGTACTATTTTCATGTACCTCAGATTCATAGCACGTAAATTACGTGTGTTTGAAACCGGAAAGATCTTTTGTAGGAACCCTGTATAAAAAAAATTTTCAGGATTCGTGATGAAAGAAAGGCAACGGATGCAGCTGAAGAAGTGGTTCTTGAGAAGAAGAAGAAGAAGAAGAAGAAGAAGAAGAAGAAGAAGAAGAAGAAGAAGAAGAAGAAGAATTGCTTTGTGCCCCCGAAATTAAAGAGGAAAAAAAATATATTCTTGCTACAAGGGCCAATTTAAAAAAAAAAAATTGTGCAGAATTTGCGATGAAAATGACTGATTGCGTTTAAGTGTTCAAAGAAAGAAAAACTATAATTTTTCACATAACATTGTTCATCTTCTTTCATTATATTGTGTTTATAATGGTTCTACTAATACAGTGTAATAGTTGTGCCTATTTCGTTTTGTTAAATTATAACTATATTCTTGTTAACAGATACCGGTACAGACCCACTGTACCAGTTATGTGACTCGTTTGTAATGTACTAGGTGAGAGTTATTATTATTATGATGCATTATCAATAGTATTAAAGGAATATAGAAAATGTTCCACATTAAGTGAATGGTGATAATTGCACAGTAATAATAATAATAATAATAATAATAATAATAATAATAATAATAATAATAATAATAATAATAAAACAATAGTCATGATAATAATAATAATACAATAGTGATAATACTAATAATAATAATAAAATAATAGTGATAATAATAATAAAATAGTGGTAATAATAATATTATTATTATCATCACTATTTTATTATTATAATCATCATTGTTTTATTATTATTATTATTATTATTATTATTATTATCATTATCATTATTATCATTATTATTATTATTATTATTATTATTATTATTATTATTATTATAGTTCGCACTTGCTGGAGGTTATGGAGCTTTCGCTGTACCTCCTCCAGCAAATAAATAAGCAAAAATAAAACCCACAAAGTAATTAACAACTAAAACAATGGACCTCGCTAAAAATTAAGGCCAAATTACAATAAATTAACAAAACTACTGTAAAAGCCAAATTCAGACGCCTCAACAGTCTCAGCTAATTTTGACAATGCCTGATTTCTCAGGTCCTTATTCTTGTAATTCTTGTTAAACACATTCCACAAACAACTTTCCAATTCATATGCTTCAATCAGTCTTCGTCTCTTCGACACTCCATTGTTTTAGGCCGTCATTTATATTGCTTCTGTCGCGAGAGTTTATGAAAAAGTTCAACTGAGTTGAATAATTTAGAGTAGCTATAATGAGAGTTGAGAGCATATGCGAGTTCTCTGTCCAGGGTGTTTACACGGCGAGAGCAGTTTTCAAGGCCGCTCTATTTAGTCTCTCTAATATCTAATTAGAGTCAACGAGATACCTATTCTCAAAACCGTTTACACGGTGATATAGCTCGAACGAAACCTGGTGAAGCTTGACCTTAATGGAGAAACCAGTTCTATGGGAGGGTAAGAGTGGAGGGGGTAACGGTTGTTCAGTCTCGCTTCCATCTCGTCACATAACATCGGTCGGTAGTCGATCCCACACCACAATACTGTTCTCTCCCTCCAAGTTTCACCAGGTCCCGCACGAGCTATACTCAGCTATAATCTCTAGCCCTCTCTTCTCTAAACTCTCACCGTGTAAATGTACAGACGCAATTCCGCCGCTCAGAGCGCTGTTCTGTTCTAGATATTTGTAGCAGAGCACTTATTGACATTGACATTTGGGGCATTTAAAGAACTCATCGTTGCGTATTAATTGCTTCGTTCAATATTTTATGGTCAATAGACGTACAGTTCAAAACTTCTACGTCTCAACTATATTAAAATAAATGGTTGTCATTTTTTATGTGAAAATATATTACATATTAAAAACTCAGGCACTACCTTCCTGTTGTTCAATTCATAGACCATACCTTTTCGAGCATAATGAAAGAAACTTTAATACATTTTACATGAACAATGTAGTCTACCCTTTTCATATGTTTATTTATGATGATGATGATGATGATTATTATTATTATTATTATTATTATTATTCATAATTAATTCTGTTAAGAACAATAAAATAATGTATTTAGGGTACAAACCTGTTGCTAGGAAGCGTAATGTGACCAACAGCCTTTCCTTTATACTAATGGCAATCCTCATTTGTTGTGTCTTTTTTGCCAATTACAAGTCCGATGTGTAAGCTCCATGCGTGTTCCGACGAGATATCCAGGGTTTTTCCCACTTAGATCTATTTCTCCTCTGCCTTCTTCAATTCAGAAGACTAGCACATTACAGCGGCCGAAAAACGTTGTGTTTCTGTCGTAGTTGTAAACCCACTGACCAGCCTGTTCTATTCTATATGCTCGCAACACTTTCTCTCACTCTAAACTGTCTGCACCATGTAAACGGTCCGGAGAGTAATATTAGAGTTTAGAGTTATATAAATCTCATGAGGGCTTGCTAATGGGTTTAGAGAAGCTGTATTCTGTCACCGTGTAAACACTCCGTTAGATAGCTCTCCTGATACTTTTGATCTTCTCTCGCTCTAAACTGTCGCCGTGTAAACCTAGCATTAGGTACACTGTTATAGAGTAGGTAGAGAACTATTTCAACAATGACCAGGATTATGACTCTCCATGTTTCCTGATTTGAGTGCTTTGCATTATTTCTTTTGAGGTTACAGTAAAATAGTTGTGTTTGCTAAACATCCTACAACAACAGACGAATGAAAAAATTACATTCAAGAAACAATACATTCAATTTCCGAAAATATAATAAAATAAAATAAGTATATATAAATTTCAATCATAAAAAAAAACAAACAGATGTGTCTTGTGTTTGAAATTTATATATACTTATTTTGTTTTATTATATTACTAGGCATATCTGAAAATATAAAATGAATTGTAAATTATTCCGAAAATATGCTTAAAAAGTATTTGATTATCTGTACAAAAGAATTGAAGCCTGTATCGAAATGAACGTCCACCATTTTCAATAATTTGTTTAAATATCCAGATTTCGATTATTTTTCAATTTAAATGCGCTCTCCATATTGTATGCTAATGTGCTGGACGCAGTATACTATACATTGCATAATGAATTCGTTCGCCTGGATAGTTCAGTTAGTAAGTAAAAAAAAAACACGTATTGTAATATTGTACTATATTTTGAGTAAATAAAAATCGAACGAAAATTATAAAAATCAAAATCGCAATATTTCCTAGTTTACGTAAGTAGATGTACTACTTCTCTTCCTCCTATACCTAGTGAACCGTCGCTGGGTCAGGTTGGTCTTCTTTGTTAATGAAATAAAAGATAAATATCTTAATAATACCAAATAACCCTGCCATGAAACGTTATGATGAGGATGATAATCTACGTGTCGAGGTAGTTAAGTAACAACACACACTCCCTATGTTAAACACAACCATTTATTTAGAATAAACAACAAAATAAATTCGTAGCACAGAAAATATCTTCTTCACAGAGTAACGTTAATCAAATCCAGCTAATTACCTTACATAGGTAGGCTAGGTACTCCCCCTCGCTGGCATCCATCTTGTCATACAACCTTGACATAACCAACACACAGCACACACATAGCCGTTACACTCAAATTGGCCACCCCTCAAACGTCACACAACAATGGGTGCCTTCATTGTGAATTTCATACTCGTGAAATTCATTCTGCTGCAATAACTAAGTAAAACGTAAACCAAAACCAACTCACTGAACTCCTTGTAGTTTGTGGTAGACTCTTAGTTATATCACAGCTAGAGAAACAATAACCTGAAATAAAAATACCGACCGGTATTTAACCAGAGTTGGCTGTACGCTAGTCAGACAGAAAAATGAATGCAGTTCATTAGTACATCACAAAACTCCCCGCTAAAGTCCACAAGAATATCTTTTGCGATACACTCGCAGGTTCCCACAACACGTTGGACTACGCAGCTTCTAGTAGATTTATCGAACCCAGTTCGATCCCCGGCCTACATAGGAGCTCGTGCCCTTCACAACACACGTTCTACCTCCAAGCCATCCCTCTAGCGTACTGACGCCACTAGCCCGAACAACTCGCTTCACAGGCGAAATACCAAACGGCGTCTCTATCTAAACCAATCGGATAACGTAATGAAAAATACTAAATTCTCCCCAGGGTATCAACCAATCAGTAATAAATACTAATTCTCCCCAGGGAATCAACCAATCACTCGCCAGCCATAGGCTAGGCCCTTGTTTTCAACTCATCACAGATTACAAGAAAGAACACCATAGACTACGAGAAAACAGAAAGGTGAGAAGAAAGAAGCCATCTACGAGAAGTAAGAAGAACTAGATCAGAAAGGAAAAAACTACAAGCCATCTATGAAGAGTTAGAATAATTAAAACTAACAGAGAAAAGTATAAAGATAGAAAAATGTAAAAGAAATAGAAAGGAATAGAAAGACGTGCCGAAATAAAACGGCACACTAGTAAAGTGATTTGTTTTTTATTTTACGCTAGTATCATCAAACTCCGGTCGTGGAAGAGGTAACAAACAGTGTTTCCGATCCTCAACCTTTAATTCAAAAGTATAACCAGGTTAATATTAAAAATTTTAGTAAAAATAAAATGATGTCCCGGTACAAAACATATGATATGAAATTACTAGTCGCACACACAAGCAAAATCTGCTTTCTACAGTTTGTACTTTGACACTTAAAATACTTTTTTGTGTTCAGTCTGCAATAATTGGGTTCGGCTATTTGTTCAGGTAGCTGATCCTCTGTCTCTCCCACAAATGTCTCTTTCGACGAGCATGCTCCTTGCAGCTCTCGGAGCGGTTGATGAAGGTAGCCGAGATTTGACAGGGTTCGTGTGGTCAATGTCTTCTTATGGAGCCCGTAGTGCGAAACAATGCTACACAGTTCCACACACAGAATCGCGTCTATCGTCTCGTTCCCCCTCTGATATCAGCTGATCTTCGGATCCAGTTTTGTTGTCGTAAGTTGTTCAGTCATCCTCTCTCTCCTGCCTACTCAATTGAGAGAACGTTCAAAGTCTAGACTTCCACCAGGACTTTCTCTCAGAATATACAGGGTTAACAGTAAGTAATGCCAATAATTTCAGGGGGTTATTCTTTGAGATATTTCAGACAAAAAAGTTTAATATAGTTTTGTTCCTTTTAGCTACCTTTCCGAGATAAAAATTGTTTTATATGAAATTTCATAACGTGTTTTGGGAAAGCCATTGATTGATTTCCCAACATGCTCAATCAGTTTAAGGGAGTAGTGTATTATGATAATAAATATTGAAATAATTTTAGTTTCGTTCTTTAAATATGTAGAAATTTGTTTCGAACACATATAAGATTTAAAAATTTCTTTTGCAGAATGAAAAGTTACATTTGTTCGGATAAAATGTCTGCACTTTTTAAAGGACAAAACTAGAATTCTTTGAATCCTTTATTATCATAATAACTTCTCTCTTGAATTGACTGAGGATATTGGGAATTAAATGAGTGGCTTTCCCAAAACACTCTCTAAGAAATGTTTCATATAGAACAATTTTTATCTCGAAAAGGAAGCAGACACGAGCAAAATCTTATTTAACTTTTTTGTGTGAAATATCTCAAAGTATAACCCCTGAAATTATTGACATTACTTACGGTTCACCCTGTATCAGGTATTTTACATTGACTAATTTATTTAATCATTGCATTCCTCTTTCTTCACCAGGGAACCGGGACAATCCTCATCTGCTGGAGTTCAATGTTAACTACCCGCACCAGGCATTTCCAACTGCTGGTTTTGTGACGTTACACGTCTCTACTCTCGAGCTCTTTGAGAGGGGAAGCATAGGTAGAAGAACAAAGTAGGGGTAGTGGCAGTGGAAGAGATGGAACTGTTTAAATAGCGGAGACACAATACTACCCTTCCTCACGTGCTCTACCATTTCTGCTCTGAGAGGGGAAACGCGCTCCGACGTAGCAGATTGGCCACATTCTGAACACATGTCCTTATAATATTAACTGAGAGTGGTTGCAATGTGTCTGTATTATACTCGTAGATCAGTGATGTCAAAACAAGCGCATTTTTCTGACCTTGACGTCTTGCGCGGGCCTCAAGCGCTAGGTATGGAAGGAGTAATGAACAGCCTGATGAATTAAGAAAACAGTAGTGCACAATCTTCAAACGGAACGTGAAATTTTATGTCATTATTTTATATGGCTTCTTTCTGTTTGATATTTTCTATATTGTCTGTAAAAAAAATTACTAACACCAATTTCTTAATATTGCAGTTGCGTTTTAAACGTTAATAACATAATAAAGAGTTAAGAAGGAATATTCACATAAATTCCATAGTAGTACAACTATACTGTACTAAGTGGATGAAAAACATCATTCATAAAGAAAGATTGAGTATGACATGATAAGTTGAAATTGATATTGATGGTATCTTTAGCCTTATGAAAGTAATAAATGAACTAATCAAAACAGTATTATAGTAGAAAGAAAAGTTACGTACATACTGTTTATGTTTTAAGCGTAACAAATATTCCATAACAAAACTCTTATCGCATTATGCTTTTAAGATGATATTGGTGAACAATTTTCTATCATCAGAATATTAAATTATTTTCTCGAAACTTGCTAAAGCTATAGAGCTGCCATTTTTACAACACATGGGCACATATCTTTTGCTTATGATGTAACAATAATTGTTTTGTTAATTCATTTTCTTACAAACATTCCCATGCGAATATTTTCAAAATTTGTAATACACTATCTTCAGTATATTACGGTATATTAGATTTACAAAAACATTGTTTTAGTGCCTGTAAGGCTACTAATTAAATAGGCCTATATCTAAAAATTGACTTTTCTATTAAAAAAGTTGAGAATTCCTTTTGAATAATAAAAAGAAGCTTGTGAAAAATGAGCATTGAAATTAAAACTTAATTTTTATAATGCACTTATACTTCTCATACAAATCTAAAAATTAACATGGATGCAGTTTAAATAAGCTCTCTTCCCTTTATCTATTGAATCAGTGCTGGCCACCCCTGTAAATAGGTCGATCAAGCAGCATATACTACCTCTTTCGTCTGTCTCTTTCCTTTCCGCTGTAAAGCACTCAGGCTCTCCTGAGCTCTAAAGCGCTAGCTTGCGCCCATGGGCACCAATTGACATGACTGTCGTAATTGTTGAATAACAATGTAACTGTGTATTATTATCTTCATGGATTTTCCAATGTCATTGCGTCTTTGCGAGTAATTGGGAGAAAATCCCAAAGTGTTTTTCTGTGGAAGGCATTTAAGTCTGCTGAAAGAGAAAAATATTAAGGAATCTCTTCTTATCATTTCTTATAACAACATACGTAGATACAGTATATTTAAGCTCTGGTTTCGCTATTGCGATCATCGCCGAGCGAACAACGCTGACGATGTTGACTCAGCTCTATGCGGTTTCCTTCGACAGCGAAATTCGCCGTCTTTGCTGTAGAGAATAATCGATTTCTAAGAATCGCCATTCTGTCGATCGAGGACATCGCAGATTAATATTGATTGTCTCCAGCTGTTTAACAATGAACTTGAGAATTTACAAGTTGTTGAAATGGCTGTAAATAAGGAAAAAAATAATGACTGTATTACTTCTTGAAGAAGAAGAATATGATCGAATTAAATATAATGTACAACAATAGACAGAGACTCCAAACCAATTATATGTTTAAAACCAGACGTAAAGAAGGATGTTTCAATGCGCTAATTTGTAGACACCTACTTAGGCCTACTGATCAAATTAAATTCAAAGAATATTTTATACTTACCATAGAGCAGTTCAATTTTATTTTGTCTTTAATTGAAAGTGATGTGAAGAGAAATCCTACTTCATTTCTAGAAAAAACAACAAGTCCAGCAAGAAATTGTATTTTACTTTAAGGTACCAGTACTGTAAATAATATTGCAATTATGTTAAAACAATTATCCACGTTTATTAAATTCTACATATACTATTTTAGAAATATGTAGCTTCCCTCCATATGCAATAGTAAGGAAACTGACCATTTTTCTAGTAGGTACAGTCATTCGTCCTGGATCTTTCACATGTTATTGTTGGTAATTATTGACAAGTGAGGTGGGGCTACAACAGTGCATTAGAATATACAGTATGCATCAAAACAAGAAAAAATGTCTAATAAATATGGGTCCTATAATACATACTTTCTGAGATTTGAACACTTGTTTATAGGAGGTGCTCAGTGTGATGTCCATTCATGGCAGTGGATTCCTTTGCCCTTTGGCGTAAGGAATCACGCTCTCTTTGAAATTGACCTAGTTCTTGATAACCAAAAGTCTAGGAGATTTAGGTTTGGGGAATGAGCAGGCCAAGGTGTAGGGCCTTCCAATCAATCCAGCGGTCCTGAAATGTCAGCGTCAGGTGTTCACGCTTATTGCGGAGAAAATGTGTTAGTGTGCCATCATGCATGAACCACATCTGTAGTCTTTGCTGACATGGCACATACTCCAGCAAGGTAGGCAATACTTTAATAAGAAAGTCCTGATAACGAGCCCCAGTTAATCTCTGTGGTAGCACGTATGGCCCTTAATCTATCGCCAAGAACGTCTGCCCATACGTTGATTGAGAATTGGTGCTGATGCGTTAGTTCTTCAGCTGCATGGGAATTTTCATCAGCCCACACATGCTGATTACGAGAATTCACAACACCATCTGTGCTGAACCCCGCTCATATCCGCAACCGAACTTTTGTTTTCAGTATTCCTTGCGACGTATCAGTATTCCATGCCAGAGGTGGCAGCTACGGTATGGTAGCCTGTTGTATTGTAGAGTAGAAAAATGCATTGCCATAAATGGACGTCACATTTAGGACCTCCTATGAACAAGTGTTCAGATCTCAGAAAGTATGTGTTGTAGGACCCATGTTTATTAGGCATTTTTTTCTTGTTTTGATGCATACACTACCACCTCCTAAAATATTTGATACTTTTTTAACACTCTGTATAGGTAGGTATTAAACGATTTGTATTTCGTATTGAAAATAGATGTGGCTGCAAACTAAAGCTACGCGTTTATCAATATACAGTATGTAACTAAATCTCATAGAAGTCAGTGAAGGGAAAGAATATTGTGCCCTCTCTGTTGTAGTTTTTCTGGAAAAATATCTGTATTCTCCGAGCGAGCAAACCATGTCAACAAAATAAATTACATTGTTCATTATAAATTCTTGTGCTTTCAATATTCAAGCTATGGCCAAGCTATTCAACTAAAATGTAGTGATAAGACACACTTCATTTGAATTTTAAAATAGTCTCAAGTAAATCAATTAATTAGACCTACTTTACTGTAATCTTCGTTATTAAAGATTGAAATTTCATGGAAAAGATTGTCTTGACACACTATTTATGCATCCCTGCTTTAGAAACACTCAAATCGCATTTTTATAAACACTGTTATTAAAAAGTTCATTTGTAGTATTGTTTTTCTTATGTACATTAGTGACAAAAAACCCGGACCGACGGAATAATGAAAGTCCCCGAAATGATCCACTGCGCATGCCACGCCCGCATTCACAAGATAGCGAGTAATATATTGAAATTGTTGTAGTTTCGATTGCTGACGTAGCCCATTTCGAAATCCATTAGAAAATAAGCTGGTAAAATTCATGTTCTGGGAATAATAAGTTAATTAGGTAGTAAAATATCCCTGCAATCGAAAAGTAGCCTATTGGGAATAAATTTGAATAAGGAAAAAAAAAAAAAGTTTCTTGCCCAGGCAGGATTCGAACCACGAAAGTCTTAGTTACCAGTCTATCGTGCTCTGGAGTGAACAAGGCTCTGAAATCAGCTACAAGGGTCGGTCCAGTTTTTTTTGCCGTTACTGTACTTATTCGCATATTAATTAGCCTGTCTCGAAAACAATTTGCTTTATGCTCGACCGTGCCGAAATGTAGTAATTATACACCTGGTAGCAGCCCTTTAATGGACCTCATTAAAGTACACCTATTAATTAAAGTTCAGGTGTTCCACCAATCAGAAAACACCATTGTAGCAATATGAAAGCGCAAGTATCGATTATTCTCGGGTATGCAATCGAAAGACATCTAGCGAAACGTCACGGAGGCTGGAAATCCAATACTGTTGCAGAAGGTTATGTTCTTTACTATAATAATTAGCGTTAATTGTAAATAATATTCAAATAAATTCAATTTGTCATCTCGTTTTTCAATGTCTAAATCAATTTCCAGGTTATATCAAGATTAATGTTTATTTTACTCTCTAGATTATATCAAGGTCAATGACATTTGTTTCTCGGAAAAAAAATCAATACTTTCGCGTCTGCGCACATCTCACAATTTACGAGATATTGCACAAGGTCAGGTCCGCTCCCCAGTCAGATAAGAATAACATGAATACTTATGAATAATTTCAAGTTAGAAATATGGTCGAGCATAAAAAGTCGTATGAAACTTGACTACAAAGGTAATTAAGACCTCGTAAGAAAATTATGAAACTCGCTGGCGCTCGTTTCATTAACATAGTCGCGTCTTAATTACTACCATTATAGGCTCGTTGCATAATGTACTATTATCACTCTTCCCTATAATTTCAGCATCTTCCTTCCACAACGTTTCTTTTTTATGGGCACCTCTATATACTTTCGAAAACATATCATACAGGGCAGGATAATTGGAAACAAAATTAATTAAAATATCATCATTTATTGTCGGGAAGTTGCTAAATACACGTTTTTAAGCCATATTGCTTTTTCGTCATTCTTTTGTTTTCTAAGTGTACGACGATCATCGCTCTCAATTTGAAGCCAAATCAATCCAGAGCGATTAACACCGACGCACATCGCTGCAGCCAGCGATGAACGTCGTAAAGCAGTCTTGCGATGGAGACTAATAATTGCGAGCGAGAGCTCTTTTATGCCCGCTGCGCGCGCGCGGAGCTCTTTTACCTGTAAACATTGCTAAAGGATGTACAGATCTTAGAACACAGCGCATCATGACGGAACGGAAGCCCTTAAAGCTTTCAAGGAAGAGTGCAAGATACAATCTTTATGCTTCGAACATGGTGATGAAGTCCAGTGTTTGTTCTGTAAAAAAAAATATCATTTGCAAACAAAGCAACATAAAACGGCATTATGAGACGCAACATGATAAAAATATAGGCATTATTCAGGAGAAAAGAGAAATAAATTCATTTCGGAATTGACATCGAAGGTAAATTAATTTACATTTGGGTCAGTAGATTGTATCTAGATTCCTTTTATTTCTTTATTTTACATGTATTGTTGATGTGTTATTTGTTGCTTGTTTCTGGATATTTACTTCTATTAGACTACGTGTTTCTTTAATTTAGAAATAATATTTTATTTTTGATTGCACTTTAACTTATACTATTACTAAACTCAAAATGCTAATTCACTTTTATTCCAACAACTATTTTCAGGATTTTTAGCAAATATGAAATAAACATTTTGAAAAATTTGATGCAAGGAGCTTTTTTAGTAACGTCAATATATAATATACTTAAAAATATAATTTCAAAACTATTAGACCTAATTGCACCAAATTTTGTACAGATGATATTATTATAGATCTGTTTATATAGTTTACATTTCAAAAATTTTGGCCGAAATTGTGGAAATTTTAAAAGTCATACATATCCCCTTAAATGATTGATCCCAAAAATTACGATGGCTCTCAGTATCTTAATTTAAACAATTTGTTTTTTTTCGTGTTACGTGCATCTCACAAATCACTCCAAGAAAACTCATTACATAATCACGACTGGAGAGTAAGGACCACATTTTCACAATCACACAATCAATATACTCTATTTCAATCAATATTGCCATTATTATTTTTTCAACAAATATTCAAAAGTACTTAGAGATCATACACGTCGAGCAGGTAGACCCTATTAGTTTCTCCTAACCAATGAAGTGAAGTATTTACATAATAAATAATTGCTTTTAACAAGAAAATGGTTTACATAAATCAACTTTTCCTATTTCTCTTTTTGTTCCTAAAAAACTCTTCCCTTTACGATTTGTTTATATATGTACATGTATATTAAATAACTTAGTAATTAGCCCTATTACATAGTCAGAAATTTAGTAACGCAAGTTATTGTAATAATTGCTGCCTTTATTCGCTGCATGTGCATGTACATCCCTATTGTCTACGTTACAGTGGATGCGCTATGCGCTCGTGATCGAGGTCGAGCTCTTCTACCACTATTGGGAGCTAATATCGTCTCACCCCTGTCGTAAAGAAACCAGCTCCGTATATTTTACACGTAGAGCTAATCGAGCGGCGGCGTTCGCTCGGCGATGATCGTCGTATCGGAACCATAGCTTTAGTGTGACGGGAGGCTGTACGTTCCATGTTCTTTGAGGTCCATGCATTTCAATTATTTTTCAGCTTCCACCTCTGTAATATTAACCCGATAGCTACTCCAGTAACATAGGATAAAGAGGAAACATAAAAGAGACAGCAAATATCGGTGATTTATTAAACAGCCAAACGCTACTGTGGGCACAATATTAAACTGTAGTAAGCGAACCATAGAACAGGAAAGGAATATCATTTCAGCACATTCCAATTAATCACTTCAAAGTGGTTTGTTAAAAAAGTTACAAATTACAGATTTAACCTAACACGTTCAACAATATAAAATCTTTGCAATATACAGAGTGATTTATAAGTACCTGTACAAACTTTGTGACTGTGTACCAGGGATGAGACGACATTAGCTCCCAATCACGATAGAAGAGCTCGACCTTGATCACGAGCGCATAGCGCATCCACTACATAGCGTCGTAACGTAGACGTCAGGGATGTACATGCACATGCAGCGAATAAAGGCAGTAATTATTACAATAACGTATGTTACTAAATTTCTGGCTATGTAATAGGGCTAATTATTCAGTTGTTTAATATACATGTACATATATAAACAAATCACAAAGAGAAGTGTTTTTAGGAACAAAAAAGGGAAATAGGAAAAGTTAATTGTATGTAAACCATTTTCTTGTTAAATGCAATTATTTATTATGTAAATACTTCACTTCATTGGTTAGGAGAAACTAATAGGGGTCTACCTGCTCGGCGTGTGTGATCTCTAAGTACTTTTGAGTATACGTTGAAAAAATAATAGGCCATTGATTGTGTGACTGTGAAAATGTAGTCTTTACTCTCCAGTCGTGATTATATAATGAGTTTTCTTAGAGTGATTTGTGAGATGCACGTAACACGAAAAAACAAACTGATTAAATTAAGATATTGAGAGCCATCGTAATTTTTGGAGTCAATCATTTAAGGGGATATGTATTATTTTTAAACCTTCCACAATTTCGGCCAAAATTTGTGAAATTTAAACTATATAAACAGATCTATAATAATATCATCTGTACAAAATTTGGTGCAATTAGGTCTAATAGTTTTGAAATTATATTTTTAAGTATATTTTATATTGACGTTACTAAAAAAGCTCCTTGCATCAAAGTTTTCAAAATGTTTAGTTCATATTTGCTCAAAATCTTGAAAATAGTTATTGGAATAAAAGTGAATTAGCTTTTTGAGCTTAGTACTAGTATAAGTTAAAGTGCAATCAAAAATAAAATATTATTTCTAAATTAAAGAACACGTAGTCTAACAAAAGCAAATATCCAGAAACAAGCAACAAATAAAACATCAACAAAACATTTAAAATAAAGAAATAAAAGGAATCTAGATACAATCTACTGACCCAAATGTAAATTAATTTACCTTCGATGTCAATTCCGAAATCAATTTATTTCTCTATTCTCCTGAATAATGCCTATATATATATATATATATATATATATATATATATATATATATATATATATTTTCATGTTGCGTCTCATAATGCCGTTTTATATTGCTTTTTTTTTTTTTTTTTTTGCAAATGATATTTTTTTACACAAAAAACACTGGACTTTATCACCATGTTCGAAGCATAAATATTGTATCTTCCACTCTTCCTTGAAAGCTTTAAACGCTTCCGTTCCGTCATGATGCGCCGTGTTCTAAGATCTGTAAATCCTTTAGCAATGTTTACAGCTAGAAGAGCTCCGCACGCGCAGCGGGCATAAAAGAGCTCTAGCTCGAAATTACTAATCACCAGGGAAAGGATTTATATGTAAATACATATTTACTTATAAAGCTAATATAATTTATATTTTGCATTATCTTTATGTTTCACAATGTGTAGGGTTGAAAAATCCTACTTTTATTTTCCATATTTTTCCATATTTTAGAGTTTAGTACATATTTTCGTTAATTTCCATATATTTTCCATATTTCATATAAAACAGTCCATATTATATTAGGTTTAACAATAAAACAAAACAAAATTCCATTAACTTTTAAAAATACATTTCAACAATAGAGATTTAAACACATGTTCAGTAATCCCTTTAACATCAGAGTTATTTGAAAATTAGCAGTCCTATCAACAATGGGAAAGTAAGTTACAAAACTGTATTAATTTAATTTAAAATTTTTAACAGACTTCAGTTGTGCAGCTCAACAGTTAAATGCCAGTCAGAGTACACATAGGTTCAGTTTTGTAAATCATACTATAAAGACGGTAAATATGCCAAAAGTACGTCATTCAGTCAATTTAAAATCAAAACTAACAAGTTACATTTCAGAATTTAAAGAAGATGGTTTATCAACTGACAATAAAATATTATTTTGTAATTTGTGTCAGTGTGCAGTATCATCTACACAAAAGTTCCTGGTGCAACAACACATTACAACTAGTAAACATCAGGCCAACAAACAACTAAATTCCAAGCAGAGACAATTGTTTTTAACACAACCAACAACATCGAATGTAAGATCTGAGTTTAACATCGACCTGTGCCGTTCTCTCATCTCTGCTGATATTCCTCTCTACAAACTAAAGAATAAGGTCTTCAGGGAATTCCTTGAAAAATATACTCAACATACAATCCCGGATGAGTCAACACTTAGGAAGACGTATGCTCCATCCATCTACGATGAGACAATACAGAAGATAAGAGATGAAATTAAAGATAGTTCAATTTGGGTTTCCATTGATGAGACTCCCGACAAAGAAGGTAGACTTGTTGGTAATGTAGTTATCGGTTTGTTAAGTGAACAATATTCTGAACGAATTCTTTTACATTGTGATGTTCTAGAAAAGTGCAATAACAAAACTATAGTTAAACTGTTCAACGAAGCTATGGGTATCCTGTGGCCAAAGGGTATTATGTACGATAATGTGTTATTCTTTATTAGCGATGCTGCCCCTTATATGGTCAAAGCTGGACAAGCATTATCTGTTGTATATCCTAAATTGACTCATTTTACTTGTGTGGCGCATGCATTTCATCGTGTGGCAGAAGTGGTCAGAGACAATTTCCCTAAAGTAGATTTGTTGATTTCATCAGTGAAAAAAGTATTTCTCAAAGCTCCCAGTAGAGTTAACGTGTTGAAAGAAATGTACCCTGAAATTCCATTGCCACCAAAGCCAATTTTAACTAGATGGGGTACATGGCTAGAAGCAGTTGAATATTATGCCGAACATATAGACTCTATTAACAATGTTCTCCTTGCATTGGACTCTGAAGATGCAGTCTCAATTGATACTGCGAAAACAGTTACCTGTGACATAAGTGTGAAGAATGACTTAGCTCACATTCAGCATACATTTTCATGCATCATAAAAACGCTCAAAAGTCTCCAAAATAGGCACCTTTCACTATCTGAAAGTTTTGAAATTATAAATAGTACTGTGGAACAACTGAATCGTGGTAGAGGTAAAGTTGCAGATGCAGTAAGAGCTAAGGTGGACACTGTACTTTCAAAAAACCCTGGATATGAAGAACTACAAAAGGTTGTTGCTGTGATGAGTGGTGAATCAACAGTGAAGATTAACTTGGACTTATCCCCAGCAGACATTGTGAAATTGAATTATGTACCAGTTACTTCTTGTGACGTCGAACGCTCTTTTAGTCAGTATAAATCTATCCTCAGAGACAATAGAAGAAGATTCACTTTTCAGCACTTGAAAGAAATGTTTGTAACCTATTGTTATGGTAACAGACAATAAAAATTGTGTTTTGTTGAAACTACATTGGAAGATAAGGTACGTCCATTATATTTTTTGTTTAGTTTGATTAAAATGTACCAATATTTAACGTACATAGTCATTTTTTTATAATTTTAAGTCCATATTTAATTCCATATTTTGGTAAAAATCCATATTTAATTCCATATTTTGGTAAAAATAACTACATATATATTTACATATTTCATATATTTTTAGTCCATATAAATCCGTTCCCTGCTAATCACCATAGCAAGACTGGTGTATACTGTAGAGGTAAAACTGAGACAAAAATTTTCTATACAAGTTTTCCCGCAAATCCTTATTTTCAGAGTTATGATGTACCTATGTCTGACCTTGCTAGGCATAAAAAACATGGACCAATAAAGCCTTCGGATGTGTCACGTTCGCCAACATAGTGACTGGGGTAGATGTTTGTTATTCGTATACCCCACTACAGTGATTCCGACCTGATAGGACTTTGTTTGCTGTACGTAGGTCTGTTTAGTTGTATGGCGCTGTTGCGGTTCCACCATACCACGTCTCGTAAGTTACATTCATTTTCTCTTTAGTTCAGTAGACTTCATTTGTGTACGGTACTTTAGATCGTGCAACATCAGTTGCTTGGCCAGCCAGATCACCGGACTTCTACTTTTGGGATCGTCTGAAGGCACCCGTTTATTCCACTCAAATTCCGAACGTAGTAGAACTACATCAGTGAAATCAAAGTGGCTATGAAACTGTTCGGAATGAGTTGAACGAGGTCTGTAAAATTTCAAGATCAGTTCATACCTACATACAGTAAACAAAAGTCCTGTCAGGTCGGAACTGTAGTAGGGTGTACGAATAACAAATACCTAACGCAGTCGCTATGTAGGTGAGCATGACACATGTTTCTGAAACCTAAGAATATAGGACATTTGCATAATAACTCTAGAAGTAAGGGTTTGCGGGAAAAGTTGTATAAAATATTTTATTTTTATATTTACCTCTACATTACACCCACAAAGTTTGTACAGGTATTATGAATCACATAATAACTCTAAAAGTAAGGGTTTGCGGGAAAAGTTGTATAAAATATTTTAGTTTTATATTTACCTCTACATTACACCCACAAAGTTTGTACAGGTATTATGAATCACATAATAACTCTAAAAGTAAGGGTTTTTCGGGAAAAGTTGTATAAAATATTTTAGTTTTATATTTACCTCTACATTACACCCACAAAGTTTGTACACGTATTATGAATCACATAATAACTCTAAAAGTAAGGGTTTGCGGGAAAAGTTGTATAAAATATTTTATTTTTATATTTACCTCTACATTACACCCACAAAGTTTGTACAGGTATTATGAATCACATAATAACTCTAAAAGTAAGGGTTTGTGGGAAAAGTTGTATAAAATATTTTAGTTTTATATTTACCTCTACATTACACCCACAAAGTTTGTACAGGTATTATGAATCACCCTGTATATGGAGTTAAATTTCGTTGTTGTATTTGTAATAGATTACTTAGTCATATTAATAAGTTTCAAGTTATTTTCGGTTAAAAATTTTAAGCCCTTGTTTTTTTTTTTTTTTTTTTTTTTTACATTGGAAAATTTTGTCTTGTTTAATGCTTTTTAGGTATTGCTAGAAGTGTTGATTTTTGTTTTTACTCTAGATTAAAATCTCAAGTTTCTTGTTTATGTTAGTTAATTAAGATACAATTAATTATGCTTAATCATTCATTTAAAGTTTGTGTGACTGCAAACTGTGTATATTTTTGTGTGACTTTACTTTGTTTATAGTGTTTTTTTTTCCTTTTTATTTCTGTTATTGTATTTATAGTGGTGTGAAAGAGAAGGCCTGATGGCCTTAACTACACCAGAATAAATAAATAAATAAATAAATAAATTAATTAATTAATTCAAATATACTAATTCTAATAAATAATTAATGGAATATTGTTCTGAAAAGTAATTGCGTGGATCTTTCAAAGTTATTTATTCATTCATAGTTCTCTTTCTAAGGTTAAGTATTTCAATGCAAACCCAGTATTTCTCCAACTTCTCTATTTTCTGCCTTCCTCTTAGTCTCGGCATACGATTCTATCTTAATGTTGTCTATCATGTGATATATTTTTCTGCCCCGAACTTTTCCCCGAACACATCCCCATTCCTTCCAGTGTATTCTTCAGTAGGCAGTTTCTTCTCAGTCAATGACCCAAACAGTTCCATTTACTCTTCCTGATCAGTTTCAGCATCATTATTTCTTCATGCACAGCTTCATTTTTCATTCTGTCAAAGTCTGATTCAAAGTTGTATTTTGTATTACCTGATATTATTGTCGTAATTTCTTCTTGCAATGAGATAAAAAAAATCTTAGTGAATTATCTGCTCTATATTAAGACAACCTGACCTTGAACATTTTAGTTTACAAATGACGTGTATATTTCTATTTTCACAATGTGCTAAATAATGACTGTACATACAAACATGAGTCAAAGTTATTAGATTTTTCTTGCGATTATGATAAACAGGCATTACAATAAGTTATGAATATGAAAGCGGTTTGTAATTAAGAACCCACAAATCTTGCGTCAGAAAGCAGAAAGAAGTAATAATTAAAAAATGAATTTTTATATTATGGTTGATTCCCTAGTTGCATTATTTTATGCTGGTTTTTTGTTGGTACTCCCGAATTGCAAGGATAGATAGGCGTAGTTGCGTATATTTTTTAGATATTCAAAGGAAGTAAATCATAAAACTGTATTCAAAGTGCAACATTCATCTCACCATATCTCGAAATGGAGATTTTCGACTTAATTCCTTCTGGCTTCTAAAGTAAGAAATGTACTATAGGTATAGTATTAGAGTCAGGTCGCTCGTGAATTTATCGGGAAATCTCAGACCTCTCGTGACGTTTATTAGGACTATTTCGTGAATAAAATAAAAATATAAATAATATATCCCCAAAATTCGCTCACAAAATGTAAATAATTGTAGATTTACGAATATTTAACCTATTCAGACATTGTGAAGTTGAAATAGACCAGTATAGATTACTGCAATAAAGAAATTGGATGTTATTCAGTAATGTCAATCGAGAAAAGCGAAATACAGGTTTAACAATCTTAATTACATGTACTGCACTTTCCAACAATGTGGCCTCCGCGATCTCCAGATTTCTATCCTTCCGACTTTTGGTTGTGGGGTTATCTAAAAGGAACGAGTTTTCTTGACACATCCAACAATCTTACTGCAAATGAAAGATGATGCCATCCCGCAAGAAATTGCCAATTTTCCAAGACATTATCTGCAAAATGCTGTACATGGTGTCGCAGACAGAATGCTGTACGTTGAACAAGAGAACGGCGTACCAGTGACGTCGCCAGGATCAGAGCAAAGATGGTGCGGATGGGGTGCGAGCTGTAAGAATGGGGTGCGACTTTTAAAAATGTGGTACATAAAAAATCCAAAATGTTCTCTTATGCAATTGCCGCATACTATACATCTGTTTACTGCTACTGCTACTAGAATTACTTACCTGGGAATGTGTGTTAAGTTTCCTAATGTAAAGCTATACTTCGATTACCATGGGCAGCGTCAAATTTGTCGATTAAATCCTCAATTTCCAGCGCCTTTATGATATCCTGCTCTACACCAAGGACTGCGAGATCGCTGAATTTCGAAGTATTGCGTTCTTGCCCGGTAGATTATAAGAGACTGTAGAATTTGCCTTTTTACAATCAAATCACTTCATATCTTATAATTATGAACAAAATAATATTTAAACTAGGCCTAGTAACTCTCAAGAACATACTCAGTATGTTAAAAGTCAACTGTATACTGCACTATCGCACTGATGAAATATTTCCTCATAGGTACATCATTGTCGTGATACGCGCTCAGTTCGTAACATAGCTAATATGTCATATGAAAATTCAAATTCATTTAATCTTCCTGAAACTTCACAAATAGTCTTATTGTTCTACATAGATTATAGTCATATTAATTTCATTTAATAAAAATGTTAAATATATTGAAAAATAATAATTCATATAACCTATAGGCTTACCAATAATGAGTCTGACATACGGGAATGTTCATTGTCGAGTCGACTGCATTGCATCGACGTACAAGCAGATGTAACGATATTTAGTGATGGAATAAAAACAAGATTAACGTTGATTTGCGTTTAACTGTCATCGTGTAAAATGTCAAATGTTATGTACAATTTGAATAACGGCTAGTTTTTATTTCTAGCGTTTAATGCAATTTGTTTTACACTCTTACAGGAATATGTTTGTTTTTGTTCTTCAAAATAATTTATGCGTAGTATTTTTTTAAATAAATTACCCAAATCAGAACTTTAAATGTCCTTTGGGGTGCGGAAAGGGGTGCTCCGATTTTTTATGGGGTGCTTGCGCACCGTTTCGCACCCCCCTAGCGACGTTCCTGCGGCGGACATCTTCCCAATGTTTGGTAAATCCCGTTGTGTGGCCAACACTGTGATGTTTTTGTTTTTTCTCCCTATCTGAGATATTATAATATTTATAGCGGTTCAATATTTGAACTGACTTTTGAAATACCTTATATATTGTATCGACAGGAGACGTTGAATATGATGGATTGAATGGGCTACCTGCTAACATCCACTTGCTTTCACTGATCGATTTTTAAACTACCAGGTTTCAAACCTACTTAATCTATTTCTGCCCCCCAGAGACAAGCCGAAGACAACAGATATGTAGGACATTATCACTACATTGTAGTACAGACTCGTATAAAATATTGCTTACAAGTAGGGACCGTATTTTGTCCCAGGGCGAATGAAGATAAGATTAGCTGTTCATAGACTATATTGACGTGATATCATATTTGATACGTGCCACAGCGTGAATTTGACGTTCTATTCATGATTAAAAAGTAGACCTCATAACTGTTTACAAAGCATTAAAGTGATAAAGACTGATACTACGGTGATGTTTCTCACAATTTGGATGCTGGTCAAAGATATCTCGCAGTAATTAATTCGCTCCGAATGGACTGTTCGTTGGTAGAGGTACCATAACTGATATCCTAGATCATATATGTAACCATATAGGTCGGTTTTATAGGCTTTGACGTTAACAACTTTTGTCAGGTTTACTACGCTCCCATCTAGTTGTTTCATGAGTCACGTCATAATTCCCATTTAAATTGCATTAGCGACTGTACTGCCATCTCGTGTTCGTTTATGGCGGACTGGTGGCGATCCCGGCGGTTGTTCTCTTCAAAGTGCGAACGATTTTAACATAGCGATGAGTTATCTGTTACATATATGATCTAGGCTGATATTAACGGCCTCAATTGCCGCGCACTAAGTGGTGGGTCACACTGCTTCGCGTTCTTGCCTAGCTACAAAAAGAACAAAACCGCGAGGTAAACAACAAGCGAGGCTGACGTAAGAGGCGGCTTCGCTTCATGGATACGTGGCTCTAGGATTTTTAATCCATTAATTTCTTATCCGAGTATATAATCCGAATTTTTCCAATAACCCTACGATATACACGAATTTGCGTTAAAATAAACAATTTTGATTTAATGGGAAATAATCTATACACATTTCTCTAGATTTTTACTAATTTAAACAGATTTACAAAAAAAGCGTTGTTATGCACCAAATTACAAATTGGACTAAAATCTACCTAGAAAGTTCTTCGAGAATCACTTTGAGAAACAGCGTAATGTGCAGCAGAGTACCAGATATATGAAGTCAACCGTTTGGTAGGTACGAGGAGAAAATTCATGTCCTATAGCTCATTACACCTTACAGAAAACCAGAATTATTTATTTTCAGAATTAGAAAAGATCCTTGTGTCAACTTTTAGACTCTCTCGGTACAAAATTGTGAAGTAGTACCTACATTTGTTAAGCTTCAAATTAGGCACTACTGAGTCTCCTTAAATATCGTTTTCATAATTTTTTTCTTCATCCTTACCTTAATCTCTGTCTTACTCTTTTATTGCCTGTGTTCCTTTTGTTTATTTTTTTCATGTAGTATGCTACCAAAACGCATTAGGTTTAATTTAATTTAATTCAGGAATGTTTGTCCAAATTTTTTCGTCCAATACAACATTTCGTCCAAATTTCTATAGCCAACACATTTACGTCCAGTGAAATAAGTCCATAGCATTTTCATTCAAGAGTAAATTTCATCCAGAAAATTTTAGTCCACAATAATTTAATCCAATATACATATTATCCAATCGTGATTGATTTTGATATTGAGATACTAGAAGCATATTTTAAACAGATGCCAATAATATAATACCAAATAATGGAGTACCCACAAATGGACAGGTGTTGCTAGGGAAATGCATACATTGGTTTTACTTAAAATTATCAGATATGGATCCCAAAGTAAATACTTCAAAAAGGAACAAGGGAACAAGCTACTGCTCATAAAAGACGGCTACTGTTATCGACACCACTCTTATAATAACAATCGAACCAGAATTTATTGGCGATGTGAGAATCGGTCAACCTGTAATGAAATTACACAGCAACCCGCAGAACCCCGAAGATGAAAAATAAAGAATAAAATTACACTCTTTAAGAAATAGCTATGAATGCATGATCTTTATTCTTTGAGATAATGTATGTATGTATTTATTTACACTGCAAGTGGGCAAGCACCCGGTGACAGTGGTATAAACAATATAAACAATATACAATAAAATGATAAGCAATACACAATACAATTTTACAATACATATACAATTTTATACACAATACAATAAGAATACAAAATACAATTTAACACAATAATAATAAAACATAAATAAAATACCTAATTTTACAATACAACCTACATAATTATGTATAGGCCCTACATAAGTTTCAATAGTCTTTCACTTTACTCTCATCTCATTCCCTGTAGTGGCACTATGACGCATTTCACTGACACTTTAGCACACATTTCACTGAAACTCTATAACACATTTCACTGACACTATAGAACACATTTCATTGACGCTATAAATTATCACTGATCGGAACTGTTCACTGCACTGTAAAACCATAACTTCACTGACTCACCTCGCTTCACTGATACAACAGTTCAAATAAGTTAAATAATTACATCCTTATGCATACTTATAAACAGAACTACATTTAAACTAAACAAGGCCATCTTACACGCTATTTTTAAATAATTTACAATTCAAACCAAGGAAGTAACTCGTCAGGCTAGATAAATACATGTCACCTTAAAAAATTAAATGTTGAATGTCACCTTAATTTTAATTTGCACTTTATACACAACTTTTTAAGTTATTCTTGAATCTCCTTAAGGAAGGACAGCCCTCAAAGACCGCTGCAGGTAGGTCATTCCAATCATTTATAGTTCTATTTAAAAATGAGAATTTACGTACATCCGTTTTCTGTTTCCTACATTTGATTTTAAAATCATGATCGTTCCTGCCATAGTACGTTGGCTTTTCTAACCGAGGCGTTATGTCTACCCATGCTTTCTGACCTAGATGTGCTCTATACAATGATGTTATTCTAGTTTTCCTACGTCTGTTTTCCAAAGTTTCCCATTTAAGTTCTTTTATCGTTACGTTTCCATCTTCTCTTTTACCTTTAACAAATTTAACTGCCCTATACTGGATTCTTTCTAAGGAATTTATCTGATATATTCTATAGGGATCCCAATATGTAGTTCCGTATTCCATTAACGGTCGCACTAACGTTAGATATGCTATTTCCCTCGATTTGGGACTAGCCTTTCTCAAGATTCTCATAATAAAGTGAAGTGCCCTCCATGCTTTACCCGTAACATTATCAACATGCTCTCCCCAAGGAAGTTTAGAGTTTAAATACACTCCTAGGTATTTACAACATTGTTCTTGCGGAATTACAACACCACTGAATTCGTAATTAAGACTAGTTTCCTCTCGGGTTTTACAAAATGTTATAGATTTACTTTTAGAACCATTTATTTTCATCCTATGCATTAACGCCCAGTTATAAATTTTATTCAAGTCTGTTTGAATAGCATCTACATCTGAATTATTTCTAATCTTTCTATAGATAATGCAGTCGTCTGCAAATAGCCTCACATTTGATGTAATATTCTGGCATAGGTCATTTGCGTATATTATAAAGAGTAATGGACCCAGAACGCTGCTCTGTGACACCCCTGAACATAACTGAAAATAAATATCATGTTTTATTTCTGTGATTTTTGTTGTAATAAACACAGCTACAAAAATTTCAAGTAAATAAATTTGGACTGAATCAGGTAAGGACAATATATATATATAGGACGAAATTTCATATAATACTAAAATGACATGGACGAAAGATTTGTGGACAAAATTTAATGCAGGACAAACATATAACTGGACAAACGTAAAATTTGGACCAAATTACGAACGGACGAAAACGTAATAGACTAACATTCTGCTAACCATTTTAATGATCTGCCGGTTTTGTTAGTGGATAGCGCATGAGCTTCTCAAAACTATACGGTCCGATGTTTCATTTCCGACGTGGAAAATGGAAGAAATTTAGCCTACCTACCTTCCACGAAACTGGGAGTTTGTCCGTTGTGTTGTGATTGTCCTGTTTTGTCCCGTCGGAGGCCCTATGTCATCTCGATTCCAAGATCAGCATTTATTGTCTAATGTGCGATCCAACGAATCGGCCTCCTCTATCCGCAGTGGTGTCTGAATCGGATAAAGTGAATATAAAGCAGAACAAGAAGGAATAAATTATCACTTTAGCTTTTTTATTTAAGTTTTCCTTTAATTACATTTACGAATGTACATCTGTTGTATTGCCCCCATTGTTCTGAAGAGGTCAATTGATTTTAATCCTTTAAAGAGCTGAATGATTAAAAAAATCTTGGTATATAGTAAGGAATTCTCTTTAATTGGAAAAATTCGGTATGTTGGTTACATAATTAGATATCCACCCACTTGCGGGCCTGTAGAATGAACACAGCATAGGCCGTTCAGCGTTCACACCGCAGACGCAATTCTAGTTCCCGCAAGTAAAAAGTGAAATTTGTGGTAAACAAGAACGGATGTCGAGGCATGTTCCACATCATTACTTCGTTATCACGAACCTCTGGCAGAGTATGGGTTCAGATCTGGCTAACCACCTGGAATAAAATCACAAATAAGAGAGAAAGAGAGAGAATGAGATAAATACCTGCTAGACTCTCACAAGGGCACTCAGTCAGTAGTATAAAAAAATCTCACATGTGCCACTTTAGTCTTAAAATAGCACCCTTTTTAATATATCATTTTTTATCATATTCTGGGCCATGTAGCAGAAAAACAAAATTCATAAAATCATCGTTGAATTCTTTATGAAAGAGCCCTGAAAAAGAACGCGGGATGCTAAGAAAACACACTGAAATATACGTAAATTATTGTACAAATTTTCAATTCTGGTATATCCTGGTAACAGTTATGGATAATTGATAGGCTACATCGAATATTTTATATTTTGAAATTTTGACGCCATTATTCTTTGTTCGTGATATAGGTAAAATTCAAAATTATACATTTCAGCGTAACACGAAGTTAAAGAAGTCTCGGCAAGATGGTGTATGTACATGCTTGTGCGTTGCCATCTGTCGAGTGTTGCGTTATTTACTTGCATGGTGTACAGAAGTATAATAATCAAAAATCAAATGCAATAAAACCCATTAAAGAATAAAACTATACTCATAGTCAAAAGCAACAAAATACAAAGCTCTAAAATAAAAAGATATTCATGGAATCATCAAGATTCTGTACATGCCCTGTCACTTTCCAATTCACTTTTTTTACTGAAACTATCAAAAACATCAGCGACACTTATTTACGCCTGATGGACAAAATTATACAGTAGTATGTATTTGATATTTGATATATATTTTGATGTCAACATTTACATCCAACAGTAGTATGTAACTTTATCGCGTTATTATTTTACAATGCTCTGTTGTCAATGTTTGACTTGGTTTATACGAGGGGGATCCAGGAAATAACGACCGTTGTGTTGTAATAATTAAAAAAATATATTTATTTGAAAAACAAAGTCTGTTACATAACTGAAGCTTCCTTTACTTCTCTACATAATCACCACCTACATTTAAATATTTGTCGTATCTGTTCACTAGCTTTAGAATTCCCGTGTTATACTCCTCTGCCGCCAGTTCATTAAGCCACGTGTTCACTGTCTTCTTCAACTCTTCATCACTTCCAAAACGCGTACCACCCAGAAAGTCTTTCAGCTTAGTGAAAAGGTGAAAATCGCTAGGAGCAAGGTCTGGACTATAGGGCGGATGATCAAAGATTTCCCAACCGAATTGATCCAGCAATTCTCGAGTTGAAGCAGCAGTGTGCGGGCGGGCGTTGTCGTGAAGAAGCACAACTCCTCTCGAAAACATTCCTCGCCTCTTGTTTTGGATGGCTCGCCGTAGTTTTCGTAAAGTCTCACAATAACGATTTGCATTGATCGTAGTGCCTTTTGGCATGAAATCCAGCAAAAGAACACCTTTGCGATCCCAAAACACAGTAGCCATGACTTTTTGTGTTGAGAGAGTCTGTTTGAATTTTCTCGGTTTCTTGGGTGATGAGGGATGATGCTACTGACGTGATTGGCGCTTGGTCTCTGGAGTGTTGTGAGACACCCAGGTCTCATCACCAGTCACAATTTGATCAAGAAAGGCGTCTCCATCTGTGTGATATCGCATCAAGAATGTCAATGCTGAGGCCATTCTCTGAGTTTTGTGTTGGTCACTCAGTTTCCGTGGAATCCATCGTGCACAGATTTTGTGGTAGCCAAGATGTTGCGACACAATTTCACCAAGCAAAGAACGAGAAATGTCAGGAAAGGCAATATGCAATTCGTCGAGTGATGTGCGCCTGTCTTGCAAGATTCTGTCGTTCACTTTAGTCTTCAGGTCTTCTGTGATGAGCAGACATCGGATTCTAGGGCAAATGCCTATTTTGTTTCTTTAGGAGAAAAGTAAAAATAATTATTCATATTTGTGTTTCATGGAAATTGAAAGGTATTCAAAGAGTTTTATAGTGCCCTAAAATGCCCTAAAACGGTTATTAGAGCCTAATTTGTTAATATTCGCCTAAAAATGCCTAACTCACTGTAAAGTTTCGCATTTTACTCTTACTTTTTATAATTTATACATGCATTCACTGCGAAATTTAAGGCATTTAAAAAGTGGAAAGTTTGCTTCACACCGGCCATGAAACCATTGATAAAGGAAACAAAATGTTTTGAATCTAACGACACTCGCAATAGATTTCACCGAATTTAACATGTTTGGAGGCATAAATGCCGACAAAGAACCAACCTTAGTTTTGAAGCAGGCAACAATCACAACATGTGCGGCTACCGATTCAGAGATATACTATACTATAAAAATGACTGTTATCGGTCTGAAACCGATTAGCTGTACTGCCCTTCAGAGTGTCATAAAATCACAATTTTTGGAGAAAGAGTGTTTTTGAAATATTTATGAAACGTCGTAAAACTGCGATTTAGTAGGGTAAACCGTTACAAAATATTTAAAAGAATGGCCCTCCTAGTGTTAACACTACCAAGAAATGCAACAATAAGTGGAACTTTGTATTTTTGTCCAATTGAATCTCAATAACAACGGTTCATTTGAATGCTCGTTAACAGTTGCTCTTTCCCTCACCTTATTTGTGTTGAGAAGTTTTGAGCGGTAGGACGTTTTCCTGTGAAGTTTAACGCGATAATGCCGAAAAATATAAGTGCAAAATCTACATTGATCCGGCAATGGCTAACAGAATATTCAGAATTCACTTATGATGGAAAAATAATATTCTGCAAGATTTGTAGCAAACAGGTATGTAACAATAGTTGAAATATATAAATTCTATTAATTTTAATGAGTAGGCCTATAATATTTATACATTGACTGAGCTATCCTGAGGTATAATTCTTTTTAAGACCACTACACTTTAACCTTTTAAATTCCGATAGTTAAATTATTTGCAGGTCATTAAAATTTTGATTGTTCGAACCCACTAACTTTGTGATAGAAATACGGTAATACAACAATTAGGATTTTATTTTAATTCAGTTTACTTTACATTTTTAGATTTCGCAAGAAAAGAAGTGCCACCTAAAGCAGCATGTGCAAGGAGCGGCTCATAAGGCTAAAGCTCAGCAGAAAAATCAACTGCAACAAACTTTACTAACACAGCCTACTTCATCCAATCTCAGCAGCAATTTCTATGCTGATTTAACCAGAGCGTTTGTTGCTGCTAACATTCCCTGGAATGCAATTGAAAATCCGGTTTTAAGACAGTTTTTACAAAAATACTACAAACAAAATATCCCATCTGAGCCGACCCTAAGAAAAAAATACTTAGACAGAATATACAATGAAATTTTAGCTTCCATTCGGGAGGATATAGGTGATTCTTACATATGGGTCTCTGTGGATGAAACCTCAGATCCTATGAATAGGTATATAGCAAATATGGTAGTAGGAACACTTAGTCCTGATGGACCTTCGATTCCAAACCTCGTATGTGTTAAGTAACTTTCGAAAGTGAATAGCCAAGCCATTGCTTATTTTGTAAATAAAGGCCTACAGTCTTTATACTCAGGTAATATAGACGATTCTAAAGTTCTGTTGTTTTGTACTGATGCTGCCTCATACATGGTTGCTGCAGCTCCACTTCTTAAAACATTTTACCCTAACCTCACACATGTAACCTGTCTAGCACATGGCCTTCACAGGGTTTCTGAAACAATCCGGAATGAATTTCCTCTTGTCAATTCGTTTATTTCTAACACAAAAAAATGTTTTTGCAAAGCCCCATCCAGGATTTCAATATTCAGAGAGAACTTTCCAGATATCCCACTCCCACCTCAGCCGGTTGTTACACGATGTGGAACCTGGATTCAGTCAGTGGTGTATTATTCTAAGTATTTTAAAGAAGTGGTCACAGTTATTGATAAATTACCTGAAACTGATAGTGCAGCGTGTGTGAAAGCAGTGAAAGATTGCCTGAATGACTCACGAGTGAAAAACAATATTGCCTACATAACATCAAACCTTTCTTTCATACCTGCAAGCATTGAACAATTAGAACGTGAAAACAATCTCTTTGTAGCCAAATAGCAATAGTAAAGGAAGCTCAAGTGAACATACATTCTGCTTTGGGCGAAACTGGGAAAAAAGTTAAAAATAAGTGGGACAACGTATTAAATAAGAATGTAGGATTTTCATTGTTGGAAAAAGTATCAAGAGTGATATCGGGGGAAAGTGTAAATGTTCCAGTAAGTATTGATGTTTCTATTGTACCTAATTTAAAATTTGCGCCTCTCACATCAGTTTCGGTTGAAAGAAGTTTTTCTGCTTTCAAAATGATTCTCAGTGACAAAAGGCAAAGGTTAACTGTGGAGAATTTAGAAAAAATTCTGGTGGTGTACTGTGCAGATAATTATAACAAAGTCTGAGCATGGAACTGAATTTCAATAACTTAAAATGAGTAATCTTGATATCAGTTTCAATATATTAAATTTGTGCAGCTCTGTTTATAAATATAATATGGTATTCTTTTTTAATGTTTAAACATACTTTTTTGTGCGTATTTTAGTGTATAACTAAAACTTTCAGTGAAAGAAATAAGTATGATACCTTGATGTGCCTAAAATGCCTATTTTCATTAAAATAGAGCCTAATTTTACAAATTTTGAGCTTATTTTAGGCGCCTAAAACTGCAATTTTTAGTGCCTAAAAATCCGATGTCTGGTGATGAGTGATGGGCGTCCGGGTCGAGTTTCATCGTGCACATTTTTTCGCCCATTGTTGAACATTTCGCACCATTTTCTCACATTTCTTTCATTCATTACAGTATCACCATACACTTCTTTCAATTGCCGGTAAATTTCTGCAGGTTTCAAATATAGGGCATTAAAAAATCGAATCACACTCCTCACCTCACAGTCGGCGGGATTATGAATCACGTCATTCATTTTGAAGTAACACAAAATGCACAATGGCGACTTGTTGCAACCAGTACTCACAACATTATGAGAACACATGTTAAGGAAGCCAGTTGACCCTCAAACAAGGAAGGGGAGTCAGCTGCGCGGCGGGTATGCGCGAACGGTCGTTATTTCCTGGATCCCCCTCGTATATACACAGGAAAGTATAGATTTATATCCTTCCCATAGGGTACTCCTGCCTGAAGGGATGCCCTTCGTCGGTTCACACATATCACCCGAAAACGCAAGTCTCTCTCTTGGGAGATCATAAATTTGAGGCCCAACCGAAGGTCCGCTATTGTAATCTGACATCTAGTCATTTTAATGTTGTCAAAACTGCAAGATCTGTGTGTGAAGCTGCTAGGAACCGATAGAAATAAGGTCCTGTGTTCACTTTTTTGTATCAATGAAGAGTTTGTTAAATTTTACAATTCCATTAATAAAAGAGTATGAAAATAATTTTGTTTTTATTTTATCGAATGTCCACTTCCTTCGACGAACTCTTGAACATCATCTTTACAGCACTATGTTTCAGAATGTCGATAAGAGTTCTGGTCATTCTATTATCAGCAAAACAATCTCGAAACACATTTTAATTAGGTTCACAGATTTTTAACTCTATAATGTTTCAGATGAACAAGTGACATTTGTCAATTTCAGATGATGAATTACAGATTGGCGTTCAGTATTTATGTGAGGTTACTACAGAATATAACTTAAGAAACTCAATTAAGTAGACAAAAGTTATGGCATTTTAGGAAATTATCCAATACGAACAAAGATAATAATTAATTATTAACACAATATTTGGGCTCTATTGTAACATATTTATGATAAAGAAGTATAAAATAAACTGAATAAATTTCAGTATAATTATGTTGTTGTTTAGTCAACTTGCCGAAGTCGGGTTGGAACCTCATAAATCACACCAATAAGGCTTGACTCATGAGTAGAGTCCAGTGTTTGGTCACATCTTCCACCTGAAGAAAAAATACTGCATTTGCTGTCGTCAGTGAATTTCATTTTGTTCCAGAACGCATTAGGGATGCTGTCACACTTTGGTGTAGTTCAAGATCACAACAATTTTCGGTGCACTTCAACGGGATTTTTTCTTTCTTAAAACTGCTGTTTCATCTACTTTAGATATTTCCTCTGAGCGGTAAGTTATTTTCATGCTTTCCAATGTTTTCTTTGGCCGCTGGAGACTTAACTCCAGACTGTGAGAAGAAGTTCCCGCGATCAAATGCGTGGGAGTTATAGGTCTAATCGTTACTGGAGTTTGAACTGTTCGAATAGTATTCACGCGTTCAATTTACACAATTACACACCTTAGGAACCGTGTCTTTTAAAATATATATATATATATATATATATATCTTTAATTTCTTTTTCAATACTGAATATTTACTAAGCTTCAGTACGTGAAAACAAGTGCATTATTCTACAATTAGGCCTAATATTTCTTAAAAGTGTGTGGGTGTTCGAATACTTCATTCACTGTGAGTGCAGATCCACAAAAATACGGACGACAGAACTGCGCTGTGTGGACGCCTATTTATACCTGAATGTTTGATTTGTAGTAGTTACTCTCCGTGCGGGGTCCTGCAAAACTGCACTGTGTGAATCCCAACACTTGAATGCTTGTGCTGTAGTCGTATAACTCGCCGTGCGTCATCCTGCAAAACTGCAGCAAGCTGTAGCAGCTTTCCGCAAGCTCCGTTTCAGTGGCAATATGTGCACCGTTCCATTTAGTTATCGTCATGCAAAACGGTCCCACAAAAACGGAATGTGTAGACCCAGCCTTTGTAAGTATCTTCTGACTATTGTTTGTACTGTGTTGCCTTACACGTTGTCCTTATACTAGGTCGATCACATGGCTATGGGGACCCGCTACCGCTACTTGTAAATGTTTAATATTTGTTGTAAATTGTCATTCCCCCGCCGGTAAGGATGAAATGTTCTATTAGACCCAAACCATTTAGTGTAGATTAAATTATATTATTATGCTGATTTCTTTTTCCGAATACATGTTATACATTGAGTATTAGAAAGTCTCATACTTTGTACAGATAATTTTTACAATTGAGTCGCCTAGAACCGAACTACACTTTATCCAAAAATATGATTTCTCATAATAGACCAGTGATGTCAAAGCAAACGCATTTTTCTGACCTTGACGTCGTTCGCAGACATCAAGCGCTAAGTTTGGAAAGAGGAAGGGTTGTGTATATGAATAAGCAGCCTGTTGGATTAAGAAAACAGTGGTGCACAAACTTCAAACGGAAAGTGAACTTTTATGTCGTTATTTTTATATGGCTTCTTTCTGTTTGACATTATCTATATTGTCTGTAAAACAAAAGTACTAATATCAATTTCTTAATATTGCAGTTGTCTTTTAAACGTTAATAACATAATAAAGAGCTAAGAAGAAATATTCACATAAATTCCATAGTAGTACAACTATACTGTACTAAATGGATGAAATACATCAATCATAAAGAAAGTGATTCCCCTCCCCCCCAAAAAAAGATTGAGTATGACATGATAAGTTGGAATTGATATTGATGATATCTTTAGCCTCATAAAAGTAATCAATAAACTAATCAAAACAATATTACAGGACAAAGCAAAGTTACCTAGGTGCTGCATATGTTTTAAGTGTAACTAATATTCCGTAACAAAACTCTTATCGTATTATGCTTTTAAGGTGATATTGGTTAGCAACTTTCTAACATCAGAATATTAAAATATTTTCTCGAAATATCCTGAAGCTATAGAGCTTACATTTTTACAACACATGGGCACACATTTTTTGCTTATGATGTAACAGTAGTTGCTTTGTTAATTCATTTCCTTACAAACAATTTCCATGCGAATATTTTAAAAGTTGGCAATACACTATCTTCAGTAATACGTATTTACGTATATTAGATTTACGAAAACATCCTGTAAGGCTACTAAATAAATAGGACTATATCTGAAAATTTCACTTTTATATAAAAAATGTTGAGAAAATATATTTTTTGAATAAAAGATTAAACTTGTGATAAATGCGCATTACATTCTTATAATGCACTTATACTTCTCACACAAATCTAAAAATTAACATGGATACAGTTTTAATAAGTTATCTTCCCTTTATCTATTGAATCAGTGCTGGCCATTCCTGAATATAACTTGACCAAGCGGCATATACAACCTCTTTCCTTTCCTGACTCCAAAAGCGCAGTTTATCACTTTCTCTGCAAAATTCTGCACTGAAACATACCTCAACCCTCCTGCTAACAAGGTATATTACAACTTACTAATACCAATGGTGGTAATACAATCATATACCAATCTTTGTTAAACATTTGGAATATTTAACAATTTATGTAGATCCGCAGAAAATGTAAAAATGTAAAATAATCGTCCAATTTTTTTTAAATACAGAGTGGTTCATAAGTTCCGTTTCATATTGTTGAGAACATACACGAAAATTAAATAACTTTATATATATGTTACTGGTGACATTATATGACAACACACTGGTATACATTAAATTTAAACTTTCCTCCCAAGCATTTCAAGATATACTCCATAATACTATACAGTATAGTATTGTCATGGTGGCAAACAGGTACGTGTACAAGCTATGAATGTCACAGTACTATGACACAAATTGGAAATCTTTTTAGTTATTTGTTGAAATTTTAATATTGGAATGTAATATAACAACCGTGAACATCTCCAAAACATTTGGTTATAATAAAATACAATTCTAAAAAAGTAAAAAAGTTCTAAAAATAAATAAATAAAAATATAAAACCAATAAAACAAATTTTGGTTTTGTTTAAATTCAAATATTCGAACACTACCTACAGCTACTACAATGGATATCTCGAAAAAAAGCTTCACTAATAATTATTTGTAACAAAATCACTTTTAGAATAACCATACCGTGACACACAAGACTAATAAATAAAAAATATGGAAATCAATGGTCATAATAATATAAGTAACAATATGAATAATGATATAAATAACACGAAAGAAAATAATTTGGAACCAAGCAACGTCAGCTATGATGAAAATTAATCTACAGATTGAATTTAATATACTGGAATTTTCATGACACAGACTACCAAGAGGCAGTAACAAGATCACCCCACATTAATAAAGTGAATTACTACTTAAAGTAGTTGAATTATATATGTTATTCTTGTTTCAAAATGTTAGTAGACAGTTGGCGCGCTCCGCCAAAGGTTCCGGGTTCGATACCCGACTTTGGAAGAATTTTTTTTTTAATTATTCAACACTAATAATTGTTTAAAATATTGTAAATGTACATTAACACATTATATCATCTTAAAAATCTTAAGAGGAACGATACCTAACTTCTCTTCTCAATTCTGTAAGACCCTAAGTCTGCACAAATCTTTTCTGAATGAACTGGCCCTCCTCATAATTAGAGAGTCAGTCAAACTTCTACGGAACCACCTATATGAACTCTAATTCAGTGTACTGAAAAAACTGACGCACCATTATCATTTTTCTTATTCTTATTAGCTTTCATGGCTTCTTTACTTGTAGCTTTTTTATTCTGTAAACTGCCATTGTTTGTTTGTTTGTTTGTTTGTTTGTGTACTTGTTTACCTTTTTCTTACTCTGTTATCTTTCATCATCTATTTGTTCTTGTATTGTTTTGTAAGCTTTGTCTAATGGCAGCCTCTAATTTGAGGAAGCTCTGGTAAATAAATAAATTGACTATTCTAAAAATGTAGGTCAATCCATATTATGTGCATATGACACAGTATAGCCCTAGTAATTACAGCCAATAACTCCAACACATCCCAATCGTCAACAGAAGAAATTCTCTTCAAAATATATGACTGGTTCTCAGTCAGTAAATTAGTATTAAATTGTAACAAAACTAACATAATTCAATTTAAATCCTGTCCAAAATCAACCTCGCAAATTTCAAGTGCAATAATTAACAATAGGTCCCTATTACAAACAACAACAACCACATTTCTTGGCTTAAAAATCGATGATGTGTTAAATTGCAAAAGTCATAATATTAAAGAAATTACCCCCAAATTAAATTCAGCGTGTTTTGCTATTGGATCTATGCAAAAGATAGTAAATATCAATATCATAAAAACAATATACTTTACATACTTCCACTCGGTAATGAGTTCTGGAATAATATTCTGGGAAATTCCACAGATAGTAACAGTATATTCCTATTACAAAAAAGAGTAATTGGAATAATAGTAGGTGCCAAATCTAGGAAATCCTGTAGGACTATTTAAAAAAAAACTACAAATAACGCCCATGGCTTGTCAGTATATTTTTCATTAATAAATAATCTTCCTCGTATATAATCGAGAAAACTCTGTAACTAATTCAAGAGTTCATAGCATAAATACACGTCGAAAATGACTTCCATACTTCATCGGCAAGTCTATAGTGCTATAAAAAAGGAATGTGTTATATGGCAGTAAAAATTTTTCATAGACTCCCTATGGATATAAAAAATGAAGCTTAAAACATAAGATTATTTAGAGCCAAATTAAAGAAGTACCTGATTTCTCACGTCTTCTATTCTGTAGGTGAATTCATGACATTCAACAACGCTTCATGAAATTTATACTAAAACTTTGTGTTGTACTAGTAGAGTATATTGTAAATCTCTTATGTATATATTTTAACTAGATTGTGACTATTAATTAAGACTTTATAGTAGTAGTAAGTTTTTTTGACTTGTTCCATATTCTAGCTGTGAAGCAATATATGAATATCATGGAATGTTAATAAATACAATATAGTATAACGGACAAATACATGCAATTTCAAAATAAATATGCTGAACAATGGAAACAATACCTACTAAAAATCAACAATGGGGTAATTCTATTATCCTATCACAATTTTGATAAATTGAAGATTGATTCTAGGCGACTCATCCTAAATATTTAATTTCTGTCATTTCATTAAAATCTTTACGGTTAAGGTGAAAAGTGTACACCTAGCTGACATGAATTTAGCTTAGATACCTTTATTAATCTTTTGTTGAAATGAAGAGAAATGCAGAAAAATTCATGATATAAAATTGAAGCATACCTAGTTGTGGAATATAAATAAAATAGAACAGGAGGCCTACATGAAAATTTAATCCCCGACACTAGGGGAGAGGATGGTATTTTTTTAAAAGTTTTTCCTATTTGGTGTAAAATATTAATTTTTTGTATGTAGAGAGCTCATAGCTGTGGCAACTCAACCAAATAAAAATATATAAAAAAATTATTTGGGGCCCAAATTTGAAAAAAAAAATATACCCAATGCAGGAATGTACTAAAACCGATATATCTAAACCGTTTTTAAAGATAGATTCAAACAGTTTTTTTGCAATGTATTTGCAAAACCATGTTCTACAAACTGTCTGTAACAGAATTTTGATATTAGTCCCTACGTTTGTAATATAAACAATTAAAATTTAATAACAATTTTCTGATTTCCTTTCTTGCAAACAAACGGACGTATTTTTAAACTGAAATCAATTAACAAAATTCTGTTACAGGGAAAAGTTTGCTAATAGTCTAAAGAATGTGTGTTCTAAATTTCATGCATGTATCTTTAATAGTTCAGAAATTATATCCATTTTTGTCTGGCAATATAGCAAAAAAAAAAATGAAGTTACTGGAAACCGATAAAAGCGGGCATGTGATTTAAAAATTCATAGCGCAGGAAGTTTAAAAATGACGTCTCAACATCCGATAAGGTCACAAGTACCCACAAAATGTTATGCAATGCATTCCATACATATCAAAGGGTATTTTAGAGAATTTTTTTTTTTTCTGAAAATGTAATTTACCGGAAACAACAATAAAAGTGGGCGAGTGATTTAAAAATCCATAACGCAGGAAGTTTAAAAATGGCGGCTCAACATCCCATAAGGGCACAAATATCCACAAAATGT